>NC_041388.1:703358096-703386417 GCF_002162155.2 Triticum dicoccoides | reverse complement strand
CGACCGGTTAACAAATAGCGACGGTGCAGCGCTGCGTGCTAGAGAGAGAACAAGGAATTTTTAGTTCAAAAAATCTGTCGATTCAGCAATTTATCGTCCGATTTATCGCTACTCTTGGGGTGACCGATAAGATTATGCCTTATCTTCACCGTTTATCGTTTGGGCCAATTTATCACTATGACAAGCGATTTATCGAGAATCTACCGATAAATCGGGCCTATTCACAGCACTATGTTTGCAAAAACTATGCTTATTTGTGTTTTGTGGACCTTGTTATGCTATATGTATTGTTGTCCTATTTTGTTTATCATTATACGGGGATTCAAAGGCTAGGAATCAAGGTAACACTTATCTCCAATATTGTTTTGGTGTTGAATATAGCATATTTTAGTGTTAGGAACTGAGATTTGAAAAAAATGGCCGATTAATAGTCGACCGATAAAATCGATTAATCGGCCAATTTCCGATTAATCTCTAATTCCCAACTGACCGAGACGATAACGATAAGTGATATCCTCAACATTGCCCTCGCCTGTGCGGGATTTGTATCGCACCTCTGTCCATTTTGCCCCTTCACTAGAAAGTACTACTATGATTCTATGGTAGTATTGATGAATCTACGCCTTTGAATCGGCTGAATGAATGGCTAATATTTACTGGAACATACCGTAAAAGGTCTCTAAATTAAACTAAAGAAACGTCTTATATTTGTGTACAGAGGGAGTATAAGACATTTCACCTAAAATCAATGCCTAGAGATCGATCTCTTAAACTAAAATGTTGTTGAACGACAAAAGATGAGGAAAACAATTTCAGGTGCGGCTAAAATCCAATGGACATAATAATTTCGGATGCAAAAACACAACACAAGTAAACAAAATAATTGGAATGAAAAAAAATGATGTTGGGATGGAGTGCTACAAATTTCTGGTAACTTTTGCCTGTATAAGTAGTGTCAAAATATTATCGCTGGTACCTAAATATTTTATAGCTAGAGCACGAATCTTGAAACATACTATAAAATTACGCCGTGAGGTAATTTGTTTGTGTACGACATCGTTTTTCCATCAGAAGCTGTTCCGTGTTAGATAGGAGTACTACCTACCGGCCAGCACATCCAAATCCAGCCCGAGACATCGATGGCCGACCTACCGGACGACGCTCTCGGCGATGTTCTCCGCCGTCTTCCACCACGCTGGCTCGCCGCGTCGCGGTGCGTCTGCAAGGCCTGGCGCCGCACCATCGACGAGCGCCGCCTCCTGCGCCCTGACCTGCTCCCACTCTCATTCGCCGGCATCTTCATCCAGTTCGACTCACACGCGTTCCCGGAGTTCTTCGCCCGCCCCTCTCCCTCATCAGCCAATACCAAGCTCGACTTCTTGCCTCCCCCCATGTATCCCTTTGATGGGGTAGGCGACGGGTTTGACGAAGACTACTTTGTTCGAGACCACTGCAATGGCCTCCTCCTGACCAGCCTGTACGTTGTCAACCCTGTCACGCGACGCTGGGATCTTTTGCCTCCGCGCCGGCGCCCGGCCGATCCAGAATGGATGACCTTTTGGTTCAATATAAGCATCTAGTCTTCGATCCCACCGTGTCACCCCACTACCAAGTGTTCAGCATTCCCAGTTTGCGCGAGCAGAGTACCTATAGGGACATGGGGGTCTGCAGTACCGTCCAATTAGACCGCTTAGTGGAGAAATCCGAATGGCCGCCGTCTACATACATCCTGGATGTCTTCTCCTCAATGTCGGATCGCTGGGAGGAGAGGCCTTTTGCTAGAGAAGGTGATGTTGCAGGGATTGTCGAGGCACGACAAGATCACCCCTACGGATGGTCATCGGCCAAACGTGGCGCTGCCTACTGGCAACAAGCACTTTATGTGCACTGCCAGCCTAATGCTGTCATGAGGTATACATATATATATACTTGATTATAACATTACCAATTTGATACCGTCACTTGTTTTACCATGATCAAAGGATCACTTGATTCTATGGACTTATTTACAGTTTCTGTCAATGATTTGACCTTGCAGGATATCTCTTTCCGATGACAAGTACCGCGTGATTAAACTACCAACCGACAAGGAAACCATGGCTTATCTAGGAAGATCAAAAAAAAGGCGTGTACTATGCATCGTTCGTTAAGGATCTCTTTCGAGTTTGGATCCTGGATGAATCATATGGTCAGATGAAGTGGATGATGAAGGGTGAATATGACCTTAAGTGCGTGCGAGCGTCAGATCAGCGTGTTCATGGTCCATGGGTCTTACAAGACATTAACTATGAATTCTTCCGTTCTCAACTTCCAGAAGTCAAGAAGAAAGCAATAGTCCAAGAAAAAACTGACTGGGACTCCGACAATGACGGTGCAGACAACATCGTAGACATGGCTGAAGAGCGTCGTCATGGATGTGATGTACTTGGATTTCACCCATTCAAAGAGATTACACGCCTACCATTTGAATAGCTCGAGGGTTGAATGCTTAGGCAACATGCGCCCAGCCTGTTATAATCTTTTTGAAGGCTTCAGATCTACCGAACAAAATTATGAATATTTTCCGTACACGCCATGTTGGGTAGGCGAGTTCCATAGCAACAACAAATGTAATTTATAACGGCAGTCATCTGGAACAAACCTGGGTATGCGGTTTTAGTTTTGATTATTTATTTTCTGCAGTGCGTACATTATTGTTATGTTATTAGCTAGATATATATTTGTAATTTATCGGTATAAACAATCTAGATTCTTGTGTGAATCTTGCATGTGTTTTTGACTCAAATTAAGCATCTAGCTAGTATGAACAAGTCGATCAATATGAGCAGGGTTTGCACTACAAAAAACTAGCTAGAAACTCTTAACTGACACACCACTAACTAATGGATACACAGTGAGGTACCTGTTGCCGCGAGAAACATCACATCATCTGATTTGCATCGACCAAACACGAATCAGTCGTCACTCGTCAACCTGAAACAACATTCATGCCAGATCATAAGATATGCAGCAACAGGCGTCTTTTTGCTTACTTGCCTCATCACCATGGCGTCACAAACACAATGGTCTGGTCTGGACCCAACTACTGAAAAGGATGCAAACAGGGTCAGCTCGCAAAATGCCTCAACGATACAAGAAATAACAACAAGAGCTTTTGCTGTAAAACAATTATAATTACCCGAATGTTGAATATTCATTTAATAGACTTCAGAGGAAATGAAAAATGAATGCTGCGTTATAGAGAAACAACAACAGCTGCAAACTGAAGTTAAAGGTTCCAATATTTCTCACATGACACATACAAGATACCCTTTGATCTACAGCCGGATAAAACTGTGTAGTAAGTCCATTCGGTCCAGCTATCCATAGTCAATCCAGCTACAGGACAAGCAAAGGTTACATATATGCTACATCCATGGTCCCTGATTGTTTTTGTGGCCAGGTTACACCAGGAACATCCCTATATACATGGCTACATGTAGCTAGGCTGAGTGTTAAAACAGACAAGGATTAATCTGAGTCTGGCTGTTGCCTGGTTGGTCGCCGGAAGTAGTACCTGTTACCAGAAAACAGTGATGATTATTCATTCAGTAGCAAGCATTTACCAATGAAAACCTAATAATAAAATTGAAGTGAGACTGTCGCATACACGAAAATGTCGATGCCATGAAGCGATGCGTATTTCCTGAGCAGGCGTTCTATGGTATACCACTCTGATCGCTGGGAGCCACTTCGCTGACCAATCCGAGGCATGTGGATACTCGCTTCAGGTAAATAAACGGAAACAAATTAAGGTGAGCCTGATAAACTAACTAGACTCAATCACATTGGAAAATACAGATGTGGAGCTTTTTTTTAAGATAATGTAGAGCTTGTTACTGCTTGAGAGGATCAAAGTAGTTAACCGACACAAATATGCTGTAATTATTGGTCTATTATCACCAGTCACACCACCTCATGAGCTACTGAATAAACTTGGTCCAACTGAATTGAGCTGGTTTCAGAACTAAACTAAATTTACTCCACAAACAATTCAACCCAATATGTCTTGCTACGGAGTAATCGTTCAAACTATTTAAGATGCTAACAGCAAACTTGAACAGGTGAAAACACAAGGTAGCATTCTAATGTCATGATTCAAAGATACACCTCAAGTTTCTAATGTTAAAACTCAAGAAGGAACTGATACCAGAACGCTGAGCAGCTGAGAAGGCCGCCTTTGACAAACACAGCTCCAAGTCAGACATTGAGATTTCACTTCTTGGAATCTTACGTTTCGGATTATAAGACTGCACAACAGCTAGTGCCACCCATAGAGGTGCGTCCAAATTCCGGCTACAGTTGGCTTCTGCAGAGAGGATACAAATGCAGTGAAATACAACGGTTTGGACTCACTGTAGACTATGATGATTTATAAAACTAATGTAAATTCTAGAGGATACAGAGGCAGTGAAAGAAAAACTAGCTCAAGTAACTGTGGACTACATTTTAAAAGGTAAATACACTTGATGTTGAAGCTTCCATACATGTACAAACATCGTAAAAGGCATATTTTTAATATAGCAATGGAGTTTCAATGCACTTTAGATACCAAGCAGACAAATATAGTCTAAACTCACATTCGAATGCAAATGAACGAACTCAGATTTACTTTATATAACATAAGATGCTCGTGGCCTATGGCACACTCCCCACAAAACCTATGTGGACTGCAAATACATCCAAAGTCTACCTAACTCAGGTTACCATAATATAGCTTTTGCAGGAATGTATCATTGTTATTTCAATGTAAACCCCCTACAGTGGACTTGCAAAGTAACCAAATGAGCCAGAACTGCTACACATGAAAAGGTGCTGAACATGATTCTGTCCTTAAATCATATAATTTTGTGGTGCTACGTGAAATTGGTAACTAGATGTGCGATCTATTATGGACAGCAATACTGCAGTATGCTTGATTTATTTTAGCAAGCATTCTAACAGAGAAGAGATATACACCACTAACAACGAGTCCACGGGCTGTCACCTGTCAAAAATATCATATATCATAATGCCAAATCTCTGATGGTCAATTAGTAACTAGTTAATGTGATTATGTTTGGCATATAAGAAATGGCACAACTTGGATTTGATTTGCATTAGTAATCCTGCCAAGGTTAGAGAAAGATAACTGTTCATCATCAATGTGAGCAGTACAGCGAGCATATAAACATCAGTGCCAATGATATTTTCAGGCATTCAAGTAGCAGTTAAGTATGATATGCTTGTCATAAAGAAGCGAAAATAAGCGGAGCTAGCATAAGAACCAACCATCTAGCTGAATCAAGTGAAGATCCCCCATGTGAAGATCGTCGACTTCAGAAGCACGATGATAAGCATCTGGAATGTATGTTGAGAGACTAGTCAAAGCATCAAACATTCCTCCATGACCCCATGTTCCAGAATTATCTACACAACTGCACCAGCATTTGATTCGTTAGTACAAAGTGTGGTTCAGAAGAAACTAAGGAGTGTTGGAAGGAATTCAAAGAAATTTAAATTGCATATTTCAACTTAAGCAGTTTAAAACCTGATCTCAAATCTCAGAGCCTTCTATAAAGGAATAGCGTATAACATACTACAGTTCCATCAAGAATTCTAGCAAGGGGTAGTGGACTTCGCCAAATAATCTAATCACACTTCTTCCCTGAAAAAACATACCTGAATATAATGGCAGGCTTTGCAGCGCAAACTTTTGATGGATCAGTGCAATCTCCATATACAAGTTGGACGGATCCTGAGTTAGAAATATTCTGATTTGGTATGTTATCAGGAACTTTGACCCCTAATGTCTGGTACCCCAAATCTTTCCACTTGGCCAATCTCTTTTCTTCAGCCTTTTTCTTATTAGCTTCACGTTTCAAGAGCTTATCTTCAGGTGCAGGTCTTTGCCTTTCTAATTCAACTGGGACATCTTCAATAGAATGTGAAGCCTCCTTAAACTTCTCTACCCAGGATAGGTATGCAGCTTCGTCAACCCCTGGATCAATGCTAATAGAATCACAAGCTCTTGTAATTACAAGCCCGCTGCCCTCAGTCAAATCTGGATTGATTTCAAATGCTCGGTCATCCTTTTCTGAAGGTTCATGAGTACGCATTTTGATAACATTTTCTGACATTGATTTCAATTTTTCCAGTGTCTCCTCATTGATTGTTTCCGCAGCTGTATCTGCGGGGTCAAACTGGTGTAAGCCAAATATAATCGAACGCATGTCATTAGCTTCATTTCCCAAGTCATTTCCTTTCCCATCAGTTGCATCCTTATCTCCAAAAATATTGTGGCTAAGCTTAAGTTTTCTCTCTGCTCTTCGCATGATGACCTGCAACCATTTCAAATTAAAGAGAAAAGGTCAGGAGCAATTTAATCAAGAAAGTACTGGTACATCGCAAGTCAGAGTTTTGACCTCTTCAATCGTGCGTTGCGATACCAAATTTATTGATAATACATGATTCAACTGTCCAATGCGGTGAGTACGCTGCAAAGCCTGTTTGTCAGCCTGAGGATTCCAGTCTTGCTCATAAAAAATAACCTGCAACCAATCATGTCAAGAGCAACAAAATTGATCAATAGCATAAAGTTTTCAAAAAGGACAAATGATCATCAGTCTGGAACTGTCTGCTGGGCACTAAATACACATTTAGGATAAAGAAACCATAACTGGAATCCACAGATAAGAAAACTGGATCTGATTAGCTATAGTTTCAAAATGAATTATACTCACAGTATCAGCACCAATGAGATTAAGCCCAACACCCCCTGCTCTAGTTGATATCATGAAAACAAAAGCTCCACTTGGATTACTGTCATCTCTTACAACACCTTTGGTAGGTTGAGAGCTGAAATTTCTGATTGCTGCAAACCGTTCCTCGGCACGTACTGAACCATCCAGGCGCTCATACGTGTAATTACGCAGTTCTAAGAAATCCTGTTTAAAGGATGGTGCAAGAGAAATTATTTACATATGCGCAGCCATAAGAGAAATAGGTCATTATATGCCAGCATGGTTCAAGAAAAAGAAAACCTGCAGAATGTCCAGCGTCTGAGTCATCTGAGCAAATAGCACAACACGATGACCTAACCTGTGGAGCTTCTCAAGAACAAGGTCTAGCACAATGAGCTTTCCACTAGCCTGAATAAATATCACATAAAATATCATTGGACATCCGGTCTGTATAGTCCCTCTTAAAGTCCCATGTTTAAAAGGCACAATCTAAATATGCTCTTAGTTGTCCTGTTCAAAAATAAATCAGTACTGACCTGAACCAAATGCTCCCCTTCCTCATAAGGCTCAGGCTCAATACCACTGAATAGATATGGATGACTGCAAGCTTTCCGCAGTTGTACTACCTGATAGGAGTTGCAAAAACAAGACATGGAACTTAAATTTATACAGAGCCTCTAATGTGCTTAACTGTCAAAAGGCAAAAGAGTCAAAAAAGCAAGACTTGATATAAATGGAAGATCACACATCCCAGCACTCTGGAATGAACTAACTACTCTGAACAAATAAATAAACTGTAAATGGTATGTAAAGACACATCAAAATACAATTTTACTGAGATGTAATCTTGTTTATTATGCCATGATCGATAAAAATATTTAGTTTTGCTACAAGAAAACTAATATTTAATAGATAAATAATTCATGGTTCAAATAGGTAGTTAATAAATAATAAGTTCACAAAGCCAGACACGAGGCAAAGCGAATGAACTGTAAAACTGTGCCAGCTAAAAACAAACAACCTGATTTCATTTACAGGAGCACGGGTGGCAAGCATGAAAAATTACACTGAGGATACACGTACTGAAATCTATATAATTTCATATTGTGGAGCTGTAAATAGATACAAGATGCTGATAAGCAGAAAAAAAATCATTACAATGTTCTGCAGAGATTGATGACGAGAAGATCCACCAGTAAATGAAAGAAGTGTTTGCAGCTCTTTTCTCAACACTGATAAGTATATCTTCTTCTGTAAGGGTGCCAGAGGTACCATCCTGTAAAGATCATATAACTTTAGAAAGGTTAGGGGGGTAAAAATCCAAGAAGGTTATGCTGAAGCTTAGATAATGTCATACTGACACTGTCAGCTCAGTTAATGGAGGCAATTCCAGAATTCCACTCTCAATTAGTAAAGCCTTTGTTCGTCGGAGCATAAATGCTCTGAGTATATGTTTAAGGATCTTGAATTGTCTGTTTGCTTTATTAGCTTCACTACCTGTTGAGAAACATATTGCCGTTTTTAAAACCAAAAGAAGCTGACTTAAAACTAAAAATAAGATAATGTTAAAGAATGGTGCATGTTCACATTTTTGGAAAAAAAAAGCAGGCAAGCAGGGCAGGTGCCGCTGTGCTTATGTGAAGATCTCAAACAAATAAAATGAAAAGACATGATGTCACAGATAATTTAATGATGTGGGAAGAACTGGTTCGAATGATTAGAAAGAACTGGTTGGCACAGCCAAACATTGTGGGCTTGTGGCACCTTATATCACTACCTGATGACCAAAGTTTGATTTCTGGTTCCCCACCAACCATAATTGTTTGGGTTATTCTTGTGGAAACTCCACTAAGATTTGAAGTGATTTGAACTTGTTACTTGTTTGTTGTGACCCTTAACATGACTATACCACTATACCAGACAACTGCGTCACCATATCCAATATCATCTAATGTATCAATGACATGTGGGATGTGGCCCAGGGCCTACATTGGATATGTTTTCCGATGTGCACCACTTTTCAACGGTACTGTGATAATTTTCTCTTTGTAAAAGCACAAATACATTTCGTCGCCATAAAGAGAGGAATGCCAATCAAACCACTGTCTTCAAACAAAAAAAATCTTTAGAAGGTACATTCTGATTTTCTGTGTTCTCGAAAAAATAACCAGGCCATTGATGAAAGAGTAACAGTTTTTACCAAACACATCGACATGTCCGCACCTAAATATAATATAACATGAAGCAATAAGAGACTACACATATGTTTGCACACAAGGTGTCCGGTTAATGAAAAACATTAATCTCAGTGGTACTGTACATGAGGTATATGGTGCTCACAGCCAAGTTGCATAGATGTTGTTTCAGACAGAACAAAAACTCTCACCTACGAATCACTCTATAACATTTAGGTAAATACCTGATAACAAATTCCCTGCTTCCTTGAAAGTAGAAAGAAATTCATCTAGGGGCCCAAAAACTGAAGGCATGCAGAAGTGCATCAACGCCCATAGTTCAGAAAGGTTATTCTGGACAGGAGTGCCTGTTAGTAGTAGACGCCTTGGCATCATAAAGCGTTCTTCAAGAACATTATACAGTACCTGAAAAAAATGCAGAACTAGTGTCATACAACTCCTAATCAGAGCCCGCAACTCCCATTATCATAGTGAAGCAGCGGTTTTACATACACTTGATGGATTTTTAAGACGCTGGGCCTCATCAATCACCACATAGAGCCAAGGAACTTGGGAAAGAAAATCTTGATCCATTAAGGCTATGTCATAGCTCGTCAGCATCACATCAAATGGTAATTCCTATTTGCAGTGGTGAAAAAATAAAGAAGTCATAGGCCATGTACCAAAATTCCTACAGAAGTAGAGTGAGAAACAATGCTCTAGGACAAGCAAACAAAGCTATTTTGGGATGTATGGGAACAATAAATATAACATCCAATGGGTGTTGTTGCCCACATTTAGGGAGATTTAGACACAAAGTACACAAACTAGTAAGAGAGCAGCATACATTTGAATGTGAAGATTTTTGGACATCTTCATGGATCGTTCTCCGTATCTGACGACGATGCGGCTTATCGCCAACATACTGGATGACCTTCAAGGTGGGGCAGAATTTACCGAACTCCGACAACCAGCCATCCGTCACACTTAGAGGGCATAACACCACTGAAAGAAAAACCATACCCTTATGAGATTAAATGGAAACAATAGCGTGGTTAGCTATTAAAGCTTGACAAATGGATGGGAGTACACACGGAACGGTCCGGGGGCGATGGATTTGATCTTCAGGTAGCTCAGCAGAGAAATCGCCTGCAGGGTCTTCCCCAGCCCCATCTGCACATTATGGTCAGGCACAAACATCAGCAAAATGTGGCTCTGAAAGTGTTAGCAGCGCCGGATTTCAACACGCCGCAGCCTCCGTTGGTGGCCGAATCGAAGCTGCGCCATCCCGTCCCCAGGTAATCGGCTACAGAAGTGCGGCCGGAATCAATGGGCTCACCTCATCGCCTGCAAAACGAACGGGATTCGATTGGTTAATCGCGACGGCGTAGTGCTCAAGGAGAAGCTAAGAGGTAGGGGAGGGGGGAGAGGAGAAGTCGGGCAGCGGGGAAGGAGGAGGAGGAGCGGGTGCGGACCGAGCAGGACGTTGACGCCGAGGTGGTAGCGGCGGATGAGCCAGTCGACGCCGTCCAGCTGGTGCGGCTTGAGGTCGGCCGTGACGCCGAGGTCGGTGGAGGAGAGGCGGGGGAGCTGGGACTTGCCGTCGGCGGAGAGGACGAGGTCGGCGGCGGCGAGCAGGCGGCGCTCGTAGGCGGTCGCCGCCATGGGGAAGAGGGGCGGGAACTCGTGAAAAAAAATGAAGGGAAATGGAGGTGGGGAATAGCCGGAGCGACGTGGAAGAGACGAGAAGGCTGCCCGCGTGTTGGATACGGCCCGGACCGGCCCGGACCGGCGTCAGCCCGCTTCTCTCGAGGCGTCCCCTCCCTTGTGCGACCGGCAAGAGCAATAGGAAAACACGAAATCACTAGTTAGAGCATCTTCAATAGATGGTCTAAATTTTAACGATCTAAAATTAGAGATGTAAATTTTGAACCGCTAAAAAATGCGTTTTGAAGCTCCGGAAAAAGGCCAAATCCAACAGATGGTCCAAATTCATGATCAAAAAAGCAACTCCAAAAGATGGTCCAAATTCATGGTTCAAAACCGGCCAGCAGCCGCCCGGCTGCTGTTCGCCGCTGTCCAGCCGCACATATTTCAAAATAACATAAAAAATCATGTCCACAATATCAAATTATTACATAGTTCTTCAGATCCAGGAGATGCAATGCAACACAAATACAACATAGTTTTGAACTAACAAATAATGAATATATGCGGATCTTTCCCCATGCCGTTTCCAATGCTCTTTCATCAAATCTTTCTGGAGTTGGTCATGCGCCATCACTATCTCTAATCTCGCTGTACACCTTCATGAAACGTCTGATGCGCTCCTCTTTGCGCATGGGGTTAACACGAATGTCTATCAACCGATAGAAGTTGTAATCTAAAAAATTTCCACGCTCGTTCTCAATGATCATGTTATGCATGATCACACAAGCGGTCATGATGTATCAAAGGATTTTTTGATCCCAAAATCTACATGGTCCTCGCACAATAGCAAATTGGGATTGCAAAATCCCAAATGCCCTCTCAACATCTTTTCTAGCCACCACTTGTGCATTATGAAAGACAAGTTCTTTCTTACCTTCGGATTTTGCAACCGGCTTGACGAATGTACTCCACCTCGGATAGATCCCACCACGAAAGAGGAGTCAACCGAGCTCATCTACAATGCACACAACCACCGTCAAACATACTATCCAATCCCAAGTTAAATCATCAAGTTTTGTAATTTTTTTACCTTGGGGAATTCCGTCGAACACCTTGTGCGCGCGGTGGAAGAAGATGGCCGCCGGTTGGATTGGCTGCTGCTGACGGCTGCGGACGGCACCGGACGGAGGCGGAGATAAGAAATGAGGTTGGAGGCTGCTGACGGCACCGGACGGCACAAACAGAGTGTCACTAGTATGCCTCTACTTGACTAGCTCGTTGATCGAATATGGTTATGTTTCCTAGCCATAGACATGAGTTGTCATTTGATTAACGGGATCACATCATTAGGAGAATGATGTGATTGACTTGACCCATTCCATAAGCTTAGCACTTGATCGTTTAGTTTGTTGCTATTGCTTTCTTCATAACTTATACATGTTCCTATGACTATGAGATTATGCAACTCCCGTTTACCGGAGGAACACTTCGTGTGCTACCAAACGTCACAACGTAACTGGGTGATTATAAAGATGCTCTACAGGTGTCTCCAAAGGTACTTGTTGGGTTGGCGTACTTCGAAATTAGGATTTGTCACTCTGATTGTCGGAGAGGTATCTCTGGGCCCTCTCGGTAATGCACATCACTTAAAGCCTTGCAAGCATTGCAACTAATGAGTTAGTTGCGGGATGATGTATTACGGAACGATTAAAGGGACTTGCCGTTAACGAGATTGAACTAGGTATTGAGATACCGACGATCGAATCTCGGGCAAGTAACATACTGATGACAAAGGGAACAACGTATGTTGTTATGCGGTCTGACCGATTAAGATCTTCATAGAAAATGTAGGAGCCAATATGAGCATCCAGGTTCCGCTATTGGTTATTGACCAGAGACATGTCTCGGTCATGTCTACATTGTTCTCGAACCCGTAGGGTCCGCACGCTTAACGTTACGATGACAGTTTCATTATGAGTTTATATATTTTGATGTACCGAAGGTTGTTCGGAGTCCCGGATATGATCACGGACAAGACGAGGAGTCTCAAAATGGTCGAGACATGAAGATTGATATATTAGAAGCCTATGTTTGGACATCGAAAGTGTTCCGGGTGAAATCGGCATTTTACCGGAGTACCGGGAGCTTACCGGAAACCCCCGGTAACCTAATGGGCCTTAATGGGCCTAGTGGAGGAAGTGTAGATGAGGCCAAGGGGCAGCTGCGCGCCCCTCCCCCCAGTCCGAATTGGACAAGGAGGGGGGTCGGCGCCCCCTTTCCTTTTCCCTCTCTCCCCCCAAGTCCTAGTCCAACATGGAAAGGAGGGAGTCCTACTCCCAGGAGGAGTAGGACTCCTCCTGGCGCGCCCCTTGCCTGGCCGCACCTCCTCCCCCTTGCTCCTTTATATACAGGGGCAGGGGGGGCACCCCAGACACAACAGTTGATCATTGATCTCTTAGCCGTGTGCGGTGCCCCCCTCCACCATAGTCCTCGATAATATTGTAATGGTGCTTAGGCGAAGCCCTGCAACAATAGAACATCAAGATCGTCACCACGCCGTCGTGCTGACAGAACTCTTCCCCGACATTTTGCTGGATCAGAGTCCGGGGATCGTCATCGAGCTGAACGTGTGCTAGAACTCGGAGGTGCCATACTTTCGGTGCTTGATCGGTGGGGCCGTGAAGACGTACGACTACATCAACCGCGTTGTGCTAACGCTTCCGCTTTCGGTCTACGAGGGTACGTGGACAACACTCTCCTCTCTCGTTGCTATGCATCACCATGATCTTGCGTGTGCGTAGGATTTTTTTTAAAATTACTACGTTCCCCCAACAGGCTGCCACCCGATTCGGCGGCGTCCGGGCGGCGGCGGGGAGGCGACGGGGGCGGCGACGGCGGAGGGCGGCGGCCGGGAGGATGTGGGGTGGTGGTGGCGCCGACGGCGAGGTTTTGGGCGGTCGCTGCGGCGAATTTCAGCCGGCTGTTCTTGGGGCGGGCGGACGGGCATGGACGGGAAAGGAAATGAAGTGGCGGTTGGGCGTTCGCGGGCGGCGGCTGGTTTTGGACCAGATGCACCTCGTGATGTATATTTGCACCGCGAGGTGTTGTATTTTATATCACGAGGAGGCCGCGGGCCAATTTTTTTTGCATATGGACCGTCTGTTAGAGCAACGTTTTTTGCCTCAGACGGTCTAAAAGTTAGGTATTTTTACATATGGACCATCTATTGGAGATGCTCTTACGAGGTACCCTTTGTAAACGTCACTTTCAGCTTCTCAAAAGACTGACAATTGACTTGTGGGGTTTTCCATTTCTTATAGATTCTGTTTCTTGAAAACATTTCTCATCATCTCAGAAAATGATAAGTGACTGAGTTTTTTCCTTTTTTATATAGATTCATCTTTTTAAACATTTTATCTCTTAACCCGTGCATTCAAATCCTGAACTGTTTTCCTTGTTGAATTTCTTATGTTGAGATATTCAAAACTAGATAAGATGTTAATAGATTTCGACGAACTTTTTTTCCGCAAAAACATAGACGCCGAAAGCAAGGTTTTTTCCACTTTATTTTTTCATCTTAGAGAAGCATAGATCCGTGCCTCCACAAAATTCAAATCTTTGCTTCTCGTGCAAACAAAAAAGTTACGTTTTTTTCTTACTAGAAAGAAGAGTTGTGCTTCTTGCGGAAGCAAATCTGTGCTCTCGTGAAAGAACACAAAAACAATTATGCAAAAGACAAATCATGATATTTTTTTTCCTTCCGAGAAGCATTTGTGCATCTACGAGAAGCAAATAGGTGCCTCCATGATAAGCAAATATGTGCCTCCATGATAAGCACATATCATGCAAAAGGAGAACTCACGATTGTTTTCTCCCTTTCCGAGCAGTGTCTCGCAGAAGCAAATTTATGCTTCTCGTGAAAGCATATTTTTTTTCCTTTTTCCTTTTTCCTCTAACATTTTGTTTTCTGAAAATTACGATTTTTTCAAGTTTTTGAAAAAAATCGGAAACTTCAAAAATTGTTTGTGAAAATTTTAAAAATGTTTTTCTTTTCAAATTTTGTTCATAATTTCATTTTTTTTAAAAATTGTTCAAAATTTCAAAAAATGATCTTTTTTCAAGAAAAATCATAAATTCAAAAAATGATTGCATTTTTAAAAATTTGGTGGGGAACTTACAAAAATGATCGTGTTTTTCTAAAATTGTTCAAAATGTCAATGTTTCTATTTCCAAATTTCTCTCGCAAACTCAAGAAAATGTTCAAGTTTTCAAAAAATGTTTGGGAATTTCAAAAAATCATGCATTTCAAAAATTGTTCAGAATTTCAAAAAGTGTTCCCATCATAATAAAAAATTCACGAATTAAAAAATTATGTCTTTCAAAACTTGTTACCGTTTACTAGAAAAAATTCACATTTCAAAATGCGGGCGCTGCTTCTTTTGAGATTTTTCTGTTGCGCGTTACACGCTACAGAAAACAATTACTTCGCTCTAGTGGCCCGGCCAGTCGGGTGACCCACGTATAAAAATGTTCACTATTAACAAATAATAAAAAGTTAGACAATTAGAAGACTCAAAATAATATAAAATTGTTCACCCTTTGGAAAAAAAATTCTTAATGCAATAAAAGTAATTCCGGAGTCCGTGAGGCAGCGGAACGCTACCCTCTGTCCATGGCAGTGGCAGAGAAGGGACGGGGGGAGGACGTGCGGCGGCAGAACCTTTTGTCGTGGTGACCGGCGAGCGCGGCTCAAGTGGCCGCAGCGGGGCCGGAAACACTATCAAGAGTTCAAAACGAGCTCTCCTCCTTTTTGTTCTGGTTGGGCACGCGGGCGTGGCTTTTTTTTGATCGGGTTCTTAGGCAGGTCGCGTGGTGATTTGCACCAACTTCATGGACAACCAAATGCACCTCTTCGTTTGTAAGTAGCTTCTGCGAGGAGCTGGTCTCTACCCCCAATTTATTTTTATTGTGAAGGAGGAGGTGGTGAAAATAAGTTAAGCTCAACACACCAATTAAAGGTTTTTTGGGCTTTTGACTTAATTTGGCAATAAGCTTAAAAAGAGCTACAAAAGAACTGTACGTACTGACCTTGTATGTGGTATACGCTACATCGAACCAAATATCAATTGTTGTGCAAGGTGTTGTACGTATGTGGTTGAAGTGGGTGGCCACAGAGCTATTTATTCAATATAGATGGCAGCATAATCTTCAGATCGGCCCACCTTCTCGATGGACATAGGCAAAATTTCGGTCTCATATGGCTTTACTGTTGCCAACTTGTCGTTTTTATATTTTTTTGTCAGACAATTTGTTATGAAGTTTGATGTATGTGTGCATGTTAGCTATACAGAGGTCAGATATCACTCATTACGCTATGTATCCGCTCAGTTAACAAAAATGCTCTTTTATGAAAAGGAAAATTTTATTCTACTCCATAGCAATGTATGAGCATCCAGCATGCACCCTTGGACGTTTGTTTCTTCCGGATAGTATGTATAAACTTTCGTACCTTCAGGGAACCAACCATTGTTAGAAGGAGGACAGTGGTATCTCTAACCCACCAGGGTTTAAATCCTAGACTTTACATTGGTGCTTGCATTATTTCTGAATTTTTTTCAGCCTTCCGATGATGTCCGTTCAGTGGGAGGAGACTATCCCGTCGATTGTGAGGCGCCGACTTCGTTAAACCTCAAGTTAGTTTATCGAAGGTGTTCACAAGGGTAGAGTGTGCTTGCATGCATTTATAGGGTGAGTGTATGCTCGTGTATATGAGCGACTTCGATTTTACTCCCTCCGTCCAATAATATAGTGTCAAAAAACGTTATTATAGGACCGAGGGAGTATTGTGTTAAAAAAGACTTTTCATAGCTTCATACGTACACACATGACATGACGTCCATCCAGTCAAAGATCGATCCACCAAAGCTAACTAACCTTTGTGTGCCCCTGACAGTATGAGTATGAGAAGGGAAACCTGCCATCTATCTATCCATGGAGCAATTTCACCGCCATCCTCCCCAGGCGGTACTGCATCTTCCCCAACCTCACAAGCTTAGTCCTCGATGGCTGCGGCTTCGGTGACATACTGCAAAGGCATTGTCTGCACAACACTTCTGAGTGTGGCTTGCTCCGAGAAGTTGCGAGGTACGTACTTTCACCCATTCCAAATGCATATTGCGGATTCACGAGATAGAATAACTTCAGAATAACAGGCATAATTTTGAGTGGGGCGTTTTGGAGCTCAGCCTCCATGAAGGCCAATTTTTTTGAAAAAAATTCAAAATTCAATCCTTTTAGTTTCAAACAAGTCTGAAAAGATTATACAAGTAAACAAAGATGTGATGTGTATATGAGTAAAATCTCAGAATGAAATACCTTGAAACACGATCTGTACAAAGACAAGACCGTGGACTCTGAGAATGAATAGTGCATCTACTAAAAAGGCTCAGATTTGTCTTTTTTGTGTAGCACTCATTTAACTTATTTTGTCCTGAAAATTTACACACTTGTGCATCGTGTCTCTATGTGCATGTGTACTTGTTTCAGTTTTTTTAAATGTGCAAGTTTGAATTTTGACCATTTCATATTCGGCCTTCATGGAGGCCAAGCTCCATTGAGCATTTTTGCATAATTTTAACCTTTTTAATCGGAAAATACAATGCAATGACAATGCAATGTGTATTTTCTTCTTTGCAGTGGCATTTTACCCATGCGTGGACTGAATGTGTCATATATTGGATTCAATCGTGATTAATATGTTGACTAACATTTTTTCTCACGTGAGTGCATGCTGTGGAAGAGTATCCATATGGTTATTCAAAGAGGGAGGAAGAGCATGTCAAGCCGAACCCTCAAATTGGCATAACTCCTCAAATTGTCATCTTTTGAGGACTCAAACTGCACCTAATCGAAGTCTCAAACTCATATATTTGATGAGTTAACTCTCAAACGATTCTTTTTGCCTCAAATCTGAGAGAGCCGCGCCACTTCTCCTACCATCCTAGTAAGTTAGCTCTTGTTGAAAAATAAAATCAACAGAACCATCTGCGCGACGGCGGCTGATTGACCTTCTGCTGCTATAAATTCATACCGGTGCCTCACCCAAATCCTATCTCTTCCTTGTCATCGTTCCCAAAGGTCACAGGATTCTGGTCCAAAATCACTGTCAGCCCCGGATTCTCAACCGCCGTTGTCCGAGTCGCTCCTGCCGCTCAATTGGTCGCTGCTGTCGCCATGGTGACGCTGCTGCCCGCCCACACGGCACACGCGACGCCTTACTCATGCCAACACCTCCCGCAGGTCGTCGTGCGGGGAGCTGCCTACGAGATGATGGATGTGGAAGAGGAGCAGCCCCACGCTAGCGCCGAATCATCATTATGGCCAGAGGAGGAGGGGGTGAGGGTGAGCAACCTGACGAAGGCGCCGATGCACGGCGACAACATAGTGGTGCCCCTCCAACCATGAAAGGAGGAGGAGCACCGCATCGCCGAGCAAGTCAACGTTGTGGTCGTCCCCGCCCTCCTCACTGACTCGCGAGCGGTGGCGGAGCATCGTGCCGCCAAGCCGGTGTTGCAAATCTCGACGCCGACAACTAGCGGCTGCCGAAGATGCACATGTGCGCGCACAACGGCGAGGCATCGGGCTCCGGCAGGTCGTCGGTGATAAACCTCGACATCAACTCCGATTAGTGTTCATTTTAGCATAAATGTAGGTTATTTTAGGTTTAATTTAGCTCCAAATTGAGTGTTCTACTTTAACTATGAATATGTTATGAACGAATGTCTATAATTATTCACTGTCTGGTTTTAATCTAGTTTTAATGTTGAGCTTTGAATGAGACATTTGTGTATAATTTGAATTTGAGGAGTTGAATTTAAGGGTTCAGTTAGAGGTGCTCTAAGAACATGGTTCAGAGACTGCGGCAATGTCCCCCACCCTGAAGTTGGTGCGAATCATTGAGGGATGACGAGATGATGTCCATGATTACAAGGAAGCTACCCTCGGCTACCATCACCTATTAAGATCGAGAAATATTTAACTTGTGCTTCTTTTTTTAGCGATTACCCTGCTGTAAACGAATGACCTTCTGAGACACTGTATCTATCTGCCCGGAAATATATTGCATGCATGGCATTTTACAATTCTTACTCCATTTTTTTACTGTGAATGTAAGAGCTTAGTGTTGGATAAATTATGCATCTCTGGGATGCCATTAGCAGGAACTGATTGCATCTAGATCACCTAAAAGCATGAACAGAGAAGGGTTTAGGGGATCATTACATGTCACGACAGTGGACATGATCGCCTGCTTGGTGCAGGCTTGATGCAGGGGTGATGTAGTCGAAGTAGAGGTTCTCCTCGACGTCCTGATTCCTTCACGGCGCCACCGGCACTGCCCGGGGACAGCAGCGGCGGCAGGCTTAGGTCTTCCCGTCGCTGCAGCACTCCCCCTGATCGGATGGGGTGAGAAAATATCGGAAGGAGAGTAAACCTTACGTGAATTGTGATCTCGCAGGTGGCCAGCTCTCTCCCCTATCCCTTTTAATATGGCGCTGGTGACAGGGGACCCAAAACCTGAGTTGGTTTTTGGGCGCCCCCGGTCAGGGCGCGTTAGTTCTGATCGAGGCTCACGTACGTTGGTACATGGACCCCTTCACTTATCATTATCCCTTCATCTTTTTTTTTCTGTTAGACTAATAGATCTAACGGGCCTGTTTAAGCAGTCAGATCAAAACCAACATTCTCCCCCTTGATCGTTAGGCTTAACTTCATTCGCCCATTCTACATAGGAATGATGTACCAAAGTGAGGTGTTACTACAGCTCGAAACGCTATAAAACCTCAACACTTATAGCACACCCGCCTATTTTGAAATGGAAAACATTTTGCTAATTGGGGAGTGGTTTATTTTAATGGTCCTCTTATTCCAGAATCATAAGGCTTCCAGTAGTCCCATGCCGGCAACATGCTCACGAAAAATAATGGGTGGTAAGCCTTTTGTTAGCGGATCCGCAAGCATATGCTTCGTTCTTATGTGTTTAACATCAACTGTTTGATCCTGGATTCTATCTTTCACAACACGATACTTTATGTCAATATGTCTGGCAACATCACTTGACCTGTTGTTACTCATATAGAAAACTGCGGGTTCATTATCGCAGTATAATAAAATTGGTTTAGATATGCTGTCAACCACTTTAAGTCCGAGAATAAAATTCTTTAACCATACAGCCTGCCCGGTGGCCTCATAACATGCTACAAATTCTGCTTGCATCGTAGATCCATCAGTTAAAGTTTGTTAGGAGCTTTTCCACGATATAGCTCCTCCCGCGAGTGTGAATATATAACCTGACGTGGATCTCTTACTATCCACACACCCGGCAAAATCAGAGTCTGAATAACCAACAATTTCTAGGTTATCAGTTCTTTTATACGTAAGCATGAAATCCTTAGTTCCTTGCATATAACGCAAGACTTTCTTTGCGGCCTTCCAGTGGTCCGGCCCTGGATTTGATTGGTATCTGCCAAGCATCCCGGTTACAAAACACAAATCTGGGCGTGTACACACTTGAGCATACATGATGCTTCCGACAGCTGAAGCATAAGGAACCGACTTCATCTGATCAGTTTCACATTGGTTCCTCGGACATTGAAATGTCCCAAACTTATCGCCCTTAACTATAGGAGCAGGTGAGGGTGAGCACTTATGCATATTGAATTTTTTCAGTACTCTCTCAAAGTATGCCTTTTGAGATAGTCCTAACGTTCCTCTGGACCTATCTCGATGAATCTCGATGCCGAGGACATACGAAGCTTCACCAAGATCTTTCATATCAAAACTGGATGACAGAAAATTCTTGGTCTCATGCAGCATATCCTTATCGCTACATGCCAACAATATGTCATCAACGTATAGGACTAAAAATGTGAACCTACTGCCTTTAAACTTAACGTATATGCAGTTGTCCACAACATTTTCGGTGAAACCAAAAGTTTTGATAATTGTATCAAACTTGAGGTACCACTCTCTTGAAGCTTGCTTCAAGCCATAAATCAATTTCTTTAGACGACATGCCAAATGTTCCTTCCCTTTCCACAACAAAGCCTTCTGGCTGAGCCATGTAAACGTTTTCTTTTAAGTCACCATTTAGAAATGCCGTTTTAACATCCATTTGGTGTAGTTCTAGGTTGTAATGAGCTACTAATGCCATTATGATTCTGAAAGAATCCTTGGTTGACACAGGAGAGAAGGTTTGCTTATAATCAATGCCTTCTCTCTGTGTATACCCTTTTGCCACTAGCCTTGCTTTGAACCATTCGACATTCCCTTTGGAATCATACTTGGTTTTGTAGACCCACTTGCAGCCTACTTTCTTAGCTCCATCGGGAACTTCTACTAAGTCCCATACGTCGTTTGAGCCCATAGATTTCAACTCGTCTTCCATGGCAACCAACCATTTGGACGAATTTTCGCTTTTAATGGCCTCCTTATAAGAGGTTGGATCCTCCACCTTTCCCAGATCATTCATATCCTCAATCATGAAAGTGATATAGTCGTCTGATATGGCTTTCTTCCTCTCACGCCGTGATCTACCCACAGGAGGAGGTGGTGGTGGTACATCATCATTTTGTGAATCATTATTTTCCTGGTGGTCCTCATTTGTGTCTGGATTTTCATTATTAGTCTCCGGATCACCATTTGACTGAGAAACTGAACCATGAGATTCAGGATCATCAGTTGTCACATTTCTTCGTATTGGAAAAACAATCTCTTGGATAATAGGGGATGGTGCACAAACCCGCTTCTCCTCAAGATCGATCTCCCTTAACTTAGTGACCTTATTATCCTCAAAAAATACCGCTTGTCTAGTCTCCACAAACTTGGTGGTATGACTTGGACAATAAAAACGATATCCCTTTCCCCTATGAGGGTATCCAACGAAGAAACAACTAACTGTTTTTGGATCCAATTTCTTAGGTTGTGGATTGAAAACTTTAGCTTCAGCAGGGCAACCCCACACTCGTAAGTAATTCAAGCTCGGTTTCTTTCCCGCTCACATCTCGTAAGGTGTGTTCGGTGCTGACTTAGTTGGAGCAAGATTTAGTATGTGTGCAGCTGTCTTTAATGCCTCTATCCAAAGGCTTACTGGTAAACTCGAGTGACTAAGCATGCTTTGCACCATATCCATAAGGGTGCAGTTGCGATGCACGGCCACACCATTTTGTTGTGGTTCACCAGGCATTGAGTATTGAGCAATGATTCCATTTTCAGATAAGAACTTGGCAAAAGGTCCAGGAATCTGCCCATAAGGAGCATGCCTACCATAATGACCGTACAACTTTGATTTTCGCGTTTAGTTGATTTTCAACCTCCGCTTTATAGACTTTGAATTTCTCCAAAGCTTCCGATCGGTCACGTATGGGATAAATATATCCATAGCGGGAAAAGTCGTCTATGAATGTAATGAATGAATCAAAACCATCTACAGACTTAACATTAAGGGGTCCACATATGTCGGTGTGAATTAATTCTAAAACCCCTGTGGCTCTTACTGCTCCTTTCTTAATTGTTTTTGCGAATTTTCCTTTAATACAGTCGACACATTTGTTTGCATCTGAGAAGTCTAATGGGAGGAGTATTTCATTTTTAACTAAGCATTCCATTCTCCCCCTGAAATGTGGCCCAAACGACAATGCCACAATTTCGAAGAATTACTAACTCCTTTCCATTTCTTCTCAACATTAATTTCATCACTCACATGCATAACTGAATCATTATTAAGAGATAACATGTATAGTTGGCCTCGTCTAACACCGATGCCTACATTCTTATTACATTTGATCAAAGCAAATTGTTTCTTGCCAAAATGGCACTCATACATATCATCATCTAAACGAGAAACTGAAATCAAATTCCTACTTAAGGTAGGCACATAAATAACATTATTCAATCTAAGAGTGTGGCCAGTGTGTAGCTCCAACGTGAGAGATCCCACAGCTTCAACATCGGCCTCAACTCTGTTCGCAACCTTAAGCTTTCTTGTTCCTCCTCTTATAGTTTGGATCGTATCGAATCCCTGCATAGAGTTAGCAACGTGAGTGGTTACCCCTGAATCAATCCACCATGACTTTATAGAAAAATCGACATAAAAAGATTCATCTACAAAAGTAATTTCATCAATACCTCTTTTGTTCATCCATTTTAGAAAGCCTGGGCAGTCCCTTTGATAGTGTCCCTCCTCTTTGCAGAAGTTACAAGCATTTTCTCCAGCAGTGGAGCTGCTAGGAGCAGAAGAAGAACTGCCGGCTTCTTTACCCTTGAATGCCTTAGGGTTGAATGGCTTAGTGCCTTCTTTCTTGACTTGCTTTTTCTGAGGCTTGGGAAAACCTTGCCCGTCATGCTTTCTCTTGTTAGAGCCAACATGAAAAACATGGTCTTTCTTCTGCCTCATGATCCTCTCTTCCTCCTGGACGATCCTTGCGGTCATCTCAGAGAGTGGCCATTTTTCCTTTAGAGAGTTATAGTTGACCTTAAATTGTTCAAACTCTTCTGGAAGAGACTCAAGAATAATTATGACAAGAAGGGCTTCACTTAAAGAACACTCCAAAGCCTTAAGTTTGGTGTAAGCATTTACCACCCTCAATATGTGTTGCCTAACGTTTCCGTCAATAGTGTATTTCTGAAGAAGTTTAGCAAAAAGCTCATGAGCATACACTTTGTCGGAGCCTTTAAATTGCTCCTCCATTTCAGTGAGGAATTCTTTAGCAGTGTCTTTCTTAGGGAGTGCTTCAGAAATGTCCGGCGATATTGTCGCTTTCATGATGAGAAGCGCAATATGGTTGGACTTGTTCCACTTTTCCATCTTAACATCATAGTCTTTTTTTAGTTCTGCATACCCTATAACACCTGCCACAGGTGCCACAGGTTTTTCTTCCTTCAAGGCATAGTCAAATTCATTACAACCCAAAAATAATTCGACTTGGGACTTCCAACGAGGGAAGTTACTCCCCGTAAGTGGTTCGATCGTGTCGGACCGAAATGGAGCGGAAGATGTCACGATAGTGGACATGATCGCTTGCTTGGCGCAGGCTTGATGCAGGGGTGATGTAGTCGAAGTAGAGGTTCTCCTCGACGTCCTGATTCCTTCAGGGCGCCACCGGCACTGCCCGGGGACAGCAGCGGCGGCATGCTTAGGTCTTCCCGTCGCTGCAGCACTCCCCCTGATCGGATGGGGTGAGAGAATATCAGGAGGAGAGTAAACCTTACGTGAATTGTGATCTCGCAGGTGGCCAGCTCTCTCCCGTATCCCTTTTAATATGGCGCTGACGACAGGGGACCCAAAACCTGAGTTGGTTTTTGAGCGCCCCCGATCAGGGCGCGTTAGTTCTGATCGAGGCTCACGTACGTTGGTACGTGGACCCCTTCACTTATCGTTATCCCTTCATCTTTTTTTTCTGTTAGACTAATAGATCTAACGGACCTGTTTAAGCCGTCAGATCAAAACCAACACTTAGACCATAGCACTTATTCAAAGGAGTTTATATGGTAGCAACGGTGAATATTTTTGAAGCCGAAGAAGTCAATTTGCATGGGCATTATTTACATACATGGAGTATGGCCGGCCCAGTAGAGTGCGGTGGAGACAGGCTTGAATTGAGATGCGCTTTCTTGGGCTCATTTGGGCTAAAGGTGAAGGTGCAGGATTTCGGAAGTGGTTCCAAACCAAACTTACATCCTCAAAATAATATAATATAATTTTTTTAACTGTAAAGAAATTTCACATGTTTCACCAAAAGTAATTACCTATTTACTGTATATATACCTTTTTGTGTGTGATTTTCATGATCGGCCATGCCGATAGCTGACTAGAATAGGGGAAGTCAATACTTAAGGTGTGTGATGTAGCTAGCTTGCAAGGCTTATTAATGAACACGCATCAATTGTAATGGACTGCCCTGTGTGTGGCAGTCTCTATCACATGACAAAATTATTCTCTACTTATCTAGTTCACATGAACTTGCTGGCAAGCATCCATACATATACCCATCAGAACCAAGAATACTTGGCTTTTCTTTCTTTTAGTAGCATAGCACTTGCTTCTACTTCAGGGCAGAAGAAGATGAATCATGTGTGTGGTGGCCGGAGATGCATGGATCTTTGTGGTGGCCTGCAGGGTGTGGTGCTGGTTAGGACGCCCACGCGCGCTACTCCGGCGAGCTCAGGATTGTGTGGACCGTCTGACTCCGCTTTACGCAAAGGAGAAAAAGGCGGCGGATTCCGGCATTCCATGGCCATGGCTCGAGACTCTCCTGGTGCATCTTGTGCTTTTTGCCGGCACCAGCGGCCCCCAGAATGAACGAATTGTTGGTTGCCCTGTTTTTTATTTTGCTTCTTTTCATGCAGTCCACACATACAGGATAAGTAGATCGTGAAAAGGACTCCTCTGCTGGTGAGATATTGATTTGTGGACCAAAGTCGGTGACAAAATATGGGATCAATCTGAGAAGATTTATGCCTGCCGATGAATGGCCATCCAGATACATATACGATCCACTCCAGGTCATCGATTGTGCATGCATGATATAGCAGCCATGATCAAATTGGCAGGTTAACGCCTTCGTCCGGTTTAATCATGAGAAATCCTAGTATATTTTGAATCCTCAATTATTTCGTTTGAACTTGAATGATTCAAAGATTGCTCACCAAGCCTGCCGCGTGGTCTCAATTATATATTAGTTTGGTGAACTTTTGCTGGTTTTCATTCTATTTCTCTTGACTTGCAAGGTAGGTGGTCTATCGATTTTATCAAGAGAGAAAAGCAAAATATAGAATGGCCTACTTTGTAAGGAAAGCGGTGCCCACCCACGCCAACCATCGCCAGCATCGACCCCCGCTGAACACAAGCTTTTGCCTAGACCCGGACACAACCTCTCTACGAAACCCTGGGAATAGTCTGGCCTAGCTAACTTGAATGATTCGAAGATTGCTCACCACTCCTGCGGTCCTGCCACGTGGTCTCAGTTATATACTCCTTCCGTTCCTACATATAAGTCCTTTTAGATATTTCAATATGGACTACTTACGGAACAAAATGGATGAATCTACACTCTAAAATACGTCCATATACATCCGTATGTAGTCTATATTAAAATATCTAAAAATACATATATTTAGTAACGGAGGGAGTATTAGTTTGGTGAACTTTTGCTGGTTTTCATTCTATTTTTCTTGACTTGCAAGGTAGGTGGTCTATCGATTTTATTAAGAGAGAAAAGCAAAATATAGAATGACCTATTTTGTAAGGAAAACTATGCCAATAATAATAATAGTAATAATAAATAGAAATAGGGAAAAAACAATCATTGACCACAACCTAAACAGACTGCCTCCACCTAACGTGACCTTTTCTTGGAGCGACTGTGAGCAAGATCTACGAAATTGCCTTCAAGAAGGAAAGCGGTGCCCACCCACGCAACCATCGCCAGCATCGACTCCCGCCGAACACAAGCTTTTGCCTAGACCTAGACACAACCGCTCTACCAAACCCTCGGAATAGTCTGGCCTAGCTAACAACCAACATCGCCCCTCCCTACTCCGACCAAACATGATGAAGTACTAACTTTTTGACAATGCCTCCAAGGAGTAGAATGGCATCCTCAAGCGTCATCATCGCCGAAGAATCAAACTTTCGCCCAGAGCCTTACACCTCTCCACCTCCACAGACCCCAAGGAAGGAGCCAAGCTACAACGAACATGTGAGGCCAAGCCGCGACTCCACTCGATCCAACAACAACGAACCAGTCCAGTTGGATCAGAAGGACACCACGACCACCTGTATCACCATGGTAGGCTACCTGTGTCGATGCCAGCACCAACCCAACACTACAACCAGGATGCCTGGCAAATGCAGTCCTTGCCGTCGAGGAGAACGCGGGCCCAAAATGGCCCCCTAGCCACAAATTGCCCACTATGATAAAAAAACACAAGCCAGAGCCGCCGGTAAGTAGCCGCCTCGTGTCGTGGGCCACATAGGCTCACATGCACCGACTGCCGCACCTAACCCGCCATGAGCCACCACCGCGCACAAGAGCAGCAGACACCTAGACCAGGCTGACATGAGACCTGTCACCACTACATGTTGTCGCATCACAACAGGCCATCAGACATCAGTAGGTCGCCGCACCTCAGAAGCACCTCCGTCCCGCAGCCAACACGAAGCACCCCATTCGAGATCCTTCAGCAAACTCCCCTACGTGCGAGCGGCCGCGAGCCGACGAGAAGAGTAGGCCACGCCACCTCCGGATCGGCGCGGGCTTCACTAGGCAGAGCCCATTGGCAATAGCGAGGGGAGGGGGAGCGGTCTAAGAGGGATTGAGCCGCCGCCCGGGTGGACCCGGGGAGGGAACAATATTGCATGTTTTTTTTATAATGAGCACACACCCAGCCTCTGCATAGTTAGGATGATATAGCCAACACCAACTCACACACATGCGAAAACACGCTGACAACTAGCAAAGTCACATAAGACCAATGATATTCGTTGGCAAGAAAAAAAATGCCGCAAAACAATCAGATTTGTGATTGGCAAACTACAATAATGACCATATCCACACCAACCATCTCATGAAACCACACTGACGATGAGGTCTTCGATAGCAATGCCTTTAGGAAGGGAGCGACACTCAAGTACCACCATCACTAGATCCAACCACAAGGCCAAAATGTAGGTTTTCATCCTGAAGAATCAGTCCAAGCATATTCGAGCAATGCATTCGACAAGGTAAGAATGTAAGAAAAACATCGCCTTTTCCAGGTATAAACTGTTGGTTCTGACCTAGGCTTTTGCCCCTGAGGTCGAGACCGGGTGCTCGAGTAGCAACACCATCGAAGTCGCTCATGTGTTGTCATCACCACTTTTCCGTGATTCTAGCAGCAACATGTGATGCAACCGCTGCCACTGCACACCCATCCCTTTGCGTCAAGCCGTCGTCCATAATTTGTATCTCATCACTGAAGTTAACCACTGGATCAGGAGAGATGACCCCTCCCAGGGACCATTCAATGACCACTGCCGTCGTGGAGCCCTAGGAAGTAGTTGCAGTATAGTTTGCAGCAACACCATCTGGCAGGTCAGATCTGGATCACCACCACCAACCCATGGATCTTAGCGCCGCCAGCCAGCCACCGCACACGCGGAAAGCCAGCACCTCGCAGCAACAGTCCTCATCCAGTAGAAAGACCGACGCCAAATCCGATCGGATCTTGCCGGAGTCCACCCACATAGTGAGTCACCACCACAATAAGGGACGCGCCTCTAGCCATGGTAGCGAGTGACCCGCACAACCAGTCTCACCTGCCGTGAAGAAATATGCGTGCTCCCGGTTTCTGTAGGATGGGACATATGGTTCCCATGACAAGGGAGCGGTAGAGGGACGAGAGGATGTGAATATAAATATTTTTTTTGAAAAGGGGGATATCCCCCAGCGTGTGCATCCAAAAGATGCATGTGACCATATTATTAAAGCAGTTGCAGCAAAAAACAAGGTCTGGTATCCAAATATATCTCGCAAAAGGAGCAAAAATAAGTAAAAGCTAAGAAAGATAAACATAGCCACAACCCGCAGGACGAGAGGATCAGAATATGCCAAACGAAAAAAAGATGGGATGCGGAAGCATCCTGCCGCCGCCGTCCGGCCACCGGTGGTTTCCTCTCGCAACAGCGAGGGGTTGGGTGGC
>NC_041388.1:703339939-703357652 GCF_002162155.2 Triticum dicoccoides | reverse complement strand
CGGTTAAGCTTGGGGGAGAAGAGTCCTCGCTGGTTCTCATTCTAGAGTTTAGTTTCCATGCCCATGATAATAGCATGGATGCCCCATGACGAAAATTGTTTCACAGCTGGTAGTACTTTTCTATTTTAGTATTGGCATGGTTTCCATTTTGTTGTTTTTGTCTCCCTCGGACTTTTGTGTTAGCATCTCCTTTTTGTTTTGACGCTGACCAAAAAAAGCTACACAAATATCTACCAGTGGCCTTGTGTGGACATAAGATCATGTGGGGGATTCCCAGCAAGCAAGGTCTGCATGGCTCCGGCTCCTCCGCGTAAGAAAGAAAGAAATCAACGATGGATCGAGGGATCATATCTATTCCGACCCACTCATTAGTTGAGCAATATTTTGATAGTTGCCATATCGAATCTTTTTTCTGGCCTGAGAGCTCACGGCTGCCTATATGCAGTGCATGTGAGAGAGACACAGTACGGCCCTAGCTACTACTACAAGTACCTTGGTAGTTACTGGTACTCATAACTGCCTCTTCTTCTTCCTCGACATCTCTCCTCCTCGGCTTCTCCACGCACCAGACCACAGCAGAAAAAACAAAAAAGCAAGCAAACCTTGGAGCTAGCTAGCAGTATGTCCATGTCATGCGGTTTGTGCGGCGCCAACAACTGCCCGCGCCTCATGGTCTCGCCCATTCATCATCGTCATCACCATCATCAGGAGCACCAGCTGCGTCAGCACCAGTTCTTCGCCCAAGGCAACCACCACCACCACCACCCAGTGCCACTGCCGCCAGCCAACTTCGACCACAGCAGAACATGGACCACACCATTTCATGAAACAGCAGCTGCAGGGAACAGCAGCAGGCTCACGCTGGAGGTGGGCGCAGGCGGCCGACCCATGGCTCACCTAGTGCAGCCACCGGCAAGAGCCCACATCGTAAGTAGTAGTACCGCTTAATTGTTTCATCTCTTGCCGATGGATGCGTCCCTGGCTTCCTCCTTAAAAATCCCCACCTAATTTATGTCCATCTATACCCACTACAAAAAAATAGCACCATGTAACCATCTCATATTTCTGTCACATAATTCTGTTAATGTACGCTGCTCAATTGTTCTCCTGAAAAAGATATGCGGGAATGGATCTTGATATTCTTTAATTTTCTATGGAGGCATATATAGAGTTTGTGTTTTGTATTAGTTGATGCAGAATTGTATGGGTTGTCAAATCATCAGTCATACATATAAACTTATTTCATTTTATTTGACCAACAACAAGGTAATCAGTCATACATGCATACTGAAAATTTGACTTGTGTTCAATAACTAACCAACTCGACCGGCACAGCTGGGGGAAGACTTTAATCAAGCTGCTAGCTAGAGCTTAATAATATAACATATCTCTTTATGGGATCAAGCAATACATATGCGCTCAATTCTCAACTTGTCAATATCTATCTGGAGTCCACACTTTATGGTAATTAATTGACAAAGTTTTGTGAAATGGACAATATACATACTGGATCGATGCACCCTTTTTCTCATTTTATGTGGTCATTATGAATTTGATTGTTATTTAGTATTTCAATTTTATCTTGAGCTAGTTTTGCAAGTCTGTAGCTCATATATAACTGATACTACTCCCCACGATAGCTTGCGTAGTGGCCGGGTGATCGATCTACCGAGTTCATAAAACTGATCGAGATCGGGTCCAAAAAAGAACAAACCCATACAAAATGGAAAGAAGATCCTTGTTTAGTTAGTTTGCATCAGAAAATTGCCTAATTAGTTACTTGCTATCAATCTTTTGAACATGGCATGTTCACCCCAAACGGACCCAGATCACAATTATTGATGAAGTTACGCCTTTTAAAAACTCATAAAACTGTACATACATGTACAGGGCTACACACATGTACATAATACACCTAATTAAAACGTATATTCGTAGACCAATTGTTTTGGACGGTGCGCATCTTTGAAAAAAAAAATGCCAGAGGAGTTGTTAGCTTCCACTGTCCAGAAATAGAATAGTTACAATCAAGTGTATCTCTGAATGAAAATGGATCATTTTCTAGTTAATTAGAGACCAATTAGATATTTCATAAACAGGGGAGTATCAAGTACGTATCTGCTACCCTAAGAAAGTACATAACTGCGATCTTATGATTATTTTCCTCTTGATGTTCAGGTGCCATTTTACGGAGGTGCATTCACCAACACTATTAGCAATGAAGCAATCATGACTATTGACACAGAGATGATGGTGGGGCCTGCCCATTATCCCACAATGCAGGAGAGAGCAGCGAAGGTGATGAGGTATAGGGAGAAGAGGAAGAGGCGGCGCTATGACAAGCAAATCAGATACGAGTCCAGAAAAAGCTTACGCTGAGCTTCGGCCACGGGTCAACGGCTGCTTTGTCAAGGTACCCGAAGCCATGGCGTCGCCATCATCTCCAGCTTCGCCCTATGATCCTAGTAAACTTCACCTCGGATGGTTCCGGTAATTTATAGCACAAGCCAGATAAAATGATAACATATTTCCTTCTGATTGATCCACCCGTGAAGCAGTTGTTCCTCAAAGTAAAATAAGTCGGTTAGTGATTGATCGATTGGAGCCATTATGTTGACTTGACTATTTAAAATGGTCAGCAGATCAATCAAACAAAATGTATTTATTGAAACAAGTCTTGTTATACTACGTGTTGATTTAAACATGTAATTTCAAGAGGATAGCTACTTTGATGTGTAATAAAATTGTCTCAAAATTGGTGACAAGTGCGATTGTTGTTGTGATTTATATGGAATTATGTCAATCATATTGGAAAAATAATTAACCAGTTGAATTAAGTCATCGCCGACTCAAAATTAAATACGAATGAGGCTTTTATGTATAAAGTTTGTTATTTTATCTTGAGGACTTCTCTAGGGGTGGAAAACGGATTGAGAAAGTACACCATCACGATTGCCGAACATGTACAATGCTTATCTTGAGAAAGAAAATTATATTTCATTCACCAAATATGAGGTGAACCTTGCAACCACATGTATATTAAAAAGCTATGTGTCAGCTAACTAATTTGTGGACTTATCATAGGTTAAATACCTCCAATGTGTACGAATGAGGAACTTGAGTAGAATATGTGAAGTTGCATGGAAAACTGTGAACATATCAAATTATCAAGACATCACTACAGCTGTACATCATCCGAACTTCATGTATTATATTGAAATTGTGTGTTCCTTATGTTGTTGGATGTACTCCCTCCGTTTCTTTTTACTCCGCATATAAGATTTGGTCAAAGTCAAACTGCACAAAGTTTGACCAAATTTATATAAAAAAAATATGAACATCTACAATACTAAAACTATATAGTATGAACATACATTTCATGATCCATCTGATAATATTGATTTCATATTGTGAATGTTTATATTTTTTAATATAAAGTTAGTCAAACTCTACAAAGCTTGATTTTGACCAAACCTTATATGCGAACTAAAAAGAAACGGAGGGAGTACTTATTGAAGTGATCCTTCATCTATGAGGTAAGTATTAATTAGTTTGTCCATCGTTTGATCAATCATGTGTATTTAATTAGTTTGTTGGATGTACTAAGTTTTAATTAGTTTATCCATCCCAAGCTTCATCTATAACCCAATGACAAAGGTGACAACGCTATGCACACATACATACACATGATTGATCAAACGATGGACAAACTACCAATGACAAAGGTGACAACGCTATGCACACATACATACACAAATAGATGAAGCTTGGAATACGGCATGGGTGGCAGCCTCGAACCTCAAGCTGGTGCGAACCCAATGAGCTAGACAAGATAACAATGTCTGTCCAAGATAAGGGGAAGCTATTGTTGACTGCCATGATCCAATAGGTTGCCAAATACTAATTGGCATGCGATTTATTCAGTCCAATGTGTTGGGTTTAGTCCCACATCAGATGTGGGGGGAGACATAACACGATTTATAAGGGCAGGGGTGTCCCCTCCTAATTAACAGGCTAGTCCTTTGGAGGGAGAGGGCCCAAGGCCTCCCATAATTCGGTGTTGCTCTCTGGTTGAGCCTGGTTGACGCATGTGGGTCGGAAACGCTAGTGTTAGCGGGCCCGAAATTGCGTAACAAGTGGTACCATGAGCTAGGTTGTTCGAGGTTGCGATTGTTAATTCAGAGGAGGTCGTGTTCAATCGACGGAGGCGCTGCGAGGGTTTGCCAGGTGCCTGCGGTGAGATCGAAGTTGTCCGATTGAAGGTCAGCGGAAAGATCAAAAGCAGTTAAAGCTGGATCGGTTTGGCAGAGGCAGCAGGCCGAGCAAGCTGCGGGGACGCGCAGGCCAAGCAGGGCCCAAGTGCGGGTGACTGGCCTGGTAAAGCACGCGGCTGCTAGTAGATAGGAGCGCGTGTGCGGCAGCCACACAAGCAGATGCGGTCTGCGATGTGGCACTTGGCAGAGGCTGTTTGGTACGTGGTTGGCTCAAGGAATGACCTATTGATGCTGCTGGTGTGAGCACAAAGAGACGAGATTTCACGGGCAAGTTTGGCTGGTTCTTGGAGAAGCGGTGTTGCATATAAAAGTCTGTTTGTTGATGTGCTTAAAGACTGTACCAAGAAGCAAGTTGACGGGTCAAAAAAAAGAAGCAAGTTGAGAACATTACCAAGGGTAGAGACAAGGCAAGGACGACAACGTGCGATAAGGCTTGAAGCAAGAGTCTGGAGCTTGTCGTGGCAGGATCATGCATATACAGGGCGTCAAGCAATGCACGGAGATGTGCGGGGCGGACACGGCGCAGGGTGGAGCATGGTTGCAGTCGAACATACATGGCTGGCTTGGACTGGATTGTCTAATGGACTGGCATGGAGGTTGGTCAAAGCAGAAGATGGCGGTGATTTCAGAAGATGGTGGCCAACTTCTGGGCATGGAAACACGTGGTGCAGGCCTGAGGGCTTGTGCGGCTTCGACAGACTATGGCGCGGGGTTGATTCAAGATGGTGCACACATGAGAGAGCTTGAAGTCGAGAGGGCGCAGGGTAGCATGGCGCAACTACATGAAGTCATGTTGAAGGTGGAGCTGGAGTCTGATGGACGACTTCATTCTGTGCTAATGGAGGGGCTACAGCGTAAATGCATGGAGAGTCGAAGCCTATTTCAGCGGGGAAAGCGAGAGACACGTGGATCGGACTGGGGCCCAGTGGTCTGATGGAGGCGTGATACTCGGCATCGATCGGTGATGACCGGTGGTTCTCTGCAGTGGGGGTTGAGTGATGTGGGTTCGCAACCTTGGGAGACTCGACCAGGACAACAGAGGCTCGACGCAGTGATAACGGCGAGGCGTGCGGTAAGCACGGGACACAATGACATGCCAAGGCATCGATGGTCAAACAAATTGTGTAGGGGGTGCTGAAGCAGTGTTGACGAGTACCAGATTCAAGTTGGTGACTGGGTCTATCAGTGTCGGTTGATGGACATGAGTTGACCATGGAGAATCTGAGAAAGTGACGAAAAGTCTGAAATTGTCAAAAGTTAAGAGAGTACATGACCGTATATTCTGTGGTGTTCAGTGCACATGGCAAAGTGCAGATGACAAGTACAGAAGAAGACAGAGTGCTATAGCCGTGGGACATGTCAAAGACTACCCGAGATAAGGATTAAACAACTGCGAATTTGACTCAAGGTGACACAGGGCGACGGTGAGATTCCTTCAAGTTTCAGAAAGATGGTCAAGAAAGAGCAGTGATGTTGAGTTCAGTTAACTCTTATATGTGGCATCCAATATGTGAGTTGTACACTTTCACGCAAAAATGATCGGTGTGTGATGGCGTTGAACGAATTCTCCGGAAGTTGAGAGCACAAAGTAGAGTAATGAGAAACTTAATTTTGGTGAAGAAGACGAGAAGGGACTATAGTTGCAGATGGAGTCACATGAAGTCTGGGAGTAGCAGCGATGCTCATGGCATATCTCAAGTCCAATGTACATGTAGGTTCGACGCATGGATGCATTCAAGGTGGTGAACAATATTCGCCAAGGTGGAATTTGTTAGAGTTGTGTCGAATATTCTCGTACAAGGTAGGTTACAGTTGGATTTGGTTTTGGACTATATGTAGACAGAGTAGGAGTTGTGTCCTAGTAGGACACTGGTATCCTAGGCCTCTCATATATATCGGGGGAAGACACATGATGTAACCTATGCCAACATAATAGCACAAACACGTAGGGGGAGCCGGCGGGGTGTGCCGGCGCCCAGGTGGCCAGTGTGCGGTATTGTGACGATGTCATGGGAGGAGCGCCCCTAGTCAGGTCCCGGGAATGTAGCCATATCGGTGAACCTTATTAAGAAATCTCGGTGTTGCGCTCGTGTTATTGCTTGGTCCTCGGATGATCGACGATGTGCCTCGAATTTATTCTAACACAATGCTCGATGAAAGTAATTATATTAATTATTTGTTCCATAATTCATATGTGGATCTAGGAGTGCCATGGGTGAATGCAAAGTAAAATTTACTACTGGCTTAACGCTAGTTACCTAATGGATTAATATGCTATTTTAGGACTATTTGTTGAGATTATGATAATCTTTGGAATAAATTATACTATTATGGGGTGTAAATGTTCACAATATTTCAGCAGCGGCATCGCCGATGTTAAGATCCTACTTCCTCTCTTCCTGTTTATAGGACTCAGTTCTAAGATCTCACCCACCAAGGTAGATAGTGAGTGGTGTAAGAGTAGGGCATTTCGGGGACCGAGCTTCATGAAGCCTTTTATTTTGAAAATTTCAAAATTCATAAATTTTAGTTTCAAAAAATTCTGAAATTTTTTATACATGTATGCATGGATGTAAAGTGTATGTGTGAAAAATTTCAGGATGAAATACCTTGAACCGCGAGCTGCACAAGAAAAAACAAAATCAGGGACTTTAAAGATGAACAATACATATTTTAAAAAGCCCCAGATTTGTCTTTTTTGTGTAGATCACATTTTAATGTATTTCGATCTGGAAATTTGCACACATATGCATTATGTATCTAGGTATATGTGTATTTATTTTCAGAATTTTTTGAAACTAAAAAAATTGAATTTTGAAGTTTTCAAATAAAGGCTTTCATGGAGCTCGGTCTCCGTTTGGCATTTTCGGTGGTGTATAGTTTTTTTTGAAAACTTATCTATCCCTTGCATAGAAAGCAAGGGAACACTTTAATTTTAAGCAATGATTTGAGCCACCGACATAGAAACCAGGGGAACACTTTAAATTTAAGTGGGGATTTGAGCCACCATAACCATTTTGACATGAACCAGACCCACGTATCCAATAGTGCATGTGACCTAAATGTGGACTGTGTTGCTTGTCGTAGTCTGCATCATATGAACTTGCCGGCCGGCATCCATACATGTATCCATCCATCAGAATAAAGAATACTCCACTTTTCTTTCTTTTCGTAGCATATCTTTTCCTCCCATTTCAGGCCAGAAGAGATGAGTAGTCTGTGTGGTGGCCGGAGCTAGCTTAGATGCATGGATCGATCCCTGAGGCTGCAAGGCGTGGTGCTGGTTAGCTCGCCTACGCGCGGTGCTCCGGCGAGCTCAGGATTGTGTGGACCGCCTCACTCTGCTGTACGCCAAGAAGAAAAAGGTGGCGCGCTCCATGGCTCCAGAGTCCAGACTGTCCTGCTGCATCTTGCGCCTTTCGCTAGATTGTACTCCCTCCGTTTTTAAGTATAAGCCTTTTTAGAGATTTTAATACGGACATCATACGGTTGTAAATAGATGAAAACATTAACCGGACGAAAACATTAACGGTCAATTTCATCTACATGCACGTCATCTATATGCCTGCATGTTTTACATTTCATCTACTCCGGTTAATGTTTCATATCGTATACGGACATCTACATGCATGTCATCTATATGCCTGCATGTTTTACATTTCATTTTTTTCACCAAAAGTAATTACCTATGTACTATATGTATACTTTTTTCTGTGTGATTATCATGACCGATCTTGTCGATAGCTAGCTAGGATGAGAGAAGTCAATGCATAATGTGTGTGATATGTAGCTAGCTAGCCAGTCCTAAAAGATCAAACATGTAATGGATTGTGCTGTGTGTGTGGCAGTCTGCATCACGCCATCAGATGACAAAAATATTCTCTACCTAGCTAGTTCACATGAACTTGCTGGCCTGCATCTATACATATACACACCAGAACAAAGAATACTTGGCTTTTCTTTCTTTTTGTAGCATAGCCTTTGTTTCTACTTCAGGGCAGAAGAAGATGAATCGCCTGTGTGGTGGTCCGAGATAGCTTAGAGCATCTCCAGCCGTTGGCCCCTCAGGGGGCGCCTAAAATCGCCGTCTGGGGGTGAGCCGGCGCAAAAAATCAGCCTGGGGGCGAGTTGGTCCCCAGCCGCCGGTCCCAGGGCCGCCCCCAGACGCGTTTAAAAAATAAAAGTATATAACAAATTTCGGCAAAGTTCGGCGAAGTACGGCTAAACACGACAAATTTCGTTCAACTTGGGCATATATTTGGACAAAGTTCGCGAATTTTCATTACATAGCAAATATATAAACTAATCTGAAAAAGAAACTGGCTGAACGCCGAGTAGTCGCCGTCGTTATCGTCGGCCTTCTCCTCCTTGACGCGGGCACCCCTGCTGGACCCGGCGTCGCCATGGCGGACTGATGGCGGCGGCGGCGGTGCGTCCTCGTCGTCGTCGCTGTCCGCGATGATGACGACTCCTCCTTCGTCGCGGCCCCGACGGCGCTCCGCGAAGTGCCTCAGGGCGGCGCACTGGCGCTCCCTCGCCATCTTCAGGTAGTCATTGCGTGCCCATTCAAGGGCCGCGTCCTCGTCGAGCTCGACCTCGCCGTTCTCTGTCTTCACGGCGGGGAGACCCGGCTCCGCCTTCACCGGCGCGAGCCCCGGCTCCGTCTTTGACTTGACGAAGCGTGGAGGAGAAGCCAACGAGGAGGCGCGCCGGCCTCCGTCGTCGATGACGATGCCGGCCCTGCGAGTGCGCCGGCCAAGCAGCATCTCCGACGCGGGCTCGGCCTTGACGCCGAGCAGCGCCGGAGTGCCGGAGGAGTGCGAGGAAGAGCGCGAGGAGGAAAAGGAGGAGGAGCCGAACCTCCTTGGCGCCCATGGCCCGTCGCGTCGGCGGTGCGCCGCGGCGGCCGCCCTCGCCGGGGGGTACGCCAATGGCCGGTTGTTGCCGCCCTCGAGGTGCGTGAGCACGCCCTCGAGTGTGCGGTCGGGGACACCCCACCACAGGAGGCGCCCCTCACTGTTCTTCATGCCGCCGACCACCGCCGCGCCGTTGGTGGACGCCAGCCGCTGCTGCTGACGGCGTTGGAAGTACGCCGCCCAAGCCGCGTGGTTGTTGGCGGCGTACTGGGGGAGGGAGAGCTGGGCGTCGGTGAGGGAGGCGCGCACGACCTCGACCTCGTCGGCGAAGTAGGAGGGTTTAGCCACGGCGTCGGGCAACGGGGGAATGGGCACTCCCCCGTTGCTGAGCTTCCAGCCCGTCGGCCCGGCGCGCATGTCCGGTGGCGCCGGGATGTTCGCTGGAACAGGAGCCACGACTCCTGTTCGTGGAGAGTGCGGCGGCCGAAGCCGTTGGCCACCGCCTCGTCTCCGGGGAAACGCTCGGCCATCAGGAGAGGGGGAGGGGGAGGGAGAGGGAGGGGCTGGCGGCGGCTCACGTGAGAGGGAGAGGGAGAGGAAGGACTCGACGGTGGCGCTCGGGAGAGGTAAAGCTCGGCGGCGAGGGCGGGGCTGGTGTGGCCACAGGCGAGCGAGGCCACCAGCTTATATAGCCGCGCCGCGCCCGTGTGTACGCGTGCGAGGGGGGAGGCGTCGGCGCGCCGTCCCGTGACGCGCTGCCCGTGAGGAATCAATGGTAAGGCTGACCGGCGGCAGCCTTGCCATTGATTCCCCGCGCGGGAAACCGAGGCGTTGGGGGAGGACGAGGCGCGGTGTCGCTGACGCGGCTGGCCCGCGGTTTTTTCGCGACAAAACCGCTCGCCCCGGCGTCCCCGGGCGCCCCCCAGTGCGCCGGGTTCAGTCTGGATCCGCCGACGCTGATTTCGGCCCAGACCGACGAAAATCGGACTCCTGAGGACGCGACTGAGCCGTTTTTTCGACACCGGCGCGAAAAAATCGCCTGGAAAGACCTCCCTGAAGACACGGCTGGAGATGCTCTTAGATGCATAGATCTGTGTGGTAGCCTGTTGGATAATCCAAATAATTAAACGTGCGTGAGCTTTACTAGTTGAGTTTTGAAAGAATTGGAAGCGTAATCAGGCTTGCCGGTGATTAGTTAGGAAAGTGTACCATGTCTTTGTGCTAGTAGTCTACGTGTGCTAGTAGATTAGGGAAGTTGAGACCGATTGGAATTGGAATTAGCTTGGTCGTGTCCCAGTATGGTAGTAGTACTAGTCCGTATAGATTAGGAAAAAGAAGTCTGCGTCAGTGGCCTGAGCTAGGTCCTGCACCTATATATACATGGTGTGTGCGTGAGATTTGTAACCGTGAGAATAAAACCTAGAGAAAACAGAAAAGCAATAAAGAGAGGAATTAGAAGGTGCGAGACGCACCTTTGGCTATCAGTTCTTGTGCACGTGCGTTCGTGTTATTCTGATGTGATCGATCTTGTGAGCAAAGTTCCAACAATTGGTATTAGAGCAAGGTTCGTGTGAAGCCGCGCTTGCCCCGGGGTGGCGACCTTGCTAGCGCCTCGGGGCGGGCGATACAGTCGCTGGTGTAGCGACAACGACGCGCGGACGATATGGTCACTGGGTGGTGCAGCGACGAGGAGGAGAAGGCAATGTTCGTTCGAGGAGTGACGTACGAGGAGGATCGGGTGATCTTTGCTCGGTGGAGTGACGGCAAGAAGGCAGTGAGGGTGCTGTCACAAGCGCGAGGCGATGGGTGATGTCATTCGACGGAACTATCTGGAGGAGGGCGACAGGGCTGTCGTCTCCAAGGCGTTGGTGATCATTGATGGTTATGGAGGTGCCGAAGTTACGACACCGAGGAAATCATCGAGATCAACGTTGGAGGGTGCAAGATGGAGATGGCGAAGTTGCGAGCCGTCATCAAGGTGTGCACATGAGTTCTTGTAGGGTGCGTCCAAGAGCTCGGGTGTGTGAGTCTTCTGCTGCGGTTGAGATGCGTCACTGGCGGAGGAGAATTGCAAGGAAGAGCAGGCGGAAAAAGGAATTCGTGCCTTGCGTTTCCGTTCGTGGTGGTGGAGTTCCAGCGAATTCATATACGATGGAGATGAGTTGCACGTATATGACGAGTTGTGTTGCTGTTGGATAGGAGGTGTTATTTGGTAAGTTGTGTCACCAACGACAAAGGAAAAAGATGTGATGGGTGAATAGATGTCTCTCCCCATGTGCAAGAAACCGATGCGAAGATGAAGATCAACGTGAAGATGGACGCGGACCGGTTAAGTTGAGTTCCTGCATGAGGCTATGCGTTTAGTCTGCATGTAGCACGCTAAGATGCGGCAGCGTGGCTGGTAGTCCGGGTAATCGTTGGTTTCAGTTTTCAAGTCGGCACAAAAGTATGACGGTGATGATGTGGTGGTCATCATTGCAAGAAAAGAGAAGTTGTGGTCTGGTAAGTCGCGTCACCGGAGGCAATCGACGGGACAAGATGAAGAGGTGATCGTCTGCGTGTCTCGTCAAATAAAGAGTTAGATAAAGAGATATTTAGATTAGGGGGTGAATGTTGGATAATCCAAATAATTAAACGTGCGTGAGCTTTACTAGTTGAGTTTTGAAAGAATTGGAAGCGTAATCAGGCTTGCCGGTGATTAGTTAGGAAAGTGTACCATGTCTTTGTGCTAGTAGTCTACGTGTGCTAGTAGATTAGGAAAGTTGAGACCGATTGGAATTGGAATTAGCTTGGTCGTGTCCCAGTATGGTAGTTGTACTAGTCCGTATAGATTAGGAAAAAGAAGCCTGCGTCAGTGGCCTGAGCTAGGTCCTGCACCTATATATACATGGTGTGTGCGTGAGATTTGTAACCGTGAGAATAAAACCTAGAGAAAACAGAAAAGCAATAAAAAGAGGAATTAGAAGGTGCGAGACGCACCTTTGGCTATCAGTTTTTGTGCATGTGCGTTCGTGTTATTCTGATGTGATCGATCTTGTGGGCAAAGTTCCAACAATTGAGCGAATTTCCAACATAGTCCGCAGGGTGTGGTGCTGATGAGGTCGCCCACGCGGGCTACTCCTGCGAGCTCAGGATTGTGTGGACCGTCTGGCCCTGCTTTATGCAAAGGAGGAAAAGGCGGCGGATTCCAACGCTCCATGGCTCCAGACTCTCCCGCTGCTTCTTGGGCTTTTCACTGGCCACAAAGATCGACCACATGTGTATCTGGATTGAAATGTGCTAGCTAATGGTTGCTTCGTTCTTGATTTTTGCTCCTTTTCATGTGCTCCACATGTACACAATAGATAGATCTTGAAAACGACTCCGCTGCCGGTGATACCTCGATTTGTGGATCAGAGTTGGTCGCACAGACAAGGGATCGATCGAGATATATGCTTGCCAATGGCCATCCAAATACATATATGGTTCCATGTCACCGATGTGCGTGCAAGATAGCAAACATGATCAAGTTGACTGGTTAATGTCTTCGTCTGGTTTAATTATGAAACCAGTATATTTTCGAACCCTCAACTATATATTTTGCGTGGTGAACTTTTGTTGGTTCTCATTTTACAGCTAAATTAATTTCCACGCCCATACGTAACGCTTTGTTACGAGGGGAGGCTCACACAATTGAAAAAGCCTAGCCGCCTTTCCCATCGCCTTCCTTTTTCGCCGCCACGCGGGTTCAGGAGCAGCTTACTGGGGAAGTTTTGAAGGTCTTGGGGGGTTGTTGTAGCTTGACAAGGAGATGAGGGCTCGAGTGGAGGTTTCCATCAGGGAGTGTTCAACAGCGGCATTTGTGAATCCGGCGGCCGCCGAACCAATCCAACACGGTGAGCTTCTACGGTGGCGCAGCTTGGCTAGGCCATCGGAGAAGATGATGTGGGTGCATGGCCCTGAAGGGTGGCGAGTTCGATCTCAGGTCCAGACTTGGCGTACAATAGCGTGATAAATTTGTCTCATGCATTCTTTATGCTGTCTTCGGAAGCTAGTTGATGCAGCGGTGAGGAGAGGTGTTGATATTCTTTGCGTCCAAGAAACCAAATGGAAAGGACAGAAGGCGAAGGAGGTGGAGGATACCGGCTTCAAACTGTGGTACACGGGGACGGCTGCAAACAGAAATGGCGTAGGCATCTTGATCAACAAGAGCCTCAAGTATGGAGTGGTAGACGTCAAGAGACGTGGGGATCGGATTATCTTGGTCAAGCTGGTAGTTGAGAACTTGGTTCTCAATGTTATCAGCGCGTATGCCCCGCAAGTAGGCCACAATGAGAACACCAAGAGGGAGTTCTGGGAAGGCCTGTAAGACATGGTTAGGAGTGTACCGATTGGTGAGAAGCTCTTCATAGGAGGAGACCTCAATGGCCACGTGGGTACATCTAACACAGGTTTTGAAGGGGCGCATGGGGGCTTTGGCCATGGCATCAGGAATCAAGAAGGAGAAGATGTCTTAAGCTTTGCTCTAGCCTACAACATGATTGTAGCTAACACCCTCTTTAGAAAGAGAGAATCACATCTGGTGACTTTTAGTAGTGGCCAACACTCTAGCCAGATTGATTTCATCCTCTCGAGAAGAGAAGATAGGCGTGCGTGCCTAGACTGTAAGGTGATACCTGGAGAGAGTGTTGTACCCCAGCATAAGCTGGTGGTTGCTGACTTCCGCTTTCGGATTCGTGTCCAGCGGGATAAGCGTGCCAAAGTCGCTAGAACGAAGTGGTGGAAGCTCAAGGGGGAGGTAGCTCAGGTGTTCAAGGAGAGGGTCATTAAGGAGGGCCCTTGGGAGGAAGGAAGGGATGCGGACAATGTGTGGATGAAGATGGTGACTTGCATTCGTAAGGTGGCCTCGGAGGAGTTTGGAGTGTCCAGGGGAAGGAGAAGCAAAGATAAGGATACCTGGTGGTGAAATGATGACGTCCAGAAGGCGATTAAAGAGAAGAAAGATTGCTTCAGACGCCTATACCTGGATAGGAGTGCAGACAACATAGAGAAGTACAAGATGGCGAAGAAGGCCGCAAAGCGAGCTGTTGGTGAAGCAAGGGGTCGGGCATATGAGGACCTCTACCAATGGTTAGGCACGAAGGAAGGTGAAAGGGACATCTATAAGATGGCCAAGATCCGAGAGAGGAAGACGAGGGACATTGGCCAAGTCAAATGCATCAAGGACGGAGCAGGCCAACTCTTGGTGAAGGATGAGGAGATTAAGCATAGATGGCGGGAGTACTTCGACAAGCTGTTCAATGGGGAGAACGAGAGTTCTACCATTGAACTAGACGACTCCTTTGATGAGATCAGCATGCGGTTTGTGCGGAGAATCCAGGAGTCTGAGGTGAAGGAGGCTTTAAAAAGGATGAAAGGAGGCAAGGCGATGGGCCTTGATTGTATCCCCATTGAGGTGTGGAAAGGTCTCGGGGACATAGCAATAGTATGGCTAACCAAGCTTTTCAACCTCATTTTTCGGGCAAACAAGATGCCAGAAGAATAGAGACGGAGTATATTAGTACCAATCTTCAAGAACAAGGGGGATGTTCAGAGTTGTACTAATTACCGTGGAATTAAGCTGATAAGCCATATAATGAAGCTATGGGAGAGAGTCATTGAGCACCGCTTAAGAAGAATGACAAGCGTGACCAAAAATCAGTTTGGTTTCATGCCTGGGAGGTCGATCATGGAAGCCATTTTCTTGGTACGACAACTTATGGAGAGATATAGGGAGCAAAAGAAGGACTTGCATATGGTGTTCATTGACTTGGAGAAGGCCTATGATAAGATACCGCGAAATGTCATGTGGTGGGACTTGGAGAAACACAAAGTCCCAGCAAAATACATTACCCTCATCAAGGACATGTACGATAATGTTGTGACAAGTGTTCGAACAAGTGATGTCGACACTGATGACTTCCCGATTAAGATAGGACTGCATCAGGGGTCAGCTTTGAGCCCTTATCTTTTTGCATTGGTGATGGATGAGGTCACAAGGGATATACAAGGAGATATCCCATGGTGTATGCTCTTTGCGGATGATGTGGTGCTAGTTGACGATAGTCGGACGGGGGTAAATAGGAAGTTAGAGTTATGGAGACAAACCTTGGAATCGAAAGGGTTTAGGCTTAGTAGAACTAAAACCGAGTACATGATGTGCGGTTTTAGTACTACTAGGTGTGAGGAGGAGGAGGTTAGCCTTGATGGCCAGGTGGTACCTCGGAAGGACACCTTTCGGTATTTGGGGTCAATGTTGCAGGAGGATGGGGGTATTGATGAAGATGTGAATCATCGAATCAAAGCCAGATGGATGAAGTGGCGCCAAGCTTCTGGCATTCTCTGTGATAAGAGAGTGCCACAAAAGCTAAAAGGCAAGTTCTACAGGATGGCGGTTCGACCCGCAATGTTGTATGGCGCGGAGTGTTGGCAGACTAAAAGGCGACATGTTCAACAGTTAGGTGTGGCGGAGATGCGTATGTTGAGATGGATGTGTGGCCACACGAGGAAGGATCGAGTCCGGAATGATGATATACGAGATAGAGTTGGGGTAGCACCAATTGAGGAGAAGCTTGTCCAACATCGTCTGAGATGGTTTGGGCATATTCAGCGCAGGCCTCCAGAAGCTCCAGTGCATAGCGGACGGCTAAAGCGTGCGGATAATGTCAAGAGAGGGCGGGGTAGACCGAATTTGACATGGGAGGAGTCCGTTAAGAGAGACCTGAAGGATTGGAGTATCACCAAAGAGCTAGCTATGGACAGGGGTGCGTGGAAGCTTGCTATCCATGTGCCAGAGCCATGAATTGGTTGCGAGATCTTATGGGTTTCACCTCTAGCCTACCCCAACTTGTTTGGGACTAAAGGCTTTGTTGTTGTTGTTGTTGTTGTTATTCTTTATGCTGTCTTCGTGTTTTGTTAGGTATGGCGTGCCGGCTATGCTCCCCCCTGTTGAAAGAAATGTTGTCCCCATCCTGCCCCCTGCCGATGTGCTCACCACCGATGGAGGGTGTGTGTTTTTGTGTCTCCGTCGATGGGTCTTCTGGGATCCGGTCGGTTTAGGTTTCCCATGGATTCGCCCGAATTCGGCCAGCTTTCGTGATCTTCAGAGTTTCTACAAGTCCTTATCGACGTTCTCTTCTCTGGGGTGGCGGTTTCCTTTGCGGATCACAGTCTCGCCGACGTCTCTTGGTCTGCGTCGACGAGTTCCTACTCGTTGCCTCTGCAAGCTCCTGGGTTTCAAAAAAGGTTTGCTACATCAAGGCGGAGACCCAAAGACAGCACCGAGCTTTCATAGTGCGCCGCCGATGTATGCATGACGAAGAAGACTTCGGCACCCCTAAAGTTTTGATTGTAATTTTTCTTTGTATATGGGTGTATTTGTAAGGTCCTATGATTCTTAATATATGGTTTTAAGCCTCTTTGCCAAAAAAAAAAGTTCAACACCCATCACATTACTATTTTTATGATGAAGAGTGTTTTTGTTAACTTAAAATGTAGCGTCAAATGGATACAGAGCATGATGAGCAACACGCGGCCTTTGCAATACCAAGTGTCTGTCCAAACTAAAAAAAACTGACATATTGACAATGCTAAAGTCATATAGGACCAACACTACACCACTAAATGTTCCACAACTTGTACTTTTCTGTTTAGTATTGCCATGGTTTCCATTGTGTTGTGTTTGTCTCCCTCGGACCTTTGTGTTAGCATCTCCTTTTTGTTTGACAGTGACCAAAAAAGCTACAAATATCTAGCAGTGGCCTTGCGTGGACATAAGATCATGTGGGAGATTCCCGGCAAGCAAGGTGTGCATGGCTCCAGCTCCTCCGCGTAAGAAAGAAAGAAATAAAAAATGAATCGAGGGGTAGTATCTATTCCGACGCACTCATTAGTTGGGCCTATTTGATTTGATCCATCATCTTTTGCTAATTCTCAGATCGAGTCTTTTGCCTGGTCTGCAGCTCACTGCTGCATACATGCAGTGCAGTGGAGGAGGGAGAGACACAACACAACCCTAGCTATTTCAAGGTGCCTTAGTAGTTAGTACTCGTCGTTGTCTCTTCTTCTTCCTCGACATCTCTCCCCCTCCACGCACCAAACCACACCAGAAACAAACAAGCAAGCAAGCAAACGTAGGAGCTAGCTGCAGTATGCCCATGTCATGCGGTTTGTGCGGCGCAAGCGACTGCCCGCACCACATGATCTCGCCCGTTCTTCAGCATCAGGAACAACACCGGCTGCGCGAGTACCAGTTCTTCACCCAAGGCCACCACCACCACCACCACGACGCGGCGGCGGACTACCCACCGCCACCGCCACCGTCAGCCAATTGCCACCACTGCAGATCATGGACCACACCGTTTCATGAAACAGCAGCTGCAGGGAACAGCAGCAGGCTCACGCTGGAGGTAGACGCAGGCGGCCAAAACATGGCTCACCTGCTGCAGCCACAGGCACGGCCAAGAACCACCATCGTGAGTAGTACTACTGCTTAATTGTTCCAGCTCTTGCCGATCGCTTGGGCCTCCTTCTAACAAAAGTTCCCTTTTACGTAATCTCCATCTA
>NC_041388.1:703327177-703339685 GCF_002162155.2 Triticum dicoccoides | reverse complement strand
TAGTTCTGTTAATTTATGCTGGTTGAATATAATCTCCCAAGGCAGAGTGTTTGTGTTTTGTATCAGTTGATGCACAAGAATGGGCACTCACATCATCAGTTACACATACATACTTATTTCATTTTATTTGACTAACAAGGTAATCAGTTAATTCCTTTATGGGAACAAGCAATACATATGTCCACGCCTTCATGTTAATTCCTTGACAAAGTTTGTGAAATGGACAACATATATACTGGATCAGTGCACCATCTTTTTCATTTTATGTGGTCATTTATGAATTTTAGTGCTATTTTGTATTAAATTTTTTCTCTTAAGCTTGTTTTGTAAGCTTATAGCTCAAGTATAACAGATACTACTCCCCATAATTGCTTCCGTAGTGGCCGGGTGATCAATCTACCGAGTTCATAAAACTGATCGAAATCAGATCCAAAACAGACCAAAACCTCACGAAATAGAAACAAGATCCTTGTTTAATTAGTTTGCACCAGGAAATTGCCTACTTAATTACTTTCTATCAATCTTATGAAGATGGTATGTTTCTCACATATGGTGATCCAGATCACAATTGTTGACGGAGTTAAACATTTTTAGCAATTCATAAAACCGTGCACAGATGTACAGGGCTACGCGTATGCACATACATAATACACCTAATTAAAACATATATTCATAGAGCGATTGAGTTTGGACTGTGCGCTTCTTTGGACACAAAGGCCCGGGAAGTTGTTCTCTTCCATTGTCTAGAAAAATAGAACAGTTACAATCAAGTGCACCACTGAATGAAAATGGGTCAATTCTGGTTAATATCATGTACTTCATAAACAGGGAATATCATGTACATATCTGCAACCCACAGGAAAAGTACAGAACTGCACTCTTACGATTATTTTCCTCTTCATGTTCAGGTGCCATTCTGCGGAGCTGCATTCACCAGCACTATTAGCAATGCAACGATCATGACTATTGATACAGAGATGATGGTGGGGGCTGCCCATAATCTGACGATGCAGGAGAGAGAGGCGAAGGTGATGAGGTACAGGGAGAAGAGGAAGAGGCGGTGCTATGACAAGCAAATCCGCTATGAGTCCAGAAAAGCTTACGCCGAGCTCAGGCCACGGGTCAATGGCCGCTTTGTCAAGGTACCAGAAGCCGCTGCATCGTCGTCACCCCCAGCTTCGCCCTATGATCCTAGTAAACTTCACCTCGGATGGTTCCGGTAGTTTTTCATCAAAGTAAAATAAGTTGGTTATTGTTTGACCGATGGGAGGAGTTATGTTGATTTGACTATTTCAAAAGGTCAGCAGACCAATCAAAGAAAATGTATTTGTTGAAACAAGTACTGTTATGCTTTATGTTAATTTAAGCATGTAGTTTGAGGAGGCTAGCTACTTAGATGTGTTTATTGTATGCAACCAATTGAATCAAGTCATCACCAACTCAAAGTTAAATACGGACAAGCTTTTTATGTATAAAGTTGTTATTTTATCTTGACGACTTATCAAGAGTGAAAAATGGATTGGGAGTTATGAGTAAACCATCACGACCGCCAAAGATGTACAATGCTTATTTTGAGAGAGAAAAATTATATTTCACTCACCAAATATGAGTTGAACCTTGTAACCACATGTATATTACAAAGCTGTGTGTCACCTAACTAATTTGAGGCCTTATCATAGGTAAAATACCTCCAATCTGCACGAATGAGGCACTTTAAAAGAATATGTCACATTGCATGGAAAACTATAAACATGTGTAGACAGCATAATAGCTGCAAATCATCCAAAGCTTGTGTACTATATTATAATTATGAGTTCCTTATGCTGTTGCATGTACTTATTGAAGTGATCCTTCGTCTATGAGGTAAGTTTGTACATTCATTCATCCATTTAACCTCGCGAATATAGATAGCTAGTTAATTCGTTTGGCCATCGTTTGATCGATCATGTGTAAGTGTGCGTCCATAGTGTCACCGCCTTTATCACTGGGAGATAGCTGAAGGTTGGGAGATGGCACACGGTGGCAGCCTCCAACCTCAAGCTGGTGCAAACCAGATCAGCTAGACAAGATAACAATGTTTGCCCAAGATAAAGGGAAGCTATTGTTGACTACCATGATCCAACAAGTTGCCAAATACTAAGGGCCAGTTCTTTTGTTGGCTTCCAGAATAAGCTGCCAATTAGTAAGCTTCTAAAAAGTATTTTTGGTTGGGCTTCTAGAATAAGCTGGGTAGGGGGCCGCTTATTCTAGAAGCCCAAAAAACCACTAAAAGAACTGACCCTAGTTCTCATGAGATTTATTAAGTCCAAAGCTTGATGAAAGTGATTAGATTAATTGTTTGTTCCTAAATTCATGGGTGGATGCCATGGGTGAAGGCAAAGTAAGTTTAACTATATACTTAACACTAGTTATCTAATAAGTTAATGCTACTATCTATTTGTTGATATCATGATAATTTTTAGGCTGAATCATATTATGGCGTGTAAAATTTCACAATATTTCAGCAGCGGCACCCCCGATATTAAGATCCTAGGTCCTTCACCCCCTTAATTAATATCAATTCCCCTGAACAAGTTATTACTTGGTTGTTCCATCTTGTAAGCATGTATCAGCTAACCATGTTCACCGCTAACCACTTGAGTTGCCAAAGGCTTTTGATGAGAACAAGCCCTACCCTAGTAATTTTAGCCACTGAAATGCGGCTCGTTTTTCTCTATTGAGTCTGAAGCACGGTTAGCTAATACTCCTTTACAAGATAGAACTTTCTTCTTGTCAAATACAACATTATTTCTGCATACCCAAATTGACCAAAGACCCATGGAGCCATTTGGATTACAAGCAAAGGTAAAACTTATCTACCCCTTGCATAGAAATCAAGGGAACACTTCAATTCTAAGCAACAATTTGAGGCACTGACATAGAAACCAAGGGAACACTTTAATTTTAAGTGGTGATTTGAGCCGTCGTAACCGTCTTGACATGAACCGGACCCACTCATCCAATAATGCGTATGGCCTAAATGTCTATTCTTGTTCTGGGCTGTGCTCTCTGTTGCTGTCTCCATCATATGACCAAAATATTCTCTATCTAGTTCACATGAACTTTCCGGCGGGCATCCATACACGTATACATCCATCAGAATAAAGAATACTCCACTTTTCTTTCTTCTTGTAGCATAGCGTTTGCTTCTACTTCAGGGAAGAAGAAGATGAATCGTTTGTGTGGTGGCCTGAGATAGCTTATATGCATGGATCGATTAAGGGAGGCTGCAAAGGTGTGGTGCTGCTTGGATCGGCCACGCGCGATACTCCGACAAGCTCAGGGTTGTGTGGACTGTCTCGCTTCGCTTAAAGCAGAGGAAAAGGCGGTGGGTTCCAGTGCTCCATGCATGGCTCCAGACTCTCCCACTGCTTCTTGCACTTTTCGCCGGCACCCAGAATGACATGTATCAGTGTTCGTTATTGGTTGATGCATCTTAATGTTGCTCCTTTTCATGTGCTCCACACGTACTAGATAGATAGATCCTGAAAACGACTCTGCTGCCGGTGAAATATTGATTTATGGATCAGAGTTGGTCACACAAGCATGGGATCGATCGAGAGATATGCCCACCTTCCAATGACCATCAAGATACATATATGACTCCATGTCATCGATCATTGTGCGAGCATGATATACCAAACATGATTAAATTGACTGGTTAACGTCCTCGTCTGATTTAATTGTGAAATTGGTATATTAAACCATCAACTATATACGTTCATTGGCCGGCCTAGATTATTTTCAAACTATATATTGTTTTTCTTTTAAAAAAGGAGGTTAATCCAGCTCCCTGTTTACTCTTTGAAGAATTTCATTGGAGCTTGATGAAAAGTGAAACGGCAAAAGATGGAGCAAGAGCCAACGACTTCAAAGAACTTTAATGATGTTCTTTAGTTGTGCCAGAGGTCTTTTTTGTCCATGTTTGGTTTCTTTGATCCGATGTAGAAAGAAAATTATCTCATGACTAAAGTCATGTCGTTTTCTCAAAAATAACTAAGACGACTATGTAGTCACATTCAGTTGTCTTTTTATTTTTTAGAAACACTCAACTTTTATTCATTTGCAATAAACATTACATCGTTTGTGAGCATTGGTACAATTTTATGGTGTGGCTCCTCGAACCATTCAGAAATTAAAGAAAATCTAGCCAATCTAGCAATTTCGTGAGCAACTTTATTTGCTTCTATTACAGTGCTCGAATCTAGAAATAGGAAAATCACAAGCTAAGTGAAAACAATCATCAATAATTGCAGCCGATGCCCTCGGCGATCGTCCTCCTTCCTTCATGGTATCAATCACCTCCATGTTGTCCATGTTAATAATAATGTGGTTGCATCCTATCCTTTGCGCCAATGTTAGACCAAATTTTACGGCCAGAGCTTCACCCATCAAAGCATCCGAGCACAAGTCTATCTTACCATTTCCCCAGCAATAAATCTGCCCTTGTCGTCTCTTAGGACTGCCCCCATTGTGCCGCTAAGTAAGTCATGGTCAAAAGAAGCGTGAGTGTTAAAGTTTAACAAACCCTGCTGGAGGGCATACCCAGCCCCCTTTTTTCATGGAAACCTTTGGAGAGGAAGTGGTAACAAAATTGGCCGTAAGAGCCTGGATGCCCATAGAAATCTTGTGTGCATTTTGAGTAGCCTCCTTGCGAACCAATTTATGTCTTTCACACCAAGTACCAGGCTGATAGGGCGATCATTTCACATACATTCTGGTTGCCCATAATGCACAACTTCTGAGTTGGCAGTAAAAGTAAATATTCTAAAACCGTCTCTCCCGCACGATCTACTTCACAAGCTTTGTCGATAATATCATTCATCCCCAACCTTCTCCAAACTTCCCTTGGTCTGTTGCCTAGAAATAGCAAATGCTTTGTGTCTTGTGGTCCAGACGAGCAGACAGGGCAAATGGGCGAGACTTTCACATGTATATTGGCTAGCGCAACACGGCACAGGATAGTGTCGTGTAGAATATGTCAAATAAATATTTTTACCTTTGGAGGAAAAGAAAGTTTCCGTATCCTACACTAAATAGGTTTAACTATGGTATACCCATCCCATTGGTATGTCACAGTTTATTTCCATGTTCATAGTCCCATTCCACAAGATAAACGGACCGAACCAAAAACATACCTTTTTTGTGAAATTCCAAGGGACAATCTAGCATATCATGTTGCGACTTAGGGACCGCGAGTACTCGTTGAACATCAATAGGCCACAGGGTTTGTTGGAGCAGATATTCATTCCAAGTATTAAGAACTTGGTCAATCAAATCTGCTACCTTAGATAACAACTGACCCCCACTATGGGTAATAATTTTTTGATTTGCACAATAATCCAAGTATCCTCTCAAATATTAATATTCAGATCATTCCTCACTCAAAAAACATAGCCATTTTTCAGAGAACTCACACGGCCATAATACTTTGCCAGGTGAAAGGAGAACCCTTCTAGGGTATTATTTGAAAACCCATTCCTTCTTGATTCTTGGGTACAAACATTTTCCATCAAACCATCCAATGCATCCTCCTCTGGTTGTTCTCGTCTGGTGACCAGAAATACTTAATTGATTGTATTGTTAAGAAAAATAGTAGCTGGAAGGAAAAACTTCTTTCAGTCGGAGGAAGAAGATTCTTCCCAAAGTTGTTATTCAAGCCATACCCATTGTACAACGTCGGTCTTTAAAATTCCTAAAAAGATTCATTCCCTTGTCAGTTTTAGAACATTTTTGCTTGGGTACACCCCCTAAATAGTTCAACGGACGAGATCTCTTCATACCCCTTCATAATAAAGGGTAGGATGGTCTTTTTCAAAAGTACGTCGCCCGTCGGAACGCATACGTACGTAAACCCCCTCTGCAATGGGCCAGCCCAATTTACCTTTTCTTTTTCTATTAACCTGAAATAAGTGTGTGGGATCTAATTCAAACACATGACCTCCTCGTTGAGTGTTCGCCACAGTAGCCAACCAGACAACTCACCTGATGCAAATACTTACATCTTTTTTTCTGTTTTGTGTCCCACTGAATGAGGAGGCCTCGGGTTTACATTTTTTTTTCTGGTTTCGTTTGGCCGAGGAGGTCGCGGGTTTACTGTTTTTCATTTTTTTTTTCTGGCTTTGTTTGGCCGGTTTTACTTTTTTCTTATTTTTTTGCATTTTATTTTCCTTTTATTGAAATTCATGAATTTTTTAAAATTGATGAAAATTGTCAATTCAATGATTTTTTTCGAATCCATGAACTTTTTTCAAATCCATGAACTCCTTTCAATTTTCACGAACTTCTTTTCCAAAATCTTTGAACTTTTTGCGAAGTTGATGACTGCGACTAGTTTACTTCACCCTATGCATTCTAAAACTGGACCCTAAAATACGGAACCAAGCATAAATTTACGGTTTATTGCATGGTATATGAAATTTCCACACCAATTTGAAGTTCGGTTTATTAGTTAAATACCTAGAAAACCGTTTGTAAACCGAATTAATCGAAGCAAAAATAAATTCATTTTTATGCTACACAGAAGCGTACACAATACCCTGAGAAAGCAAGGCAACAGCTTTGACGAGCTGTTCGCAGCTCCTGCCACCCAAGGGGGGGCCTCTTTTAGGCATATCAGTTCATTTCCTGCCACATCAAGAAGCGAGGTGGTACTAATTTTTGGTAGGCACTGGGGCGCAATGCACAGAATGTCAAACCTCTGGACGTGTGTGAGTTTTGAAGAAAAAAATTGAGGGGGTGTGAGTTTTGAGGAGCCAGTGCATTGCACTGAAGGCCTTTCCCCCCTCATTTTTCCTATTCTCTGCCAAGCCTACACAAATACAGCCCAACATATGTGTGACGAGCCGGCAGACATCAGGCAACGTGATGCATTTGCCCAAACAAAAGCAATGTGATGCATGCATAAATACATGCTTCTACACTTGTACTAAAAAAATTGCATTTTGAAACAAAAATAAAATAAAATTTCACGACATAGTTTCAAATTCGCGTCAACTTCGGTTATCATGGTATATACAGAAACCATACCAAAATAGTTTGGTATATACCGAAACTGAACCATATTTAATTTCACCAAAGTATAATTACCGTACCCTCCAAAAAAACATATTTAACGAACCAAATAAACCGAACGCAAAGAGTGACTGTTTACTGTAGCGACCCGCTCTTTTTCCCACTATTTTTTTCTTTTTTCTGTTTGAGTTTGTTACTTTTTTCTTTTTAAAAAATGCTTGTACTTTTAATTTTTTGTTCAAAAGTTTAAAAATTGTTCGTTTTTTCAAATTTTGTTTTTCAAAATACAATTATTCACATTTTTAAAAATTGTACATAAATTTTAAAAACGATTTGTAGCTTTCAATTTGCTCCAAATGTCAAAACGCAAACATTTTATAAAAAAGAGCGAACAAAATTTTGAACAAAATTTATTTTTAATTTTCGAAAGATTTTTGTAAACACTAATAAATTTAGGGTTCGAAAAAATAGAATAATACACACAAATATTTTAAACTAATCCTTTTTGAATTTCCTCAAACATTTCCTGTATTTGGGTAGAATTGTTTTAAAAACAGGAACATTTTTTAAAATTCCCAAAAAAACTTGAAAGTGCGAACATTATTTGAAACAACCCAAATATTTTGAATTATTCATTTAAAAAAAGGAGATTTGTTAAAAAATTGAAAAAAATGTGCAAGTTTGTAAAATTTCCATACACAATTTGAAATCCCAAGATTGTTGAAAGATTTCAAGAAATGGGTAGCAAGTAAGAAAATATTCATGTTCATTCATATGACAGAAATTGCAAATAACAGGAACATTCCAATTTGGAAAAACTAGATACTCACGGATGCAACCGTCTGGCCATTTGACAGATGTCAGAAAATGACGTGCTTTTCAAACGGACCTTGATGGCCTACCCGAATACCCTTTAAATGATCTATATTTGAACATCCTTGGAATGACCCTAATTTTTGCAAATAGGTCAGCATGCCCCATGGTAGGTATCCATGTCTGGCTTGAACGACCTTCGATACTGTATGCAAGTTGTGACACGTCCGTCCATTTATCGACCTTATTTAATCATAAAAAATCTAGAAAATGGAAAACTTGTTGAAAACCCAAACAAATTGTCATGATTCCTTGAATTGGTCATACAAGGCCATGGAAAAAATTGGGGTCATTTCAAGGATGTTGAGAAGCAACGTGCTTTCAGACAGACCCTTCTGGCATATTAAAACACTTTTGGTTGAACATGATGTTTTTTTGAAAATCTTAGGACTAGCCCCAACTTCTGCAAGCAAGTGAGCATGTCCATGTTAGGCATTCATTCCTGGTTTAAATGACTTCCGACACCATATGCACGTTGCGACACATCCTGCGCCCATTGCAGAAAATGCAAAACTTATGAACCCAAACAAATTGGCATGGTTCTTTGAATAGGTCATACAAGACCATGGAAAAATACTGGGTCCATTTCATAAATGTCGAAAAACAACATGCTCTCAGACGGATCATTCTGGCCTCTACCTGAATACTCTTTGCTGAACATAGTATATATTTTCGACATTCTTAAAAGGACTCCAACTTTTGCAAACAGATGGACACGCCCATAGTAGGCATCCATGTAGCCTTTAAACGAATTGCGACACGTCCGACCATTTCTCGGTCCTTTTTCAACGGGAAAATTCCATAAAATGCAAAGGTTGTCGAATACCCAAACAACTTGGCATGATGCATTTAATTGGTCATAAAAGACCACAGAAAAAAATTGGGTCCATTTAAGGGACGTTGAGAAACTACGCCCTCTCAGACGGAGAGTTCTAGCCTCTACCCGAACACTCTTCGTTCAATATGGTCTATTTTTTGGACATCCTTAAAATGACCACAAATTTTGCAAAATGGGTGGGCCAACCCATGTTAAGTATCCATGCCCGGTTTGAACAATTTCTGACACAGTATGCAAGTTGCGACACGTCCGGCCATTTATCGGTCTTTTTTAACAGAGAAAACTCCACCAAAGGTAAATTTTGTCCAAAACCAAAACTTGGCATGGTACCTTTAAATTGTCATACAAGGTCATGGAAAAAAATTGGGATCATTTCAAGGATGTCGAAAAACAACTTACCCTCCAACCCACCTTTCTCGGCTTCTCACCTATCCAAACACCCTCGTTGAACATGGTATTTTGATGGACATCCTTAAAATGACCCCAACTTTTCCCACCGGGTGGGAATGCCTATGGTAGGCATCCATGCCAAGTTTGAATGACTTCCGACACCATATGCAAGTTGGTACACGTGCGGTCATTTATTGGCCTTTTTTGACCGGGGAAACACTAGAAAATGCAAAACTTGTTGAAAAACAAAACAACTTGGCATGATGCCTTGAATTAGTCACACAAGCCAATGAAAAAAATTAGGGTGGCCCAAAATTTGCTTGGCACAATTTAAAAAAAAAATCAGGAATTGCAAAAATGTTTGTTCTTCCATATTTTTTCTGATTTTCAAAAATGTGCTCCTGTTTTCTATAGTTTGTTCATAAATATGAAAATAGTTCTCGGTTTCAAAAAACATTCATGTTTCCAACAATGTTTAGATATTTCCAAAATTTTCCATGTTTCGAATTTGTTCGAAATTTCAAAATTGTTCTTGTTTTTGCAAAATTTATGCACAATCTCAAAAATTGTTTAGAATTTGTTTGGAATTTTAAAAACTGTTCTTGTTACCCTAAATTTGTTCACAGGTTCAGAAAAAAATCAGGATTTCGAAACATGTTCATGTTTCCAAATATATATAGGAATTTCCGAAAAAAACCATGTTTTCAAAAGTTTGGATTTTTTTTAAAATTCTCTAATTTTGAAATTCAAAAAATTATTGTAATTTTAGAATTTATTTAGAAAATGATTAGATGTTCCCAGTTTCAAAATTTATTAACAAATTCAAAAAATGTTAACAGTCTCGAATATGGTTTGTGTTTGCGAAAAATGCTCTATGTTTTCTCTTTTTTTGAAAAAATATTTGTGGTTTTTAAAATTCTCTGGTTTTGAAAATGTTTGATTTTCCCAAAATTTGATTATGTTTTTGAAAAAATGTTCGTGTTTTTTAGAAATATTTTTGGAGTTTAAATAGTATCGCTACAGTATGTTTTGCGGTAGCTACAGTGCCTGTTGTGGTTCGCCAAACTGGTAGTACAGCTATTTGATATTCCTCTTTTGCTACTTCTTTAAGATTTCACGGTGTTACTTAAATATCAACGCTCATTAGCTCAGGTGGCTGTCTACATGCATTCAGCAGCGCGTGGTCTCTAGTTTTTTTTTTTGAGGGGTGAGCAGCACGAAGTCTCTAGTTTGTCCCTCCGCTGGCGCACTTAATTTTTGGATTTATAAGCTACGGTGGCCTTTCGCTCGCTCGGGTTTGCTCTATTGGGCCGGCGCATTCGCGGAAGCTCTGTGCGAATATTAGAATGCGACATATAGGAGCTGCCATGTACAGGAATTTTAGAATGCTGCACTTATCAAGACCAGGCCGGTTGGTGCGGTTGCAGCAGTGTGCCGGGACAGGCATGGAATCTTCTTGGGAGCGTCCACTATCACTACGGCATAGATGATCCTGCGACGCCGGAGACGTTGGCAATACGAAAATCACTAGCCTTGGCGGACGATCTTTACGAGCGCAGAATTTCAATAGTCTCAGACTGCAAAGCAATTGTTGACGACATCAGGCAAAGGAGTGCAGCGGCATATGGTGCTATCATTAGAGAGATTGTAGATTGATCTAAGTTTTTTATTTCCTGTCTTTTTAGCCATGAGTTTAGGAGCTCGAATGTCGAGGCTCACAATCTAGCGAAGCATGCTCTCTCACTTGGGGTAGGTCGTCGTGTGTGGTTGGGCGACCCAGGTGATCTATCTTTCGTCCCTGTAAACATTGTGACAACTTAAATAAAAGCTTCGTGAAATTGTCTCAAAAAAATGTACAAGAATTTTTTTAATGGCATATAGGTTCTAGCGGGCGACCCATCATACATATAAAAGTGGGTATGATATTTGTCAAAGGTTCATATTATTCTTTATACCTTTCGTGAAGTGGGTTGTACCGCCTCGTTTTAGAATTCCCATGGTTTTCATATTAGGGCATGTACAACGGAGGCATCACCCAGGTACTGTCTCAGCTCTTAAACTAATCAAAAAGTAATGAAGCTATCATTTTGAAAAAATTCTGTCCAACAGAGGCCACACTATGCAGCGGACCCACTATCCTTCACATGCATAGCATTGTTTAATTTCTGCTTTCTCTATCCCTCTCTTGCTGTTTGACACGAAAAATAATAACAAACATCGATGATTATAGTGTTATTATCTTTTTACGCGCCAGGGAAAATAAATATGCGGGCGTGCCAGTATACTGAGTACACAAAAGAAAACACAGGGAAACTTGTACTTTATTAATCTCTCGTGGGAGAAAACAAATTACATGATCCCTTTATATAAGCACTCAATGGCCTGCTAGCTCGGCCAATATGACTTCGGCGATTGTGAGGTTCTGGTTCACGGGCCTCGGAAGGCTCCCGATTAATTACGTCCGCGAGCCGGAGCCACGGACCACCTCCGATTAAGCTGCTGCAATGGTCGTCGTCTTCAAGTCTCGTCTTCTCCAAGTGCTCGGTGTAGATGACGGTGATGATGTGGTGGAATAGAAGAGTGAAGCGGTACGTCCGTCGCTCCGGCGATGCTTAGTCACATCCCTCCGGCTTGTCGATGTCTGACGATGAAGATGTCTGGCCTCGTCGGCTCAGACAGATGGTCGGCCTTCGCCTCGTCGGTGCCCGGCCTGGTGGTGTCCGCCTCGTCGGTGTCAGACACGGTGTGTCTTGCCTTCGCCTCGTCGGTGTCCGGCAAGATATGGATAGCATCATCGGAAGAAGACATGTCGGTGAAGTGGCTTCGCCTCGTCGGAGCTTGGACGGGGTTTGGGGAGTGTGTTGATGTAGAAGTCGGAGTAGATTCGGGTGTCGCCGTGTGGCGGCGTTGCTTGAAGATGACGACAATGCGAGCTCGTCAATGTAGACCTCAGACCGTCGTGCCTCGTCGGTCTTGGCAGCGTTGGAGTATTTGTTGTCGGGGTGGCATGGGTCACTCTCGGCTTAGACTTCTTGGCGGCCGGTTACTTCATCGGGGTGTGCAAGGGATACACCTTGCGGGAGTAATGGTTTGGGGAGACCGGCGTCAGTGTAAAAACTAACGCACGCTCACATGGGCGTGGCCGGGGTGGTTAGCACCTCGTCTTGGCTCGATGCCGAGTATTCAGCGGTCTACCAAGACAAAGGGGGCCCGCCTCACGAGGTCGTGGAAAGGTGGCGTTGTAGAGGCCACCCTCCTTGGGCTGGTGCTACGCCAAAGGGCGACCTGTACGCCGGCGACGCCATGGGCCTATACGCCAAGGACCTGTCCGCCATGGTGGGTGCGCCTTGCGGG
>NC_041388.1:703284018-703326899 GCF_002162155.2 Triticum dicoccoides | reverse complement strand
GTGGAAAGGTGGCGTTGTGGAGGTCACGTCGCCTTGTGCTGGTGCTACGCCAAAGAGTGACCTGTACGCCGGCGATGCTACGGACCTATACGCCAAGGACCTATCTGCCATGGTGGGTGTGCCTCTCGAAAGATGGAACCGGTCTTTGACTGCATCGTTGCAAACTATGATTCGGACGAAAATCTGTACACCACGAAGGGCGAAGTGAGTCTCGGGCTGCGTTATCAGCGAGCTCCGGTTCCGCCATACCGTCTCCTTTGAGAACGTGGTGCCAAACCTGTACGCCTATGATCCTGGGCATTCCAATATATGTGGCACCTCGTCATAGATCGAATCCATCTAAAACATGGAATTACTTCTCCATGCATCACTCGATCGCCACATGATCATGAGTGTGCTATTGAGACTTCACCATAAATCGGATCCCCCGTTCACCTTTCCTTCTTTGATGGCACTTGTTGGCCTCTTTGTCTTCTATGGACTCTGTTCACCGTGTGATTTGTACCTGTTTATTTTCAGATCGGCGATTCAATCTTCACCACGGGCAAGGGCCAGACTTTCGGCGGCCTCTCCATGCGTGCTTCCCGGCGGCTTCTGCCTGCTCCTTGTACCTGTATATAACAAACATAAACCTCACCTTGATTACCCGAGGTTGCTCATTGTGCTCATAATCTCATGACATCCTCTTGCAAGACCTGTTCGTCTCCACTCACAAGACGCCATGACATGTACGTCGCTAGCGAGGGAAAAGACCTGTATAGATCAAATAAACAACAATATATTCATTCTTACCAATCTTACCATATCACCTTGAGCACGATGTAGTAGAAATGACCTCCATGGATCTTAAGGAAATATTTGTGTGGAGGTATTGGAAGAAAGGATCAGCACGCATGGGGCTATAGGGATGAAATTCTGCTGGGCGTGGCCGCATGGCCTCCGTCTTCCTCAGTGGGTGCAGCCTGACGGCGGCCTCTGCTTGAGCGGCCGGCTGTGCGCGTGTCCGCCTGAGCCGCCTTGCGGCGTGGCGTTGTCGTTCACTGGTAAAAAAAGAGGCTTCCGTCCAGCCCCATTAGTCGCGAAACTGTAGGAACCGCGACTAATGAAGTCTTTAGTCGCGGTTCGGCAGACGAACCGCGACCAAAGGCCTGGGCCCAGGGCGCTCGGTGGCCAGCTGGTGCATGTGAGGGGCTTTAGTCGCGGTTGGCCAGGCCCGAACCGTCGCCTCCATTTCTCGTCTTCTCCGATTCTCTGCCGCGCCGAAGGCCTGCCGCCGTCGCCCTCGCCCTCGACGCCGCCCGCCGTCGCCCTCGCCCTCGACGCCGCCCACCGTCGCCCGCCGCGCTGTCATCGTCCTCTCGCGCCCTGGCCGCCCCGTCCGCCGTATGTTTGCACACCGCGCCCCGCCCCGGCCCACGCGCGCCGCCACCTCTCGCCCACGTACGGCGCCGCCGGCCGCTATCACCGGCCTCCCTCGCCCACCGCGCGCGCGCCGCCTCGCTCGCCCGCCCTCAACGCCGCCGGCCGGCCTCGGTACTGCCGCGCGCGCACGCGCGCGCCTCTCTCAAACAGAGAGCGAGATCGTGGAGAGAGAGAGGGGCGCCGCGGGCCACTGAAATTTTTTCTTTTTTTTGTTCTTTTTAATTTTAACTAGTTAATTAGTTTAACAAAACGGTAAAATAACTTAAAACTTGATAATTAACAAAAAAAACCGTAAAATTTGATAATTAACAAAAAAACGTATATAAAACTTGATAATTAACAACAAAAAACGTAAAACTTGATAATCAATATATACAACGACCCCGCGCGTCAATGTACAACGATCCCGCTTTAAAAAAATGTACACAACCCCGCGCATATACGGAGAGGGGGCGGCGAGGGGGGCGGCGATGAGCGCGGTGTTTTTTTTGGGATCGAGAGGGGGCGGCGAGGGTTATACATGTGTGTTGTCCTCGCCTCCCTCTCCGTGACGCCGTCGTCTGCCGCCCCGTCTCGCGCTCTACCGCGACACCCTCTCCCACCCCTTCCTCGCCCCCTCCTTTTGCCACCGCCCTTTCGCCACCGCCACCGCCACCGCCCCCCTTCTTCACTTAATTAATTTGTTTTTACTACATGTTTTTAGGACTGACATAATGGCGGACGATAGAGCTGACCCGATTATGGACAACTATGATCCGAACGGTGAAGCACATATGTTCGGCATCATAAACGGCGATATTCTATATGTGTCGACCGGACAAGAAGAAGATGATATCTCTTCTTATCTGAACCTTGACGGTGAAGATGAAGGGCGCCGTCAGCAAGATGATGCCGAACAAACGTCGATAAACGACGATCTTCAAATGGAAGTAGCAACCACCTCCGGCGCCGAGGTATATATATACATTGAGCCTCTGGTGATACAAACTAACTGATTTGAATAAATATGTGTGTACTAACGCGCGCGACTCTCTTTCTTATTTTAGCCCTCGGCCGGATCGTCGAAACAATCGAGTACGTCGTCAAAGCGTGGCGCAACCAAGACGATGAAACAAGGAGAAACATGCACCATCGAGGTTGTCGACAGTGCAACCGGCAGGCCGCTGGAGCCCAGCAAGAACGCCACCAAGTTTGTCAACCAATGCGGAGCCGTTGTTAGAGACAACGTCTCGATCACCGTCCAGGAGTGGAATAAGCCAAAGAAGGCACGAATTGCTGGTTTCACTTTTGTCGATAAGAGAACAAAAAAAGATTGCTTCAAGAAGCTTATGGAACATTTCGTTCTACCTCCGGAATACAACAAATTCGATGAGGAGGGTAACAAGATTGAGGAAAACAAGGAGAGGAGGAGGCTAGTCAAACAGTTCGCTCTTCATAAGATGGCCGACGCATTCCGGGAATTCAAGCAAAATCTAGCCCATGACTTTGTCAAGCAGAACAAGACTCCGGATTTCAAAGGACAATATGAGAAACTGAAACATGATTGGCCAGAATTTGTGAAGCAAAAGAAATCGGAGCAGTTCATTCAAATATCGAAGAAAATAAGGAAAATGCGGCTAAGAAGGAGTACAATCATATTATGGGGCCAGGAGGGTATCGCCTTTGGGAGCCTAGGTGGGAGAAGATGGAGAACGAGCTGAGGGCGCGAGGAATCCGTCCAGGTACAGAGGGATGGGACCCAAGGGCCAAAAGCTGGTGGTACGGGCATGGGGGAACGCTGAACCCGGAGACAGGTGAGTGTGTTTACCGGGGCAAAATAATTAAACCCACCCAAGCCCTTATTGACGCAATGAGGGATGCTCAAGAGGGGAAGATCAAGTTCAACAGAGAGAACGACGCGCTGACAAAAGCCCTCGGGAATCCTGAACACGGAGGACGTGTACGAGGCATGTGGCACATTCCATGGAAAATAGGGTTCCCCCAGAACGATGACCCGTACGGTTACAGAAGCCGGAAGAGAAAGATGGATCGGGAAGCAGATGTTGTGGCGCGGTTGGCATCGGAGGATGTGATGAAGAAAACCGTGAGTGTACTAGTAGCCGAAAGAGATGCAGCTCGGGCGCAGCATGAAGATCATCCAGCGGATCTCGGAAGCCAGCAGCGGAGAAGCAGCGTGGCTTCCACGGAGGCCCCACCGGCTGGTGCAGATGCACCGACGATCGAAATTACTGCACCGGAGCCTCTGGTGGTCGAAATTACTGCACCGGAGCCTCCTCGCTACCCCGTGGACGATATAAAGGAGATGAAAGAATGTCATCTGTATTATCCTATCGGGAACATGTCCATGAAGGTAGCCATCGGCAGTGCTTTACCATATTTACCTGGAGCACTCCACCACAACAACCCCATTCAAGATGGCTATGCTCGTGTCACGGTGGAGGACATAGTCCAAGGGTTTGAGGACCTGGAGATTGACATTGCTACACCTGAAGGGGAGAAAAGACTTGGAGATGTCAAGCGCCATTTCATTCTATGGCAAAAGAAGTTTATCAAGTTTCCAGGCGAGGCGCCAAGGACAACAAGTCCACCCCCCTACGGTGGTGGTGGTGGCGGTGGCGGTTGTGGTGGTGGTGGCGGTTCACCTACACCTCCGTCACGTCAGCCGACGCCCCCCAGTCCACAACGTCCGGCGGGTGATCAGACGCCGCCCCCCAGTCCTCGTCCGGCGGGTGATCAGACGCCGCCCCCCAATCCACCTCCGGCAAAGAAGCAGAAGCAGTCCTGGATTATTAACCCGGACCCTTATGTACCTAAGACCACAAAGGTACCGGAGCCATCACTGAAGCCTCTCCCCACAAGGCCTTGGGAACGTAGTGCCGAGGAAACTGCCGCGGCCGCGGCTGCTGATCATGAGAAATGGAAGGCGGACTGCAAGAAGAAAAGAGAGCCCGAGCCCAAGCCAGTATTTTCTGATGAGCAAAAGAAGTGGGCTAAGTCATTTTTGAGCACACCGTCCCAAGCCGCGAAGAATCTGCCTGACGACTATGCACGTGAACTTCGTAGGCAGGCACTCATGTTGAAGGAGAAGAAAGAGCGGGCGGAGAACCAGGAGAACAAAGCCTTGGAGGAGGCTGAGAAAACGGAATTAGAAAGTAAAAAAAGCGGGAAACGAGTTGCCCAGCTCGGGGAACAAAGTAAACAATCGATTGCCCCGCTTATAGTGAAAGCCGCCGGTCCGGATGACCCCGATATCATAGCAGCTGCGGCAGCACATGGATTGACTGTAACGAGTGCCAGAGAACAAGCGGCCAACTTAGGTATTACTCTTCGTGAACTGTTAGGCCTTGACGAGGCGCCAGTGAAGGAGGTAGTAATTACATATGTGAAGAATGGGCCTCTCGTCGAGCCTGCGCAGGAAGAGGATCTACCTCCACAAATGAAAGGTCTGCTGAAATGATACAAGGGTTACATAAAAAATAAAAACGCCAAAGAATATATTTATGCGGAAGTTAGATATGAGCATCACTTCAAACATTACTATGTACAAATTCATCTGAGTGAATTGTTCCAGCTTTTCAATCTGCGCGAGCTCGACAAATCTATCATCAGTTGCTACGTTCTGTAAGTGATTTATTTCTACCCCATCTCGTTCATATTGTCTGCACTATATATATATGTCCTAACTATATTGTTGTGTCCGTTATTATACATGCAGAATGAAGATTAAGGAATGCAGAGTAAGGAACATCCATGATGTTGGGTTCATTGACCCACACATCGTTAATGGATATGTGTTGGAGCATCACCCCGCCGACATGGAGGCAGACCTGTGGCAGTTTCTTACAAAGCAGGAACTCAAAAGTGATATTCTATTTCCTTACCATTTTGGGTGAGTGTTTCTGTCTTGAGCACATTCTCTTTTGTTTACTCCATGCATGGTATGTGGCCGGCTAATCGATGAGTTATGCATGACATACTGTGCATGTATCGTGTCCGCAGGTTCCACTGGATTCTGCTAGTAATTAAAGTTGACACCTCAGAATGTCTCGTCCACGACTCTCTGAATATGGATCCAAAGCTTTGGGGCGGCATGAGAAGAATGCTGCAAAAGTAATTATTTTCATTCATTTGCGCTCTATATCGATCGGCCTATTTCGTTCATTTCCTAATATCAAGTAACTAATAACTCTCTTGTTCATTTAATTTTCTTTGCCTCGTAGGGTTTGGAGACGGTTCGTAGATACAAAGGTCGGTGAATTCAAAAAAGAGCTAGAATTCAAAAGGTCAAAGGCTAAGAATGGTGGGGATATTCAGCCAGCGGGGACCAATCTATGTGGATACTATGTCTGTGAGATTATCCGGAGATACACCTCTGAGCGGGTTCCGAGTGATACCAATGCTCAGAGGAATAACCTCCGGATGATGCTTAGTCCAGAAGCTCGCTTCCGACCACTTCAAGAGGAACTAGCTGGATGGTTCAGGAGGGAAGTCCTCCATCCTAAAGGAGAACACCATTACGAGGACGTAGAACTTTATATGCATTAAATTATGTATGGAAACTTGTTCAAAATTGTATATGGTCATCCGATGATATTGAATATATATTGTATATTCCTCTTGAATTCTTTTTGGTTCTAATTTCAAATTTGTTTGAAATTGTACATTCATATGCATGTATGTAATACCGTAGAATATGTGAAACTCCTTCAAAATTAAAATAAAGCACAAAAAAAATAAAAAAAATAAAACAATACAAATTAAACAGAAAACAGGTTTAGGGGGGGGGGGCTAAAACCCTAAACCTGCGGCGGCCCTTAGTCGCGGTTGGCCAGAAGAACCGCGACTAAAGGTCCTCCGCCCCGACGGCCGCCTGGCGCCCACGTGGACGGGCCTTTAGTCGCGGTTCTTAAGCAACCGCGACTAATGGCAGTTGCGAACCGCGACCAAAGGCCCTTTTTCCACCAGTGGTTCTCCCCTCTCTGGCCGTGCGTGGATGTGCAGGGCGGCGGCGTCTACGCATACGTGTGTGCGCGTGAGTAGCCTGACGGCCGCGTGTGTGGCTGTGTGCCTGTGTCCCTCTCCGGTGTGTAGCCCACCGGCGGCAGCCACGTGCCTGAGAGCGGCCTGGCGGCCAGCCCATCTGTGCGCGCCTCCCCTCGCGAGAGATCGGATGATATCCTTTTATAGATAGGAGCTAGGTTAGTGGATGAGCGAGGGAGATCCCGAGCGCGCCGCCGCAGGCTGTTGGCGAGCGGCCGATTCATGCGCAGCGGCTTGCTTATCAGGTTTGCATGGTGAGCTGCACGTACCAATCCATTTGCTAGATAAGTATGCACTGCTAACTAACTCACAGGCAAATATCCATCAGGCCGTTCGGCCATGCATGCGTACATTTGGTAGGTACTGTACGTACGGGTTGATCCTTTGGTTGCACCATCAATCTATTTTAGTAATGCTATATATATATAAAAGATTGATAAATAGTGTCCCTCCGGCCATGCATCCATCCATCAGGGCATGGGCTGTATCATGATGTCAAGCCCACCTAATTAAGCCAAGGAAATTAGCACAAGTATTTGAGAGAGAGAAGAAAATGCACGTACGGCACATTCACTTGTGCTCTTGAATGTATAAACTAGTGCTTCATATTATTATTTATATTTTCTATATGACATGCGGGCCAGGTAAATAAGTGACAAAATCTCGTCAAACACTTGCATGCATCAGCGCTGCGATTTCTTTTTTTCCTTTCTTCGCTTTTCACACCTGAAGAACCGGCTCTTCTGCAGTCTACACTTGCTACCGCGAGGCTATACCTTTTAGTTCAAACCTAGTTCTGAACCTACGTGTACCTGCGGGGCAACAGGCTGAGGCTACCCATTGGCTATGCCTTTATGTGCTTTGTCAGTCTTGCTTTGACAAGGACACATAAAAGCAACAAATATCTAGCGGTGGCCTTGCGTGGACATAAAATCATGTGGGGATTCCTTCCCGACTAGTAAGACAAACAAGCTGCATGGCTCCGCAACATGCACGTAAGAAAGAAATAACAACCAAGGGATCGCTGGTATCTATTCCTACCCGTCCATTAGTTTTTTTTTTAGCATCAGTACAGATACAAGCGCTCATAAACACGCGCATACACTCATCCCTATGAACGCACACACGCACATCCTACCCCTGTGAGCACCTCCGAGAGACTGAGCCGGCATATCATCTTGAGATTTACGAAGTCACCGTAGGCGCCTCGTCGTAGACGGGAATGTCTTCTCCCACTGAAAGCGCATCGCCGGAAATTCTGAAATAAATCCAGGAATAATGCGAGCACCAGGATTTGAACCCTGGTGGGTTGGGGATACCACTGTTCACCTAACCATCTCAACCACAGGTTGGTTTGCTACCCGTTCATTAGTTGGGTCGATTCGATCCATCGCCGTTTAGTAATTCTTGGAACAAAATATTTCGTCTGGTAGCTGCCTGCCTAGCTAGATATATGCAGTACTCATCATCGCTCTCAGCACCATCTAAAAAAATAGACCGATTACAATACAGTGAATCCCTGAATGTAAATGGGCCGGGTCAAGTTCTGGTTAGGGACTCGTTAAGAAGGAGTACTTCATAACAGTGAATACCAAGTACATAACTGCTACCTGCAAGAAAAGTATATAACTGAGCTCTTATGGTTGTTTTGTTTCCTTTTGTTGTTCAGAGGTGCCATTATGCAGGGATGCATTCACCAGCCTGACTAGCAATGAACTGATCATGGCTATTGACACAGAGATGATGGTGGTGGCTGCCCGTCATCCCACAATGCAAATGCACGAGAGAGAAGCGAAGGTGATGAGGTATAGGGCGAAGAGGAAGCGGCGGCTCTATGACAAGAAGATCCGCTACGAGTCCAGAAAAGCTTACGCTGAACTCAGGCCACGGGTAAACGGCCGCTTCGTCAAGGTACCCGAAGCCACTGCGCTACTCGCACCACCAGCTTCGCCCTATGATCCTAGTAACTTGACCTCGGATGATTCCGGTAAATTGTAACACAAGCTAGCAAAACTGATCACATATTTACTCGTGATGGATCCACAATTAATGAAGTAGTATTTCATCAAAGATGAAATAACTCAGTTGTTTATCAATCATCATAGATATTGTGTTGATTTGACTATATAAAATGGTCAATATATGGATCAACCAAACGAAATGTATTTTTTGAAGCAAGTATTCTTATGGTACATGTTCATTTAAGCATGTAATTTAAGGAGGCTAGCTACTTAGTTGTGTAGTATGGTTGCCGTTTTGATTTGTATGGAATTATATTAATCATACTAGCAAAATAATATGCAACCCATCGACTAAAGTCATCACAGACTAAGATTTCAATACGGACGAACTTTCTGTATAAAGCTTGTTATTCTATCTTGAAAATGGAAGTGGGTGTTATCATTAAGCCATCAAAACAGCCAACGATGCACAATGCATATTTTGAGGAGAAAACATTATATTTAATTCACCAAATATGGTTGAACCTTATAACCACTTGCATATTACTCCCTCTGTAAACTAATATAAGAGTGTTTAGATTACTACTTTAGTGATCTAAATGTTTTTATATTAGTTTACAGAGGGAGTACAAAGTTATGTCAAATAATTAATTTGTGGCCTTCTCATAGGTAAAATATCTTCACAGTGTATTAATAAGGCATTTGAATAGAATATGAGACACTGCATGGAAAATTGTAAACATACCACAACGATATCATAATAGCTGCAAACCATCCAAAGCTCATGTCCTATCTCTATTGCAATCATGTGTTGGATGTACTTATTAAATACATCCTTCATCTATGAGATAAGTACATACATTCAATTGTTCATTTAACCTGCCCCGTATATCTAAGGGTGAGTGAAAGGATCGGTATGGTTGACTAGAGGGGGGGGGGGTGAATAGGCAACTAACAATTTTTAGCTTTTCTTTAACAATTTAAACTTTGCATCAAAGTAGGTTGTCTAGATATGCAACTAGGTGAGCAACCTATATGATGCAACAAGGATAGGAACACAAGCAAGCAAGTGATATGATACAAATAAGCTTGCACAAGTAAAGGCACGAGATAACCAAGAGTGGAGACGGTGTAGACGAGGATGTGTTGCCGAAGTTCCTTCCCTTTGAGAGGAAGTACGTCTCCGTTGGAGCGGTGTGGAGGCACAATGCTCCCCAAGAAGCCACTAGGGCCAACGTATTCTCCTCACGCCCTCACACAATGTGAGATGCCGTGATTCCACTATTGGTGCCCTTGGAGGCGGCGACCGAACCTTTACAAACAAGGTTGGGGAAATCTCCACAACTCAATTGGAGGCTCCCAACGACACCACGAAGCTTCACCACAATAGACTATGGCTTCGCGGTGACCTCAACCGTCTAGGATGCTCAAACACCCAAGAGTAACAAGATCCGCAAGGGATTAGTGGGGGGAATCAAATTTCTCTTGGTGGAAGTGTGGATCGAGGCCTTCTCAACCACTCCCGAACAAATCAACAAGTTTGATTGGCTAGGGAGTGAGATCGGGCGAAAATGGAGCTTAGGGTTGGAAGAGATGAGTCAATGGGGAAGAAGGGGACTCCTTATATAGGTAGGACAAAAGTGAAGGAAATATGCCCTAGAGGCAATAATAAAGTTATTATTTATTTCCTTATATCATGCTAAAGGTTTATTATTCATGCTAGAATTGTATTAATCGGAAACATAATACATGCGTGAATACATAGACAAACAGAGTGTCACTAGTATGCCTCTACTTGACTAGCTCGTTAATCAAAGATGGTTATGTTTCCTAACCATGGACAAAGAGTTGTCATTTGATTAACGGGATCACATCATTAGTTGAATGATCTGATTGACATGACCCATTCCATTAGCTTAGCACCCGATCGTTTAGTATGTTGCTATTCCTTTCTTCATGACTTATACATGTTCCTATAACTATGAGATTATGTAACTCCCGTGTGCCGGAGGAACACTTTGTGTGCTACCAAACGTCACAACGTAACTGGGTGATTATAAAGGTGCTCTACAGGTGTCTCCAAAGGTACATGTTGGGTTGACGTATTTCGAGATTAGGATTTGTCACTCCGATCGTCGGAGAGGTATCTTTGGGCCCTCTCGGTAATGCACATCACTTAAGCCTTGCAAGCATTGAAACTAATGAGTTAGTTGCGGGATGATGTATTACAGAATGAGTAAAGAGACTTGCCGGTAACGAGATTGAACTAGGTATTGGATACCGACGATCGAATCTCGGGCAAGTAACATACCGATGACAAAGGGAACAACGTATGTTGTTATGCGGTCTGACCGATAAAGATCTTCGTAGAATATGTAGGAGCCAATATGGGCATCCAGGTCCCGCTATTGGTTATTAACAGGAGACGTGTCTCGGTCATGTCTACATTGTTCTCGAACCCGTAGGGTCCGCACGCTTAAGGTTTCAATGATAGTTATATTATGAGTTTATACGTTTTGATGTACCGAAGGTTGTTCGGAGTCCTAGATGTGATCATGGACATGACGAGGAGTCTCGAAATGGTCGAGACATAAAGATTGATATATTGGAAGCCTATGTTTGGATATCGGAAGTGTTCCGGGTGAAATCGGGATTTTACCGGAGTACCGGGAGGTTACCGGAACCCCCCGGGAGATATATGGGCCTTAGTGGGCCTTAGTGGAAAAGAGAAGAGGCAGCCAGAGATGGGCCACATGCCCCTCCCCTCCCTTGGTCCAAATAGGACAAGGAGAGGGGGCCAGCCCCCTTTCCTCTTTTCCCCCCTCCGCGAATCCTATTCCAACTAGGATTGGGGGGGGGGGGGGAATCCTACTCCCGGAGGGAGTAGGACTCCTCCTGGCGCGCCTCTCCTAGGCCGGCCGCACCCCCCCTTGAGCCTTTATATACGGAGGCAGGGGCACCCCAGAGGAACACAAGTTGATCCACGTGATCATATTCTTAGCCGTGTGCAGCGCCCCCTGCCACCATAGTCCTCGATAATATTGTAGCGGTGCTTAGGCGAAGCCCTGCGACAGTAGTACATCAAGATCGTACCAGGCCGTCGTGCTGACGGAACTCTTCCCCGACACTTTGCTGGATCGGAGTCCGGGGATCGCCATCGAGCTGAACATGTGCTAGAACTCGGAGGTGCCGTAGTTTTGGTGCTTGATCGGTCGGGCCGTGGAGACGTACGACTACATCAACCAAACGCTTCCGTTGTTGATCTACAAGGGTACGTAGATCACACTCTCCCCTCTCATTGCTATGCATCACCATGATCTTGCGTGTGCGTAGGAATTTTTTTGAAATTACTACGTTCCCCAACAGTTGCATCCGAGCCTAGGTTTTATGTGTTGATGTTATATGCACGAGTAGAACACAAGTGAGTTGTGGGCGATATAAGTCATACTGCTTACCAGCATGTCATACTTTGGTTCGGCGGTATTGCTGGATGAAGCGGCCCGGACCAACATTACGCGTACGCTTACGCGAGACCGGTTCTCCGGACGTGCTTTGCACATAGGTGGCTTGCGGGTGACAGTTTCTCCAACTTTAGTTGAATCGAGTGTGGCTACGCCCGGTCCTTGCGAAGGTTAAAACAGCACCAACTTGACAAACTATCATTGTGGTTTTGATGCATAGGTAAGATTGGTTCTTGCTTAAGCCCGTAGCAGCCACGTAAAACTTGCAACAACAAAGTAGAGGACGTCTAACTTGTTTTTGCAGGGCATGTTGTGATGTGATATGGTCAAGACATGATGCTAAATTTTATTGTATGAGATGATCATGTTTTGTAACCGAGTTATCGGCAACTGGCAGGAGCCATATGGTTGTCGCTTTATTGTATGCAATGCAATCGCGTTGTAATGCTTTACTTTATCACTAAGCGGTAGCGATAGTCGTGAAAGCATAAGATTGGCGAGACGACAACGATGCTACGATGGAGATCAAGGTGTCGCGCCGGTGATGATGGTGATCATGACAGGTGCTTCGGAGATGGAGATCACAAGCACAAGATGATGATGGCCATATCATATCACTTATATTGATTGCATGTGATGTTTATCTTTTATGCATCTTATCTTGCTTTGATTGACGGTAGCATTATAAGATGATCTCTCACTAAATTATCAAGATAAAAGTGTTCTCCCTGAGTATGCACCATTGTGAAAGTTCGTCGTGCCCAGACACCACGTGATGATCGGGTGTGATAAGCTCTACGTCCATCTACAACGGGTGCAAGACAGTATTGCACACGCAGAATACTCAGGTTAAACTTGACGAGCCTAGCATATGCAGATATGGCCTCGGAACACTGAGATCGAAAGATCGAGCGTGAGTCATATAGTAGATATGATCAACATAGTGATGTTCACCATTGAAAACTACTCCATTTCACGTGATGATCGGTTATGGTTTAGTTGATTTGGATCACGTGATCACTTAGAAGATTAGAGGGATGTCTATCTAAGTGGGAGTTCTTAAGTAATATGATTAATTGAACTTAAATTTATCATGAACTTAGTACCTGATAGTATCTTGCTTATGTATGTTTGATTGTAGATAGATGGCTCGTGTTGTTGTTCCGTTGAATTTTAATGCGTTCCTTGAGAAAGCAAAGTTGAAAGATGATGGTAGCAATTACACGGACTGGGTCCGTAACTTGAGGATTATCCTCATTGCTGCACAGAAGAATTACGTCCTGGAAGCACCGCTGGGTGCCACGCCTGCTACTGGAGCAACACCAGATGTTATGAACGTCTGGCAGAGCAAAGCTGATGACTACTCGATAGTTCAGTGTGCCATGCTTTACGGTTTAGAATCGGGACTTCAACGACGTTTTGAACGTCATGGAGCATATGAGATGTTCCAGGAGTTGAAGTTAATATTTCAAGCAAATGCCCGGATTGAGAGATATGAAGTCTCCAATAAGTTCTGTAGCTGCAAGATGGAGGAGAACAGTTCTGTCAGTGAGCATATACTCAAAATGTCTGGGTATAATAATCACTTGATTCAGATGGGAGTTAATCTTCCAGATGATTACGTCATTGACAGAATTCTCCAATCACTGCCACCAAGCTACAAGAGCTTCGTGATGAACTATAATATGCAAGGGATGAATAAGACTATTCCTGAGCTCTTCGCAATGCTGAAAGCTGCGGAGGTAGAAATCAAAAAGGAGCATCAAGTGTTGATGGTCAACAAGACCACTAGTTTCAATAAAAAGGGCAAAGGGAAGAAGAAGGGGAACTTCAAGAAGAACAGCAAGCAAGTTGCTGCTCAAGAGAAGAAACCCAAGTCTGGACCTAAGCCTGAAACTGAGTGCTTCTACTGCAAGTAGACTGGTCACTGGAAGCGGAACTTCCCCAAGTATTTGGCGGATAAGAAGGATGGCAATGTGAACAAAGGTATATGTGATATACATGTTATTGATGTGTACCTTACTAGAGCTCGCAGTAGCACCTGGGTATTTGATACTGGTTCTGTTGCTAATATTTGCAACTCGAAACAGGGACTACGGATTAAGCGAACACTGGCAAAGGACGAGGTGACGATGCGCGTGGGAAATGGTTCCAAAGTCGATGTGATCGCGGTCGGCACGCTACCTCTACATCTACCTTCAGGATTAGTATTAGACCTACATAATTGTTATTTGGTGCCAGCGTTGAGCATGAACATTATATCTGGATCTTGTTTAATGCAAGACGGTTATTCATTTAAATCAAAGAATAATGGTTGTTCTATTTATATGAGTAATATCTTTTATGGTCATGCACCTTTGAAGAGTGGTCTATTTTTGATGAATCTCGATAGTAATAACACACATATTCATAATGTTGAAGGCAAAATATGCAGAGTTGATAATGATAGTGCAACTTATTTGTGGCACTGCCGTTTAGGTCATATCGGTATAAAGCGCATGAAGAAACTCCATACTGATGGGCTTTTGGAACCACTTGATTATGAATCACTTGGTACTTGCGAACCGTGCCTCATGGGCAAGATGACTAAAACACCGTTCTCCGGCACTATGGAGAGAGCAATAGATTTGTTGGAAATCATACATACAGATGTATGTGGTCCGATGAATATCGAGGCTCGTGGCGGATATCGTTATTTTCTCACCTTCATAGATGACTTAAGCAGATATGAGTATATCTACTTAATGAAACATAAGTCTGAAACATTTGAAAACTTCAAAGAATTTCAGAGTGAAGTTGAAAATCATCGTAACAAGAAAATAAAGTTTCTATGATCTGATCGTGGAGGAGAATATTTGAGTTACGAGTTTGGTGTACATCTGAAGCAATGCGGAATAGTTTCGCAACTCACGCCACCCGGAACACCTCAGCGTAATGGTGTGTCCGAACGTCGTAATCATACTTTACTAGATATGGTGCGATCTATGATGTCTCTTACTGATTTACCGCTATCGTTTTGGGGTTATGCTTTAGAGACGGCCGCATTCACGTTAAATAGGGCACCATCAAAATCCGTTGAGACGACGCCTTATGAACTATGGTTTGGCAAGAAACCAAAGTTGTCATTTCTTAAAGTTTGGGGCTGCGATGCTTATGTGAAAAAGCTTCAATCTGATAAGCTCGAACCCAAATCGGAGAAATGTGTCTTCATAGGATACCCAACGGAGACTGTTGGGTACACCTTCTATCATAGATCCGAAGGCAAGACATTCGTTGCTAAGAATGGATCCTTTCTAGAGAAGGAGTTTCTCTCGAAAGAAGTGAGTGGGAGGAAAGTAGAACTTGACGAGGTAACTGTACCTGCTCCCTTATTGGAAAGTAGTACATCACAGAAAACTATTTCTGCGACACCTACACCAATTAGTGAGGAAGCTAATGATAATGATCATGAAACTTCAGAACAAGATACTATTGAACCTCGTAGATCAACCAGAGTAAGATCCGCGCCAGAGTGGTACGGTAATCCTATTCTAGAAATCATGCTACTAGATCATGATGAACCTACGAACTATGAAGAAGCGATGGTGAGCCCAGATTCCGCAAAATGGCTTGAAGCCATGAAAACCGAGATGGGATCCATGTATGAGAACAAAGTATGGACTTTGGTTGACTTGCCCGATGATCGGCAAGCAATTGAGAATAAATGGATCTTCAAGAAGAAGACTAACGTTGACGGTAATATTACTGTCTACAAAGCTCGACTTGTCGCAAAAGGTTTTCGACAAGTTCAAAGGGTTGACTACGATGAGACCTTCTCACCCGTAGTGATGCTTAAGTCTGTCCGAATCATGTTAGCAATTGCCGCATTTTATGATTATGAAATTTTGCAGATGGATATCAAAATTGCATTGCTGAATGGATTTCTGGAAGAAGAGTTGTATATGATGCAACCGGAAGGTTTTGTCGATCCAAAAGGAGCTAACAAAGTGTGCAAGCTCCAGCGATCCATTTATGGACTGGTGCAAGCCTCTCGGAGTTGGAATAAACGCTTTGATAGTGTGATCAAAGCATTTGGTTTTATACAGACTTTCGGAGAAGCCTGTATTTACAAGAAAGTGAGTGGGAGCTCTGTAGCATTTCTGATATTATATGTGGATGACATATTACTGATTAGAAATGATATAGAATTTCTGGATAGCATAAAGGGATACCTGAATAAGAGTTTTTCAATGAAAGACCTCGGTGAAGCTGCTTACATATTAGGCATAAAGATCTATAGAGATAGATCAAGACGCTTAATTGGACTTTCACAAAGCACATACCTTGACAAGATTTTGAAGAAGTTCAAAATGGATCAAGCAAAGAAAGGGTTCTTGCCTGTGTTACAAGGTGTGAAGTTGAGTCAGACTCAATGCCCGACCACTGCAGAAGATAGAGAGAAAATGAAAGATGTTCCCTATGCTTCAGCCATAGGCTCTATCATGTATGCAATGCTGTGTACCAGGCCTGATGTGTGCCTTGCTATAAGTCTAGCAGGGAGGTACCAAAGTAATCCAGGAGTGGATCACTGGACAGCGGTCAAGAACATCCTGAAATACCTGAAAAGGACTAAGGATATGTTTCTCGTATATGGAGGTGACAAAGAGCTCATCGTAAACGGTTACGTTGATGCAAGCTTTGACACTGATCCGGACGATTCTAAATCGCAAACCGGATACATGTTTACATTAAACGGTGGAGCTGTCAGTTGGTGCAGTTCTAAACAAAGCGTCGTGGCGGGATCTACATGTGAAGCGGAGTACATAGCTGCTTCGGAAGCAGCAAATGAAGGAGTCTGGATGAAGGAGTTCATATCCGATCTAGGTGTCATACCTAGTGCATCGGGTCCAATGAAGATCTTTTGTGACAATACTGGTGCAATTGCCTTGGCAAAGGAATCCAGGTTTCACAAGAGAACCAAACACATCAAGAGACGCTTCAATTCCATCCAGGATCTAGTCCAGGTGGGAGACATAGAAATTTGCAAGATACATACGGAGCTGAATGTAGCAGACCCGTTGACTAAGCCTCTTCCACGAGCAAAACATGATCAACACCAAAGCTCCATGGGTGTTAGAATCATTACTGTGTAATCTAGATTATTGACTCTAGTGCAAGTGGGAGACTGAAGGAAATATGCCCTAGAGGCAGTAATAAAGTTATTATTTATTTCCTTATATCATGATAAAGGTTTATTATTCATGCTAGAATTGTATTAACCGGAAACATAATACATGTGTGAATACATAGACAAACAGAGTGTCACTAGTATGCCTCTACTTGACTAACTCGTTAATCAAAGATGGTTATGTTTCCTAACCATGGACAAAGAGTTGTCATTTGATTAACGGGATCACATCATTAGTTGAATGATCTGATTGACATGACCCATTCCATTAGCTTAGCACCCGATCGTTTAGTATGTTGCTATTCCTTTCTTCATGACTTATACATGTTCCTATAACTATGAGATTATGTAACTCCCGTGTGCCGGAGGAACACTTTGTGTGCTACCAAACGTCACAACGTAATTGGGTGATTATAAAGGTGCTCTACAGGTGTCTCCAAAGGTACATGTTGGGTTGACGTATTTCGAGATTAGGATTTTTCACTCCGATCGTCGGAGAGGTATCTCTGGGCCCTCTCGGTAATGCACATCACTTAAGCCTTGCAAGCATTGCAACTAATGAGTTAGTTGCGGGATGATGTATTACGGAACGAGTAAAGAGACTTGCCGGTAACGATATTGAACTAGGTATTGGATACCGACGATCGAATCTCGGGCAAGTAACATACCGATGACAAAGGGAACAACGTATGTTGTTATGCGGTCTGACCGATAAAGATCTTCGTAGAATATGTAGGAGCCAATATGGGCATCCAGGTCCCGCTATTGGTTATTGACCGGAGACGTGTCTCGGTCATGTCTACATTGTTCTCGAACCCGTAGGGTCCGCACGCTTAAGGTTTCGATGACAGTTATATTATGAGTTTATACGTTTTGATGTACCGAAGGTTGTTCGGAGTCCCGGATGTGATCACGGACATGACGAGGAGTCTCGAAATGGTCGAGACATAAAGATTGATATATTGGAAGCCTATGTTTGGATATCGGAAGTGTTCCGGGTGAAATCGGGATTTTACCGGAGTACCGGGAGGTTACCGGAACCCCCCGGGAGATATATGGGCCTTAGTGGGCCTTAGTGGAAAAGAGAAGAGGCAGCTAGAGATGGGCCGCGCGCCCCTCCCCTCCCTTGGTCCGAATAGGACAAGGAGAGGGGGCCGGCCCCCTTTCCTCCTTTTCCCCCTCCGCGAATCCTATTCCAACTAGGATTGGGGGGGGGGGGAATCCTACTCCCGGAGGGAGTAGGACTCCTCCTGGCGCGCATCTCCTAGGCCGGCCGCACCCCCCTTGAGCCTTTATATACGGAGGCAGGGGCACCCCAGAGGAACACAAGTTGATCCACGTGATCATATTCTTAGCCGTGTGCGGCGCCCCCTGCCACCATAGTCCTCGATAATATTGTAGCGGTGCTTAGGCAAAGCCCTGCGACAGTAGTACATCAAGATCATCACCACGCCGTCGTGCTGACGGAACTCTTCCCCGACACTTTGCTGGATCGGAGTCCAGGGATCGTCATCGAGCTGAACGTGTGCTAGAACTCGGAGGTGCCGTAGTTTTGGTGCTTGATCGGTCGGGCCGTGGAGACGTACGACTACATCAACCAAACGCTTCCGTTGTTGATCTACAAGGGTACGTAGATCACACTCTCCCCTCTCGTTGCTATGCATCACCATGATCTTGTATGTGCGTAGGAATTTTTTTGAAATTACTACGTTCCCCAACAAAAAGATCCAACCGTTACCCACCAACCAGCCCGCGGCCAGCGGTACTACCGCAGGGCTGCGCGGTACTACCGCTTGCTACCAAGCGGTACTACCGCACAGCCATGCGGTACTACCATGCAGGCCCGCGGTACTTCCGCAACCCCAGCGACAGCAAGGTCAGATCTGACGCGCAGGAGCTGAGGGTGGTACTTCCGCGAGCGTGGTACTACCGCGCCTCCATGCGGTACTACCGCAAGGCAGAAATCCCCTATCCAGGGGGGAAGGAAACATCCGTGCCTACTTCCGCAAAGAAGCGGAAGAAGCAAAAACCCGACACAGTAGTACTGCCGAGGGGCGGTACTACTGCCTGACAACATAGCACGGTACTACCGCGGAGCGAAAGCGGTACTACCGCGGTAGGTGCGGATGTAAAAAATTGCATCCGCCCCTACTACCGTGAAGGAGCGGTACTAGCCTGGTGGGCAGCGGTAGTGTAGCTCCAGGGGAGCGGTACTATCGTGGGCACCTGCGGTACTACCGCGCCACCGCACGGTACTACCGCTGGTGCCTACGGTACTACCGCTCTCCCGGGAGCAGTACTACCACGACCCTATATTATAGAGACGAGGCATATCTAGTAATAGGAAGGCTATCACAAGACAAGATAGCACAAACATAAGTTAACTAAGATAGATAGAGTGCATATGTCTTACACCATATGAAGGATAGGTCTCGAAGGCTTAAACCAAACAAAAGCAAACGAGGTCCAAACGACAAAGCAAACAAACACACCAAGCACGACACAACGCAAATCCCTACACTCTCTCCCCCTTTGGCATCGAGACACCAAAAAGGCAGAGGGGACACCTACACACACGGGGTGGCTCAGGCAGAGAAGTCGTCCCACTGCTCCTCGTGCTCCTCGTCAAACTCAGCGGCGGGGACAGTCTCTTCGATGTCTTCCTCTAAACTGGTCCACTTGTATCCCTGCTTCGACATCCAGGCAGCCTCAGGCGTGATGACGTCCTCAGACCCGCCAGATACATCCTCTCCAAAGAGCCTCATAACCTTCTTGTCACGGCGGCGACTCTCCTTGTCTGCCACGTGAGCCCTGTACTGTCCCTTTGCCTGCATGCAGAAGAGAGTCTTCATCTTGTCCTTTAACTTCTTGGCCCACGACGGCTCAGAGGAGGGTGTGGTGGACCTAGCAGCACGGTCCTGAGCAATATTCTCAGCAGCAGCCTCCTCCTCACCAACAGCCCTCCTAGCAGAAGAGGCCTCAACACGGGTAGTGGTGTTGGCCCAGTTGGGCTTGACGCGGAGGCTGATGGACTCATGGCGAATCCAGTCTGGAGCAAGGAACTCATCACCAGGGTACATCTTCTCCCAAGTGGTGGAGAGCAGCAGAAACAGGTAGGGTCCATAGATAGGTACCTTGCGAGTGAACACCGCAAACCGAAGCTCACACCACATGATGCGTGAGACATCAAGTGGCTGAGTCTGAGATGAACGTGCCTCTGCACACAGGAGCAACATGTGCACTAGATAGGCATGGACCTTGTCCTTGTCGCCAATGCGTGGGAACAGAGTGTTGCGGAAGATGCGATGCATGATATCCAGAAAGGAGTTCAACACCCAAGTTGACTTGCCATTGGGGAGCACCTTCTCAACAAGGAATGGCTGAAGTAGGTTCTTGTTGGCAGACTCAGAGTTGGCGTGGGGGCAAACACCAACAGGGGTGTGAAGCCCGTCATCAGGAATGTGAAGCAGATCCATGATCTCTTTCCATGTAGCAGACAACTGACGGCCGTTGGTCATCCAGGTCATCCTCCGCTCATCCCCGGGATGAAAGTACACTGAGGCAAAGAACTGACAGATAAGCTCAGGGTCATAGTCTAGGTGAAAGGAGATCACCGGCTCAATAGCAAACTGCTCCACCAAGTCCAGAGCCTCTCCAAAATAGTCACGAAACTTGTCCTTCCGCATGTGATGCATGTCTATCCACTTGACATGCACGAAGGTATTCTGCTTGCTCTTGATCACATCCAGATAGATGAGAGCCTGTTGCTTGGTCCAGAACAACTTGGTGCCTCTGAGGATAGCCCGAGGATTCACATAGGGATTGATCCTCCGGCGTTCGACATACTCAGAGACTGAAATCTCGTCCATGCCCTTAGCAGGTTCCTTTTGCTTGCTGGCAGTGGTCTTGACATTGCGCTTGGGGGCATTGGAGCCCTCTGGGGCTTCATCTTGGGGGTTGCGCAGACGCTTGGAGCCAGTGTCACGACTGGGATTGGAACGGCGAGAGCCACCATCTGAGACACAAAACGCAAAATACCCATGACAAACAAGAGGGATCAATGCAAAGACCACAACAAAGCAAAAGAAACATGCAGAAAGCACACAAGATAATTGCCTAGAGAGAGATTTGACCCCTACGGTAGTACTGCCAAGTGCTGCGGAACTAAGATAGTAGTACCACTCTTAGACGGAGTAGTACCGTGCAAGGTCATGGTAGTACCGGGTCTAGGAGCAGTAGTACGAGTTTAGTGCCTCAGCTAGCGCTGTAGTACCGCGTCTGATGAGCAGTAGTACCGCACAAGCTCACGCGGTAGTACTGCACTTGATGGGCGATAGTACCGCACGAGCGGTAGTACCACACATGAGACACGGTAGTACCGCACCGCGTCAGATCTGAACAAGTTCAAATCTGAGAAAAGCCCACGAAACCGCGGCGGTACTACGGTTGGACAAATCTACCAGAAGACAACATATCAAGTATGATTCCTACGCAACACGACTCTCCTGCATCCTACTCTTGCATAGATTTGGCCTAAAATCTCAAGAACAACAAGCATCTCCCCAAAAACCTAGAAGCGAGAGAACAACCAAGAAAAAGAGGGATTTGGGGAAAAACCTTGGTCCATGGCAAGAGGAAGTGGTGGGGAACGATCCCACCGGTCGGAATCCAAGGAGAGTGGCCGGAGACGGAGATCCGGCGAGGGCCTCCGGCGCCATTCTTCAGCAAGAGAGAGAGAGAGAGAGAGAGAGAGAGACGTGGGGAGAGAGACAAGTGAATGGGTATGAGGAGTTGGAACTCCCCTACCCGAGTCATAACCCCCACGCTCCCTCGACGGCACGGTAGTACCGTGCCCCATCGCAGTAGTACCGCTCGGCGCGGTACTTCCGAAGTACCGCACTAGAGCAGTAGTACCGCGCTATGGCGCGGTAGTACTGTGCCTCTCAAAGCGGTAGTACCGCGGCAAGCCGCGGTAGTACCGTGGGCTCAAGAAGATGCACGTTTCAAGCACACGAAAAATGGGGTCTTTGCACAAACACTCCGAGGCAACACGACACCACAAGACCACGCTACATACAAAGGCAGAAAGGCTGAAAGGCAAACGACAAAACGAAACAACCACAAGACACCACCTCTCCAAAGAGAGGGCGGTGGCCGTAGCCACCTATGTTTGAGTCAATTGGTATGGCACCGCGAAGAATTATCCTTGGGTCCATGACCAAAACTCGTCTTTGAAGCACAAGTACCATCAAACATGGCTAATGTGAAAGACTTGATCAATTTATGCATAATGGGGGGAGGGAGAGTTCATTGAGAGAACAACACTCCCCCTATGTCTATGCCTACATCTAAACAAGACAACACGTTGAGTTTGGTGGGGTGTGCAAGAGTTCAAGCAACATTGCTCGAATCAATGATAGCTCATGCCTTAACTCGCGAAATCTTGCTTCATCCAAGGGATTCGTGAAAATATCTGCAAGGTTATCATGAGTGTTGACATAGTTGAGCTCGATCTCTCCTCGCCTAATGTGATCCCGGATGAAGTGATACCGGATCTCGATATGCTTCGTCTTGAAGTGTTGCACTGGGTTGAGAGAGATCTTGATGGCACTTTCATTGTCACACCAAAGAGGCACTTTGTCACAAATGACACCGTAATCCTTTAAAGTTTGCCTCATCCATAAAAGTTGTGCACAACAACTACCGGCCGCCACATACTCTGCTTCGGTGGACGAGAGAGACACACAACTTTGCTTTTTGGAAGACCAACTTACCAAAGAGCAACCAAGGAATTGGCACCCTCCGGAAGTGGACTTCCTATCCACTTTGTCTCCCGCCCAATCGGAATCCGAATACCCTACAAGCTTGAAGTTTGCTCCTCTTGGGTACCATAAGCCAAAGTTTGGGGTATGAGCCAAATATCGAAAGATTCGTTTGACCGCCACATAGTGACTTTCCTTAGGTGCGGCTTGAAACCGTGCACAAATTCCCACACTCAACATGATATCCGGTCTAGATGCACAAAGTTAAAGCAAGGAGCCTATCATGGAGCGATATACCTTTTGATCCACCGCTTTACCATTGGGATCTATGTCAAGTTGGCACTTGGTGGGCATTGGAGTGGAAGCCGGCTTGACATCACTTAGCTTGAATCTTTTGAGCATGTCTTGAGTATATTTGGCTTGGTTGATGAAGGTTCCTTCTCTTCTTTGCTTCACTTCGAACCCTAGAAAGAACTTCAACTCTCCCATGGAAGACATCTCGAACTTTGAGGTCATGAGAGCGGCAAATTCCTCATTGAAAGCTTTGTTAGGGGAACCAAAGGTGATATCATCAACATATAATTGGCACACAAACAACTCCCCTTTGACCTTCTTAGTAAAAAGAGTGGGGTCGATTAGCCCAACTTCAAAACCACGGTCTTGTAACAACTAGATAAGGTGGTCATACCACGCACGTGGGGCTTGTTTAAGGCCATAGAGTGCCTTATCGAGTTGATACACATGATCGGGAAAGTAGGGATCCTCGAACCCGGGGGGTTGCTTGACATAAACCAATTCATTAATGGGACCATTAAGAAAAGCACTCTTCACATCCATTTGTTGTAACTTAAAGTTATGATGAGAAGCATAAGCAATCAACATGCGAATAGATTCAAGACGAGCAACAGGAGCAAAGGTTTTACCATAGTCGATACCCTCGACTTGGGCGTATCCTTGTGCTACCAAACGAGCCTTGTTGCGAATGATAATCCCATGGGAATCTTGCTTGTTCTTAAATATCTACTTGGTTCCAATGACACTGTGGTTCCCCGTCGGTCTTGGCACCAATCTCCACACTTTGTTACGTTCGAAGTTGTTGAGTTCTTCATGCATGGCATTGAGCCAATCCGGATCTTCTAGCGCCTCATAGACCTTGTGGGGTTCGACACAAGAGACAAACACGTGATGCTCACAATAGTTTGCTAATTTTCTATGAGTGCTTACCCCCTTTCTTAAGCTTCCAAGCACATTCGTCATGAGATGATCCTTGGTGGAGAGCTTGGAAGCAACCTTGGCGGCACGACGCTCCAATTCCTCCTCGGGGGTGAGACGAGGAGTGCTCACTTGATCATCTTGAGCGTCGTCTTGAGCTTGTTCTTGTTCTTGAACTTGCTCGGAGGAGAGAACTTGACCTTGGGCATCACTTGATGTGTCAACACCGTCTTGAGCATGATCTTGCCCTTAGTCATGTTCTTGAGGATGAGGGCCTTCATGTTGTTCTTCGGAAGCGTGTGGGCCTTGGGTTGGTGATGGCTCCACTTGAGTGGAGCTTTGTCCTTCTCCTTCGGCCACAAGGGGTTCCTCAATTGGTAGGATAAAGCCAACACCCATTCTTCTTATGGTTTGAGGAGGAATTTCATCACCTACATCACAAGTGCCACTTTGCTCCACTTGGGAGCCGTTATTCTCATCAAGCTCCACGTTACATGTCTCCTCAATAAGTCCCATGGATTTATTGAGGACACGGTAAGCATGAGAGTTTGTAGCATGACCAACAAATATGCCCTCATAAGCTCTAGCCTCAAATTTAGACAACCGAACACCTTTCTTGAGAATGAAACACTTACACCCGAACACCCGAAAGTACTTGAGGTTGGGCTTGTTACCGGTGAGTATCTCATATGGAGTCTGTTGGAAATATGCCCTAGAGGCAATAATAAAAGCATTATTATTATATTTCCTTGTTCATTATAATTGTCTTTATTCATGCTATAATTGTATTATCCGGAAATCGTAATACATGTGTGAATAATAGGCACCAACATGTCCCTAGTAAGCCTCTAGTTGACTAGCTCGTTGATCAATAGATAGTCATGGTTTGCTGTCTATGGACATTGGATGTCATTGATAACGAGATCACATCATTAGGAGAATGATGTGATGGACAAGACCCAATCCTAAACATAGCACAAGATCGTTTAGTTCGTTTGCTAGAGTTTTCCAATGTCAAGTATCCTTTCCTTAGACCATGAGATCGTGTAACTCCCGGATATCGTAGGAGTGCTTTGGGTATACCAAACGTCACAACGTAACTGGGTGACTATAAAGGTATACTACGGGTATCTCCGAAAGTATCTGTTGGGTTGACACGAATCAAGACTGGGATTTGTCACTCCGTATGACGGAAAGGTATCACTGGGCCCACTCGATAATGCATCATCATAATGAGCTCAAAGTGACCAAGTGTTTGGTCACGGGATCATGCATTACGGTACGAGTAAAGTGACTTGCCGGTAACGAGATTGAACGAGGTATTGGGATACCGACAATCGGATCTCGGGCAAGTAACATACCGATTGACAAAGGGAATTGTATACGGGGTTGCTTGAATCCTCGACATCGTGGTTCATCCGATGAGATCATCGAGGAGCATGTGGGAGCCAACATGGGTATCCAAATCCCGCTGTTGGTTATTGGCCGGAGAGCGATCTTGGTCATGTCTACATGTCTCCCGAACCCGTAGGGTCTACACACTTAAGGTTCGGTGACGCTAGGGTTGTAGGGATATGTATATGCAGTAACCCGAATGTTGTTCGGAGTCCCGGATGAGATCCCGGACGTCACGAGGAGTTTCGGAATGGTCCGGAGGTAAAGAATTATATATAGGAAGTGCTATTTCGGGCATCGGGACAAGTTTCGGGGTCACCGGTATTGTACCGGGACCACCGGAAGGGTCCCGGGGGTCCACCAGGTGGGGCCACCTGTCCCGGGGGGCCACATGGGCTGTAGGGGGTGCGCCTTGGCCTACATGGGCCAAGGGCACCAGCCCCAAGAGGCCCATGCGCCTAGGGTTTCAAGGAGGAAGAGTCCTAGGAGGGGAAGGCACCTCCTAGGTGCCTTGGGGAGGAGGGATTCCTCCCCTTGGCCGCACCCCCCTAGGAGATTAGATCTCCTAGGGCCGGCGCCCCCCCTTGGCCCTCCTATATATAGTGGGGAGATGGAGGACTTCTTACCTTGACCTTGGGTGCCTCTCTCTCCCTCTCCAACACCTCCTCCTCCTCCATAGTGCTTGGCGAAGCCCTGCCGGAGTACTGCAGCTCCATCAACACCACGCCGTCGTGCTGCTGCTGGTGCCATCTCCCTCAACCTCTCCTTCCCCCTTGCTAGATCAAGAAGGAGGAGACGTGGCTGTTCCGTACGTGTGTTGAACGCGGAGGTGCCGTCCGTTCGGTGCTAGGATCTTCGGTGATTCGAATCACGTCGAATACGACTCCCTCATCCCCGTTCTTTGAACGCTTCCGCTCGCGATCTACAAGGTACGTAGATGCATCCAATCACTCGTTGCTAGATGAACTCCTAGATGGATCTTGGTGAAACCGTAGGAAAATTTTTGTTTTCTGCAACGTTCACCAACAGTGGCATCATGAGCTAGGTCTATGCGTAGTTCTCTTGCACGAGTAGAACACAATTTGTTGTGGGCGTTGATATTGTCAACTTTCTTGCCGCTACTAGTCTTATCTTGCTTCAACGGTATTGTGGGATGAAGCGGCCTGGACCAACCTTACACGTACGCTTACGTGAGACCGGTTCCACCGACTAACATGCACAAGTTGCATAAGGTGGCTGGCGGGTGTCTGTCTCTCCTACTTTAGTTGGAGAGGATTCGATGAAAAGGGTCCTTATGAAGGGTAAATAGAAGTTGACAAATCACGTTGTGGCTTTCACGTAGGTAAGAAAACGTTCTTGCTAGAACCCTACTTCAGCCACGTAAAACTTGCAACAACAATTAGAGGACGTCTAACTTGTCTTTGCAGCAAGTGCTTTGTGATATGATATGGCCAAAGTTGTGATGAATGATGAATGATCTATATGTAATGTATGAGATGTTCATGCTATTGTAATAGGAATCACGACTTGCATGTCGATGAGTATGACAACCGGCAGGAGCCATAGGAGTTGTCTATATTTTTGTATGACCTGCGTGTCATTGAGAAACACCATGTAAATTACTTTACTTTATTGCTAAACGCGTTAGCCATAGTAGTAGAAGTAATAGTTGGCGAGCAACTTCATGGATACACAATGATGGAGATCATGATGATGGAGATCATGGTGTCATGCCGGTGACAAGATGATCATGGAGCCCCAAGATGGAGATCAAAGGAGCTATGTGATATTGGCCATATCATGTCACTATTATTATTTGATTGCATGTGATGTTTATCATGTTTTTCATCTTGTTTACTTAGAACGACGGTAGTAAATAAGATGATCCCTCATAATAATTTCAAGAAAGTGTTCCCCCTAACTGTGCACCATTGCGACAGTTCGTTGTTTCGAAGCACCACGTGATGATCGGGTGTGATAGATTCTAACGTTCACATACAACGGGTGTAAGACAGATTTACACATGCAAACACTTAGGTTGACTTGACGAGCGTAGCATGTGTACAGACATGGCCTCGGAACACAGAAGACCGAAAGGTCGAGCATGAGTCATATAGAAGATACGATCAACATGAAGATGTTCACCGACGTTGACTAGTCCGTCTCACGTGATGATCAGACACGGCCTAGTTAACTCGGATCATGTTATACTTAGATGACAGGAGGAATGTCTATCTAAGTGGGAGTTCATTGAATAATTTGATTAGATCAACTTAATTATCATGAACTTGGTCTAAAAAATATTTACAATATGTCTTGTAGATCAAATGGCCATCGTAGTCCTCAACTTCAACGCGTTCCTAGAGAAAACCAAGCTGAAAGACGATGGCAGCAACTATACGGACTGGGTCCGGAACCTGAGGATCATCCTCATAGCTGCCAAGAAAGATTATTTCCTACAAGCACCGCTAGGTGATGCACCTGTTCTCCCTGCAGAACAAGACGTTATGAACGCTTGGCAGGCTCGTACCGATGACTACTCCCTCATTCAGTGCGGCATGCTTTACAGCTTAGAGCCGGGGCTCCAGAAGCATTTTGAGAGACATGGAGCATATGAGATGTTCGAAGAGCTGAAAATGGTTTTTCAAGCTCATGCCCGGGTCGAGAGATATGAAGTCTCCGACAAATTCTTCAGCTGTAAGATGGAGGAAAATAGTTCTGTCAGTGAGCACATACTCACTATGTCTGGGTTACATAACCGCTTGACTCAGCTGGGAGTTAATCTCCCGGATGACGCGGTCATTGACAGAATCCTTCAGTCGCTTCCACCGAGCTACAAGAGCTTTGTGATGAACTTCAATATGCAGGGGATGGAAAAGACCATTCCTGAAGTATTTGCTATGCTGAAATCAGCAGAGGTAGAAGTCAAGAAGGAACATCAAGTGTTGATGGTCAATAAAACCACTAAGTTCAAGAAGGGCAAGGGTAAGAAAGCCTTCAAGAAGGATGGCAAGGGAGTTGCCGCGCCCGGCAAGCAAGCTGCCGGGAAGAAGCCAAAGAATGGACCCAAGCCCGAGACAGAGTGCTTTTATTGCAAGGAAAGTGGTCACTGGAAACGGAACTGCCCCAAATACTTAGCGGACAAGAAGGCCGGCAAAACGAAAGGTATATGTGATATACATGTAATTGATGTGTACCTTACCAGTACTCGTAGTAGCTCCTGGGTATTTGATACCGGTGCAGTTGCTCACATTTGTAACTCAAAGCAGGAGCTTCGGAATAAGCGGAGACTGGCGAAGGACGAGGTGACGACGCGCGTCGGGAATGGTTCCAAGGTCGATGTGATCGCCGTCGGCACGCTACCTCTATATTTACCTTCGGGATTAGTTTTAAACCTTAATAATTGTCATTTAGTGCCAGCTTTGAGCATGAACATTGTATCGGGATCTCATTTAATTCGAGATGGCTACTCATTTAAATCCGAGAATAATGGTTGTTCTATTTATATGAGAGATATGTTTTATGGTCATGCTCCGATGGTGAATGGTTTATTCTTAATGAATCTCGAGCGTAATGCTACACATATTCATAGTGTGAGTACCAAAAGATGTAAGGTTGATAATGATAGTCCCACATACTTGTGGCACTGCCGCCTTGGTCACATAGGTGTCAAACGCATGAAGAAGCTCCATGCTGATGGACTTTTAGAGTCTCTTGATTACGAATCATTTGACACGTGCGAACCATGCCTCATGGGTAAAATGACCAAGACTCCGTTCTCAGGAACAATGGAGCGAGCAACCAACTTATTGGAAATCATACATACTGATGTGTGCGGTCCAATGAGTGTTGAGGCTCGCGGTGGCTATCGTTATGTTCTCACCCTCATTGATGACTTGAGTAGATATGGGTATGTCTACTTAATGAAACACAAGTCTGAGACCTTTGAAAAGTTCAAGGAATTTCAGAGTGAGGTTGAGAATCAACGTGACAGGAAAATCAAGTTCCTGCGATCAGATCGTGGAGGAGAATACTTGAGTCACGAGTTTGGTACACACTTAAGAAAATGTGGAATAGTTTCACAACTCACGCCGCCTAGAACACCTCAGCGTAATGGTTTGTCCGAACGTCGTAATCGCACTCTATTAGATATGGTGCGATCTATGATGTCTCTTACCGATTTACCGCTATCTTTTTGGGGCTATGCTTTAGAGACTGCCGCATTCACTTTAAATAGGGCTCCGACGAAATCCGTTGAGACGACACCATTTGAATTATGGTTTGGGAAGAAACCTAAGCTATCGTTTCTAAAAGTTTGGGGATGCGATGCTTATGTCAGGAAACTTCAACCTGAAAAGCTCGAACCCAAGTCAGAAAAATGCGTCTTCATAGGATACCCTAAAGAAACTATTGGGTATACCTTCTACCTCAGATCCGAATGGATCCTTTCTAGAGAAGGAGTTTCTCTCGAAAGAAGTAAGTGGGAGGAAGGTAGAACTTGATGAAGTATTGCCAAGAATGGATCCTTTCTAGAGAAGGAGTTTCTCTCGAAAGAAGTAAGTGGGAGGAAGGTAGAACTTGATGAAGTATTACCTCTTGAACCGGAAAGAGGCGCAACTCAAGAAAATGTTCCTGAGGTGCCTGCACCGACTAGAGAGGAAGTTATTGATGATGATCAAGATACTTCTGATCAAGCTCCTACTGAAATTCGAAGGTCCACAAGGACACGTTCCGCACCAGAGTGGTACAGCAACCCTGTCTTGGAAATCATGTTGTTAGACAACGGTGAACCTTCGAACTATGAAGAAGCGATGGCGGGCCCGGATTCCGACAAATGGCTAGAAGCCATGAAATCCGAGATAGGATCCATGTATGAAAACGAAGTATAGACTTTGACTGACTTGCCCATTGAGCGGCGAGCCATAGAAAATAAATGGATCTTTAAGAAGAAGACACACGCGGATGGTAATGTGACCATCTATAAAGCTCGGCTTGTCGCTAAGGGTTATCGATAAGTTCAAGGGGTTGACTACGATGAGACTTTCTCACCGGTAGCGAAGCTAAAGTCCGTCCGAATCATGTTAGCAATTGCCGCATTCTACGATTATGAGATATGGCAAATGGACGTCAAAACGACATTCCTTAATGGTTTCCTTAAGGAAGAATTGTATATGTTGCAGCCGGAAGGTTTTGTCGATCCTAAGTATGCTGACAAGGTGTGCAAGCTCCAACGCTCGATTTATGGGCTGGTGCAAGCATCTCGGAGTTGGAACATTCTCTTTGATGAGATGATCAAAGCGTTTGGGTTTACACAGACTTATGGAGAAGCCTGTGTTTACAAGAAAGTGAGTGGGAGCTCTGTAGCATTTCTCATATTATATGTAGATGACATACTTTTGATGGGAAATGATATAGAACTCTTGGACAGCATTAAGGCCTACTTGAATAAGAGTTTTTCAATGAAGGACCTTGGAGAAGCTGCATATATATTAGGCATCAAGATCTACAGAGATAGATCAAGACGCCTCATAGGTCTTTCACAAAGCACATACCTTGATAAGATATTGAAGAAATTCAATATGGATCAGTCTAAGAAGGGGTTCTTGCCTGTGTTGCAAGGTGTGAAATTGAGCTCAGCTCAATGTCCGACCACGGCAGAAGATATAGAAGAGATGAGTGTCATCCCCTATACCTCAGCCATAGGTTCTATTATGTATGCCATGCTGTGTACCAGACCTGATGTAAACCTTGCCGTAAGTTTGGTAGGAAGGTACCAAAGTAATCCCGGCAAGGAACACTGGACAGCGGTCAAGAATATCCTGAAGTACCTGAAAAGGACTAAGGAAATGTTTCTTGTTTATGGAGGTGACGAAGAGCTCGTCGTAAAGGGTTACGTCGATGCTAGCTTCGACACAGATCTGGATGACTCTAAGTCACAAACCGGATACGTGTATATTTTGAATGGTGGGGCAGTAAGCTGGTGCAGTTGCAAGCAGAGCGTCGTGGAGGGATCTACATGTGAAGCGGAGTACATGGCAGCCTCGGAGGCAGCACATGAAGCAATTTGGGTGAAGGAGTTCATCACCGACCTAGGAGTCATACCCAATGCATCGGGGCCGATCAAGCTCTTCTGTGACAACACCGGAGCTATTGCTCTTGCCAAGGAGCCCAGGTTTCACAAGAAGACAAGGCACATCAAGCATCGCTTCAACTCCATTCGTGAAAATGTTCAAGATGGAGACATAGAGATTTGTAAAGTACATACGGACCTGAATGTAGCAGATCCGTTGACTAAACCTCTCCGTAGAGCAAAACATGATCAACACCAGAATTCCATGGGTGTTCGATTCATCACAATGTAACTAGATTATTGACTCTAGTGCAAGTGGGAGACTGTTGGAAATATGCCCTAGAGGCAATAATAAAAGCATTATTATTATATTTCCTTGTTCATGATAATTGTCTTTATTCATGCTATAATTGTATTATCCGGAAATCGTAATACATGTGTGAATAATAGACACCAACATGTCCCTAGTAAGCCTCTAGTTGACTAGCTCGTTGATCAACAGATAGTCATGGTTTCCTGTCTATGGACATTGGATGTCATTGATAACGAGATCACATCATTAGGAGAATGATGTGATGGACAAGACCCAATCCTAAACATAACACAAGATCGTTTAGTTCGTTTGCTAGAGTTTTCCAATGTCAAGTATCCTTTCCTTAGACCATGAGATCCTGTAACTCCCGGATACTGTAGGGGTGCTTTGGATATACCAAACGTCTCAACGTAACTGGGTGACTATAAAGGTATACTACGGGTATCTCCGAAAGTATCTGTTGGGTTGACACGGATCAAGACTGGGATTTGTCACTCCGTATGACGGAAAGGTATCACTGGGCCCACTCGGTAATGCATCATCATAATGAGCTCAAAGTGACCAAGTGTTTGGTCACGGGATCATGCATTACGGTACAAGTAAAGTGACTTGCCGGTAACGAGATTGAACGAGGTATTGGGATACCGACGATCGGATCTCGGGCAAGTAACATACCGATTGACAAAGGGAATTGTATACGGGGTTGCTTGAATCCTCGACATCGTGGTTCATCTGATGAGATCATCGAGGAGCATGTGGGAGCCAACATGGGTATCCAGATCCCGCTGTTGGTTATTGGCCGGAGAGCGATCTCGGTCATGTCTACATGTCTCCCGAACCCGTAGGGTCTACACACTTAAGGTTCGGTGACGCTAGGGTTGTAGGGATATGTATATGCAGTAACCCGAATGTTGTTCGGAGTCCCGGATGAGATCCCGGACGTCACGAGGAGTTTCGGAATGGTCCGGAGGTAAAGAATTATATATAGGAAGTGCTATTTCGGGCATCGGGACAAGTTTCGGGGTCACCGGTATTGTACCGGGACCACCGGAAGGGTCCCGGGGGTCCACCGGGTGGGGCCACCTGTCCCGGGGGGCCACATGGGCTGTAGGGGGTGCGCCTTGGCCTACATGGGCCAAGGGCACCAGCCCCAAGAGGCCCATGCGCCTAGGGTTTCAAGGAGGAAGAGTCCTAGGAGGGGAAGGCACCTCCTAGGTGCCTTGGGGAGGAGGGATTCCTCCCCTTGGCCGCACCCCCCTAGGAGATTAGATCTCCTAGGGCCGGCTCCCCCCCTTGGCCCTCCTATATATAGTGGGGAGATGGAGGACTTCTTACCTTGATCTTGGGTGCCTCCCTCTCCCTCTCCAACGCCTCCTCCTCCTCCATAGTGCTTGGCGAAGCCCTGCCGGAGTACTGCAGCTCCATCAACACCACGCCGTCGTGCTGCTGCTGGTGCCATCTTCCTCAACCTCTCCTTCCCCCTTGCTGGATCAAGAAGGAGGAGACGTGGCTGTTCCGTACGTGTGTTGAACGCGGAGGTGCCGTCCGTTCGGTGCTAGGATCTTCGGTGATTCGAATCACGTCGAATACGACTCCCTCATCCCCGTTCTTTGAACGCTTCCGCTCGCGATCTACAAGGTACGTAGATGCATCCAATCACTCGTTGCTAGATGAACTCCTAGATGGATCTTGGTGAAACCGTAGGAAAATTTTTGTTTTCTGCAACGTTCACCAACAGAGTCTTGTTCAAGCCCTTGTAGATTTAGAGCCGATTGGATGCATGGCACGCGGTGTTGATGGCTTCGGCCCAAAAGTTGTACGGAGACTTGAACTCCGCCATCATGGTCCTTGCCGCATCCATCAACGTCCGGTTCTTCCTCTCCGCAACACCGTTTTGTTGAGGGGTGTAAGGTGCGGAATATTGATGCTTGATCCCCTCATCACTAAGAAACTCATCCAAGGTGTAGTTCTTGAACTCGGTGCCGTTGTCACTTCTTATTGTCAAGATCTTTGCATTGTGTTGACGTTGTGCTTCATTTGCAAAGTCAATGACGGTTTGTTGGGTCTTGCTCTTCCTCTTGAAGAAATACACCCAAGTGTATCTTGAGTAGTCATCCACAATCACCAAGCAATACTTCCTACCCCCAAGACTATCGAAGGATGCAGGCCCAAAGAGATCCATGTGAAGGAGCTCCAAAGGCCTCTTTGAGTAAATGATAGTCGTAGGAGGGTGAGCCTTCTCATGTAGATTTCCTTCGATACAAGCACTGCAAGCACGATCTTTAGCAAAACTAACATTCGTTAGTCCACGGACATGGTCCCCCTTGAGGAGAATTTGCAAAGATCTCATATTGACATGGGCTAGATGGCGATGCCAAAGCCATCCCACATCAACTTTAGCCATTAGGCATGTCGCGGTCTTAGTGGGTCGCTCCGAAAAGTTAATCACATATAGACCGTTCTCGACATGCCCAACAAAGGCTACTTTAAGAGTGTTGCTCCACAAGAGGGCCACGGTATCCATATCAAAGAATGTGGCAAAGCCCATGATTGCAAGTTGACGAACGGAAAGTAAATTGTATGCAAGGGACTCAACAAGCATGATATCGATCGTTGAGATCATGAGACATGACCACCTTGCCAAGTCCCAATACCTTAGTGTTGGGTTTCGTAGTAATTTCAAAAAAAATTCCTACGCACACACAAGATCATGTGATGCATAGCAACGATAGGGGAGAGTGTTGTCTACGTACCCACGCAGACCGACTGCGGAAGCGTTGACACAACGTAGAGGAAGTAGTCGTACGTCTTCACGATCCAACCGATCAAGCACCGAAACTACGGCACCTCCGAGTTCAAGCACATGTTCAGCTCAATGACGATCCCCGGACTCCGATCCAGCAAAGTGTCGGGGAAGAGTTTCGTCAGCACGACGGCGTGGTGACGATCTTGATGTACCACAGCAGCAGGGCTTCGCCTAAACTCCGCTACAGTATTATCGAGGACTATGGTGGCTGGGGGCACCGCACACGGCTAAGGAATAGATCACGCGGATCAACTTGTGTGTTTCTGGGGTGCCTCTGCCTCAGTATATAAAGGAGCCAAGGGGGAGGGGGCCGCCGGACAGGAGGAGGGCGCAGGAGGAGTCCTACTCCTCCCGGGAGTAGGACTCCCCCCCCCAATCCTAGTTGGACTAGGATTCCCTGAGGGGGAAAGAGAGAGGGGGGGCGGCCACCTCTCCTAGTCCTAATAGGACTAGGGGAGGGGGGAGGCGCGCGGCCACCTTGGGCTGCCCCTTTCTCCTTTCCACTAAAGCCCATTAAGGCCCATATGGCTCCCGGGGGGTTCCGGTAACCTCCCGGTACTCCGGTAAAATCCCGATTTCACCCGGAACACTTCCGATGTCCAAATATAGGCTTCCAATATATCAATCTTTATGTCTCGACCATTTCGAGACTCCTCGTCATGTCTGTGATCACATCCGGGACTCCGAACAACCTTCGGTACATCAAAATGCATAAACTCATAATATAACTGTCATCGTAACCTTAAGCGTGCAGACCCTACGGGTTCGAGAACAATGTAGACATGACCGAGACACGTCTCCGGTCAATAACCAATAGCGGGACCTGGATGACCATATTGGTTCCTACATATTCTACGAAGATCTTTATCGGTCAGACCGCATAACAACATACGTTGTTCCCTTTGTCATCGGTATGTTACTTGCCCGAGATTCGATCGTCGGTATTCCAATACCTAGTTCAATCTCGTTACCGGCAAGTCTCTTTACTCGTTCTGTAATGCATCATCCCGCAACTAACTCATTTAGTTGCAATGCTTGCAAGGCTTAAGTGATGTGTATTACCGAGAGGGCCTAGAGATACCTCTCCGACAATCGGAGTGACAAAACCTAATCTCGAAATACGCCAACCCAACATGTACCTTTGGAGACACCTGTAGTACTCCTTTATAATCACCCAGTTACGTTGTGACGTTTGGTAGTACCCAAAGTGTTCCTCCGGTAAACGGGAGTTGCATAATCTCATAGTTATAGGAACATGTATAAGTCATGAAGAAAGCAATAGCAACATACTAAACAATCGGGTGCTAAGCTAATGGAATGGGTCATGTCAATGAGATCATTCTCTTAATGATGTGATCTCATTAATCAAATAACAACTCATTGTTCATGGTTAGGAAACATAACCATCTTTGATTAACGAGCTAGTCAAGTAGAGGCATACTAGTGACACTTTGTTTGTCTATGTATTCACACATGTATTATGTTTCCGGTTAATACAATTCTAGCATGAATAATAAACATTTATCATGATTATAAGGAAATAAATAATAACTTTATTATTGCCTCTAGGGCATATTTCCTTCACTTAGAGGATCAGGCGTCACCCCACTCGACATTGGTGGGCATAGATGGAATCTTGTGCACGTCCACCACCAAGTCCTTGCTTTCGGTCATATGATTTATAGCTCCGCTATCGAGCAACCATGATCCCCCACCGGAAGCAAACACCTACAAGAGATTAATGCTTGGTTTTAGGTACCCATTTTGTAATGGATCCTTTGATGTTAGTAACAAGGGTCTTTGGAACCCAAATATACCATTCAATATATTCATGAGGAGAACCAACGAATTTGGCATAGACATGCGCATCACTAGCACGGCATAACACATAAGAAGGATTAAAGTCGCCGGCTTTGATGCGAGGAGTGACATTGCCCTTTTTGACAACTACACCCTTCGCATTGTTATTCTTCTTCTCCTCGGAGGCACTCTCTCCCTCCTTCACAAAGGTTTGCATGAGAGGAGGAGGTCGTTTGATCTTGTCATTCTTCTTCTTGTTCTTGGAGTCGGGTACGTACCCAACCCCTTCCTTGGCCACAACTCCCTTTTGGTTGATCAAGAGGTCGTTGAGGTTCTTCTTGCCTTGTATGCAAGTCGCAAGACCTCTCTCAAGTTGCCCCTTTAGCTTAGCGTTCTCCTCAACGAGATGCACATGCTCACAACACGGGTTAGTAGCATTTGCATTATCAATTAACATCATACGAGGAAAAGTGGATTTTTTCCTTGGTTAGCTTTACTTGAAGTTGATCCTGAGACTCTTTGAGGCTAGCATGAGCACCCTTCAAGACCTTGTGAGCCTTGTCAAGTAGATCAAACTCCTCTTTGAGTCTAGCAAGATCAACCTCAAGTTCGGTCTTCTCCGAGTTTAGCACATGAGAAACAATGAGGACATGATCATAATCTTTCTTTAACTTAGCATGATCAACATTGTGTGACTCCTCAAGAGCCAAACGAAGACCACACTCTTCCTCAAGAGCATTGGAAAGATCCGAAATCTCATCGGCATAGTCACGACTATGCCCTTCCATCTTAGTGATGGTGTCTTCGTGAGCCTCGATCATGTCATTGGCTTCACCAAGTTGTTCCAAGAGAGCAACAAAGTGCTTCTTGGATTTTCCCTTAAGTTTGCCCATAAAGGCCTCAAACTCATTTGCCTCCACATTAGCTCCCTCAAGTTCATTAATGCTATCCAAGGATGATTAATGATGGTAGTTTTGATGTTGGGGGTTACCTTGTTGGTGGCTTTAGCCATGAGGCACTTGGCGGTGATGCTCTCATTGGGTGAGTCGAAGAGAGACACCCGTGGAGTCGTCGCAATGGCAACGGAGGCCATGGCAACCGACTCATCACCTTCATCATCATCATCATCCTCATTGTACTCTTCTTGTACCACGAATGCCTTGGGAGGAGTCTTCTTGGTGAAGTTGCTCTTGTTGGGGAACGACTTGGCCTTGTCTTTTCGGATGAGCTTGCCACCATTGTCTTCCCTCTTCTCATACGGGTACTCCGCAACAAAATGACTCAAGTTGCCATAATTGTAGCAAGTCCTTACACGTTGCTTGCTCTTCGTGCCACTTGAGTTGTTTTTGCTAAAGTTTGGCCTCGAGTTTTTATTGCTCCAAAATTGCCTTGAAGCAAGTGCCGTGTGTTCATGATACCACTAGTAGAAAAAGGGCCTGTTGTCCCGGTTCGTAAGGGCCTTTTGTCCCGCTTCCTGAACCGGGACTAAAGGGTCGGTACTAATGCCCTGTCCCTTTAGTCCCGGTTCAATCCAGAACCGGGACAAATGGGCCTCCACATGGCCTGTGCGCGGAGCCCAGGCAGGAGGGCCTTTGGTCCCGGTTGGTGGCACCAACCGGGACCAATAGGCATCCACGCATCAGCATTTCTATGGCTGGGGTTTTTGTTTTTTTGAAAGGGGGGTGTTTGGGGGTTTTGGGGGGTTAATTTAGGTGTTTCATATATTGTGTTAGCTAGCTATAATTAATAGAGAGAAGTGTCCTCTCTTATGTCCATGCTTGGTCGACGCTACATACTATACATATGTATAGAGAGGACTGGACACGCTAGCTAGCTAGTAAGCAAACGAAGGAAATAGAAGATCGTCATGAACATATATGCATACAGAGAGAAGTGATATCGACCACCTCTCCTTCTCCGAGAGATTGGTCGAACAACAAGTTCTCGTATATCTATCCGACACTACCGGCTACATATATACAATAATTATCTCTTACAAATATAATCTCCTAACATACGGACTCATGGTCCACATAGTATTCTCCGTCTTCAGCGATCACGTGGTCAAGAAAGAATGCCGCCAATTCCTCTTAAATTGCTCGCATGCGAGCTGGTGCTAGGAGTTCATCCTGCTTCCGAAACATCTAATTTGAAGAAGGGGGTCAATACATATATATATATATATATGAATGAATGAAACTCAACACAAATGATGGTAATAAAATAAAATTGTGAATGTTGTTATTTACGTACTTCATATTGTTCGTCAGAGTAGCCCCGCTCACAGGTCGTGTGGCGGATGGACTCGCAAACGTAGTATCCACAGAAATCATTCCCTTGTTCCTGCCACAACCACTTTACAAGAAATAGAGGTCAATCAAACTGATAAGCAAGAATGCCAAATGGTATTGATGAAACTAGCGCTTGAATCAATAGGAGATGAGCGGAACATGCTACTATAGTACTTACTTTCGGGTGTCTAAATTGCAGCTTCTTCAGGAGTCCTGGAGCTTTTTTGGTGAATTTTTTCCAAACCCTGCCAGACAAAGAAAACAATTACTTGATATATCAGGAAATGAACAAAGTTGTTGATATGGTGGATAATGATCGATTTAACTTACTTCTCGAGCATTTGAGTCATGTCCGCATAGTCGTGGGGATCTTTTCGTCTTGAGTCTAAGACGGTTACTAGTCCCTGCTCAAGCTTAATCTCTAGGAGAATATAGTGGAAACTGCACACGCATGCATAACTCATCAATTACATTACTATAACCTTGACTAATATATAAGGGAAACCGAATACGCACAAGACAGTAACACTCACTTGAAGTTGTAAGGAAAGAGTATTATATCTTTGTTTTCATTTATTACCAACGATCGTAGCAAGTTGGCCTCGGTATCTGCGGCATGAAATTTAACCTCAGTTGCATCTATGAGATATGTGTTAATGAACCCAATATCACCGACTTGTCTTTTCTTCAATTCGACGATCTTCAATCTGCATAATATAGTGATGATAATTATAAATACATGCAATGAAAGAGCTGAGCTATATAGAGAGACTTAATGACAGAAGTAGTACTACTTACAGACAGTAGCAGGTGACCGTTGCTTTATCGAGGGCCAATTGATTGAAAAACTGAAAGAACTCCTCAAATGGAACAGGCAACAGTTCAATTACAATGAGGTCATGCTCCTTTTTAACTCTCACATACAAAGTACTCCTCCCCCCAGACTCTCTGCAGATTTTTAAGTACCAATCATGCAATCTTCGCATCATCGTTGATAGAGATCTTTCATCTTTGACGAGAGGCTTCCCGTACTCGTATCTTTGTATCTGCACCTCCATGAAATCATAATGTACATCGTCGGGCAGGTAATCGCCAAGATTGCTATAATCGGGCACCATCCTCAGATCATTAGCAACGATGTCGCTAGGCACCTTGAGCGAGGGGCACGATTGCTTCGCTTGTTCACCGAGCTGGGCAATTTGTTTCCCAGCTCATCGTTCTTTCAGCCTTTGATCACTGACAGTACTTCCCGACCACTCCGCTTCGGCAAATTCCTTTCCAATAATGCGCTCATAGTTTCCTTTCAGCGGAGACTTGGGTGGTTTTGCTAGGGCAGCTAGAGTGCACTTCGCTTTCACCGGATCTACCTTCTCCTTCAGAGGTGGATGTTTCTTTGCTTTCACCCCTTCAAAGAAGTTCCTCACTTCTTCTTGTGCGATCTCGGCGTTCTCCTCTGGGGTCCTCTCGTATGGTAACTTCTCTGGAGTCTTCAGAGATGGACCGAATCTGTATGTCCTCCCGCCTCTGGCTGTACTGCTAGATGCCGGCAGAGCAGACGGAGCGGTTGTCTTATTTACTTGCTTACGAGGCGGAGGAGAAGGACTACGACGCGTCGGAGCAGCCGGAGCGGCGGTAGGTCTCTTCCGCCCTTGCTAACGAGGCGTAGAAGGAGGAGGCTGGCTGCTCGGGCGCGCCGGTGCAGGCGGAGAAGGAGGCGGAGTGCCGCCACGCGCCGGAGAAGGAGCCGGCCGAGTGCCCTGATCGTCACTCGCCGGAGGAGGAGGCGGAGTGCCCTGACTCGCTGGAGGAGGAGGAGGAGGCGGAGGCGTCCAGTTCGGAAGGTCGATGAGCTCCTTCCGCCATAGGCATGGAGTCTTCAGAGCAGAACCCGGCCGAGTCTCCCCTTCACCGGTAGGGTGGTCAAGCTGGAGGTCCTCAAATCCCTCCGTTATTTCATCCACCATCACCCTAGCATATCCTTTTGGAATCGGCCGACAGTGAAAAGTTGCGCCGGGTTCAGTAGGAAAAACAGAGCCAACAGCCGCCTTGACATTCATATTAATCCATTGCGTCATAAGGTGGCAATTTTGAGACTCCGTGATAGCATCCACGGGATAGCTGGCAGGAGCTGTCAAGACATGCTCCGGATGAAGCAGCTCGGTGGAAACCATGCTGCTTCTCCGCTGAGATGGCGGGGTAGCTTCGGGGGAAGCTTCGGCAGTACGTTTGCTGCGATTTGCTTCTCGTTCCTCTATCGCTTGTACCCTTGTTTGCAGCGCCTGCATTTGGGTCTGCTGCACTTTTTTCCTCCTCTCCTGGCATTTGTAACCTCCTGCGTCCGGAAACCCAACCTTCCATGGAATGGAGCCTGGCGTGCCTCGTGTCCGTCCAAGGTGCTCAGGATTCCCGAGGGCCATTGTGAGCTCGTCATTCTCTCTGTCTGGAACGAATGTCCCTTGCTGCGCTGCTTCGATATACTGCTGAAGCTACTTGACTGGTATGTCCATTTGATCGTTCGTCCAAATGCACTTCCTTGATACAGGGTCCAAGGTTCCGCCAGCCCCGAAGAACCAAGTCCGGCAACAGTTTGGCCAGTTAATTGTCTCTGGTTCGATCCCTTTATCAGCCAGATCATTCTCAATCTTGGCCCACTTAGGCCGGGCTACGAGGTAGCCACCTGACCCCGTGCGATGGTGATGCTTCTTCTTCGCAGCATTTTGCTTGTTTGTCGCCGACATCTTCTTACTCTTTTCCGATGTCTTGTGGGCCACAAATGCGGGCCAGTGATCTCTGATCTTCTCATATCTGCCCTTGAATTCTGGTGTCTCTTTATTTTCGACAAACTTATTCAGCTCCTTCTTCCACCTCCTGAATAGTTCTGCCATCCTCTTAAGAGCAAAAGACTTGATTAATTGCTCTTTAACTGGCTTCTCCGGATCATCCTCTTGCGGTAGGGTGAAATTTGACTTCAGCTTAGTCCCAAAGATCATTTTTCTGCATATCATTGACATAAGACACCTCAGGGTCTTCTGTAGCCGGCTTTAACCACTGCTGGATGCTGATCGGGATCTTGTCCCTAACCAAAACCCCACATTGAGCAACAAATGTGCTCTTTGTCCGGAGGGGTTCAATCGGTTGGCCGTCAGGCACGATTGCTATGATCTCAAACTTTTCATCCGAGCTCAACTTTTTCTTCGGGCCTCGTCTCTTTACCGAAGTTGTGCTCGATCCGGAGGGCTAGAAAAAAGAACAAAGACTTAATTAATATGTGTACATACCAAAACAATGAATGCATCAATTAGCTAGTCAGCAGAAGCTTAACTAATATATATACCTGGCCGGACTCGGTTCGGTCACCGGAGACGTCATCACGGTCTCCTTCTTGCACTGGCATTGGGTCACCGGAGCCGTCCTCACGGTCTCCTTCTTGCACCGGCATTAGGTCACCGGAGCCATCATAATCATAGCCAGCTGCTTCCAGACCATCGGTGTCATTGAGAAACAACGAGCAGACGGCATCACTTCCTCGTGCGATTATGTCCCCCAACAACTCTTCTTGTACTTCGTCTCGGGCGGTGTCCATAGTTTCTACAAATATTTACAACATGGCAATTATTATTCAAACATGAAAGATGGATATATTAGTGGCAAACGTAGAACTAATATTAATTAGTGGCCTCGACGCTGCTTCTCTAGGGTTTGGGGTGGCCTCGACGCTGCTTCTCTAGTGTTTGGGGTGGCCTCGACAACGCTTCAAGGATAAAAAACAAGAGGAAGAAGAAAAAAAGAGGAGAAGAAAGAACGGTAGAGGAAACCCTAAATAGCAAGTATCGTGGGTGTGAGATACATGTGTCCGTCGGTGTCGGACACTACATCCACGTCCCACAAGTGACGTGGGCGTCGAAGCCCGCGTCACTTGTGGGACGTGGATGTACCGTCCGACACCGACGCCCACATGTATCTCACATCGATAATACTTGCTATTTAGGGTTTCCTCTACCGCTCAGCGACCCTGACCCTTGACGACCCTCGTTCTCGCTAAAATAAAGAGGAAGAAGAAGAAAAAAAGAGAAGAAGAAATCTTTCTTCTTCTCTTTTTTTCTTCTTCCTCTTTTTTTATCGGAAACAAGGGTCGTCGAGGGTCGCCGAACGGTAGAGGAAACCCTAAATAGCAAGTATCG
>NC_041388.1:703281153-703281777 GCF_002162155.2 Triticum dicoccoides | reverse complement strand
GACCCTCGACCCCTCGGCGACCGTCGACCCCCTCTCGACCCTCGACCCCTCGGCGACCCTCGACGACCCTCGTTCCCGATAAAAAAAGAGGAAGAAGAAGAAAAAAAGAGGAGAACAAAGAATAGAGGAGTAGAACTCCTCTATTCTTTCTTCTCCTCTTTTTTTCTTCTTCCTCTTCTTTTTTTATCCCCTTCTTCCTCTCATGTTCGACGACGCTCGACCCCGATAACATTTTTTTCCTCGATAACATTTTTTTCTCCGAGAGAGTTAGTGTTCCCGAGTGAACCGGAGGGGGACATTGGTCATATCGGATTCGTCATATTTTCTACGAATGTTCTATATACATACATCCATCGATATCATTCCATACATACATAGACATCTACATTATATATGAACAAAAAAATATCAAAATTCATCATACATACATCTACAGTATATATGAACAAAAATTATAAACTTTCTCCCCAACTCATACATACATACATATATTTTGCAAAGGAGCTATATTTTGCAAAGGAGCAGGGGGAAGGAAGGACGGGGGAGGATGGGGCGGTAGCTACCTCTCCTGGCGGGATCGGGGAGGAGACGCGGGCGGCCGACGTCGGGGGCGACGGCGACGAG
>NC_041388.1:703235060-703280778 GCF_002162155.2 Triticum dicoccoides | reverse complement strand
GGGGGCGTAGGGGGGGTGCGGCAGGGCACGCTCGGGGGCGGCGGACGGCAACGACGTGGGCGGCGGACGGCGTCGGCGTGGGCTCGGGGGCGGGCAAGGGCAACGGCGGCGACGGCGAGGCGCAGAGGGGCAGCTTGGCGGCATCGTCGGGGCGGGATCGAAGAACTGAACCAAAATTTTCGCAAGTGTTGTATATATAGACCGAGCATTGGTCCCGGTTCATGGCTCAAACTGGGACCAATGCCCCCTTTAGTCCCGGTTGGTGCCACCAACCGGGACCAAAGGCCTCTTTTCAGCAGCCCAAAGGGCGGGAAGCGGCGGCCTTTGTGCCACGAACCGTGACCAATGCCACCTTTTCTCCCGGTTGCTGACACCAACCAGGACCAAAGGCCTTGTGCTGCCCCGCGCCAAAACTTTAGTCCCACCTCGCTAGCTGAGAGAGCTCAAGAGTGGTTTATAAGCGCTACTGCGCCTTCCCTCTCGAGCTCCTCTCAAATGCAGGCTTTCGGGCCTAACCCATGCGTTGTGTGCCTGTAGGCCTACTAGGCCTCCCGCGGGCCTGAATCCTAGCCCATGGTAGGGTTTCTAGTCGTATTCAGGCCGTGGGGGCCCAGTAGGTGGCTCTTTTTTTCTTTGTTGCTTTATTTATTTTATTTTGTTTCTACTTACAACAAAATACTTATTGTTGCTATTTTTTCCAGTTTTTTTGTTTTGTTTTCTGCATTATTTATTTTCTTTTGTTTTTTGCTTTATATTTTCATTCTTTTTTGCTTTTAGTTTTAGAAAAATTATGAACTTTCTGTTAGTGCCATTAGTTTTTAAATTTGAAAACACTTTTTAGTTTTTTAGTTTTCTTTGTTGCTTTATTTATTTTATTTTGTTTCTACTTACAACAAAATACTTATTGTTGCTATTTTTTTTCCAGTTTTTTTGTTTTGTTTTCTGCATTATTTATTTTCCTTTATTTTGCTTTATTTTTTTATTCTTTTTGCTTTTAGTTTTAGAAAAATTATAAACTTTCTGTTAGTGCCATTAGTTTTCAAATTTGAAAACACTTTTTTAGTTTCTTTGTTTTATTTGTTGCTTTATTTATTTTATTATGTTTCTATTTACAAAAAAATACTTAGTGTTGCTATTTTTTGTTTTCCAGATTTTTTGTTTTGTTTTCTACATTATTTATTTTCTTTTGTTTTTTGCTTTGTTTTTTATTTCTTTTTGCTTTTAGGTCAGCAAAATTATAAACTTTCTGTTAATGCCATTAGTTTTAGAAAAATTATAAACTTTTTGTTAGTGCCATTAGTTTTCAAATTTGAATAGTTAAAATTTGAATTCTTTGAAATTTGTGTGAATCACAAGTTTGTGATTAACTTTACTAATAAAATGAACATAGATGCACCTATAGAGAATATTCGACCTAAATTCATAGTTTTCAAATGAACTCTGAAAAAGTTGGCATAGCATACTCGTGTATTACAAAGTTGGCATGGTATCATCATAATAGTTGCGAGAGAAAGTCTTCACTTTTTCTTCTCTTGTGTCATTTGCTTATTGCACCGTAACCATGGATAATCTTCATCGTTTATCAGGATGCTTGGGTCAGCCTTGACATTGAAGGGAGGAATTTCATGAAACTTTTCATAATCTTCAGACATGTCTGTCTTGCCGTCCACTCCCAGGATGTCCCTTTTTCCTGAAAGAACTATGTGGCGCTTTGGCTCATCGTATGATGTATTCGCTTCCTTATCTTTTCTTTTTCTCAGTTTGGTAGACATGTCCTTCACATAGATAACCTGTGCCACATCATTGGCTAGGACGAACGGTTCGTCAGTGTACCCAAGATTTTTCAGATCCACTGTTGTCATTCCGTACTGTGGGTCTACCTGTACCCCGCCGCCTGACAGATTGACCCATTTGCACTTAAACAAAGGGACTTTAAAATCATGTCCGTAGTCAAGTTCCCATATGTCCACTATGTAACCATAATATGTGTCCGTTCCGCTCTCGGTTGCTGCATCAAAGCGGACACCGCTGTTTTGGTTGGTGCTCTTTTGATCTTGGGCGATCGTGTAAAATGTATTCCCATTTATCTCGTATCCTTTGTAAGTTAATACAGTCAAAGATGGTCCCCTGGACAACAAGTACAACTCATCACAAACAGTGCTTTCACCTCTGAAACGTGTTTCCAACCAACTGCTGAAAGTCCTGATGTGTTCACATGTAATCCAGTCGTCGCACTGCTCCGGGTGTTTGGAGCGCAGACTGTTCTTGTGTTCATCGACATACGGGGTCACCAAGGTAGAGTTCTGTAGAACTGTGTAGTGTGCTTGAGACCAAGAATATCCGTCCCTGCATATTATTGAGTCACTTCCAATAGTGCCTTTTCCAGTCAGTCTCCCCTCATACCACAATTTAGGGAGACCTATCTTCTTAAGGCCAGGAATGAAGTCAACACAAAACCCGATAACATCCTCTGTTTGATGGCCCATGGAGATGCTTCCTTCTGGCCTAGCGCGGTTACAGACATATTTCTTTAGGACTCCCATGAACCTCTCAAAGGGGAACATATTGGGTAGAAATACGGGCCCCAGGATGACAATCTCGTCGACTAGATGAACTAGGATGTGCATCATGATATTGAAGAAGGATGGTGGGAACACCAGCTCGAAACTGACAAGACATTGCGCCACATCACTCCTTAGCCTTGGTACGATTTCTGGATCGATCACCTTCTGAGAGATTGCATTGAGGAATGTATATAGCTTCATAATGGCTAATCGGACGTTTTTCGGTAGAAGCCCCCTCAATGCAACCGGAAGCAGTTGCGTCATAATCACGTGGCAGTCATGAGACTTTAGATTCTGAAACTTTTTCTCTGGCATATTTATTATTCCCTTTATATTTGACGAGAAGCCAGTCGTGACCTTCATACTGAGCAGGCATTCAAAGAAGATTTCTTTCTCTTCTTTCGTAAGAGCGTAGCTGGCAGGACCTTTATACTGCTTCGGAGGCATGCCGTCTTTTTCGTGCAAACGTTGCAGGTCCTCCCGTGCCTCAGGTGTATCTTTTGTCTTCCCATAGACTCCCAATAAGCCTAGCAGGTTCACGCAAAGGTTCTTCGTCATGTGCATCACGTTGATTGAAGAGCGGACCTCTAGGTCTTTCCAGTAGGGTAGGTCCCAAAATATAGATTTCTTCTTCCACATGGGTGCGTGTCCCTCAGCGTCATTCGGAACAGCTAGTCCACCGGGACCCTTTCCAAAGATTACGTGTAAATCATTGACCATAGCAAGTACGTGATCACCGGTACGCATGGCGGGCTTCTTCCGGTGATCTGCCTCGCCTTTGAAATGCTTGCCTTTCTTTCGACATTGATGGTTGGTCAGAAGAAATCGACGATGGCCCAGGTACACATTCTTCCTGCATTTGTCCAGGTATATACTTTCAGTGTCATCTAAACAGTGCGTGCATGCATGGTATCCTTTGTTTGTCTGTCCTGAAAGGTTACTGAGAGCGGGCCAATCGTTGATGGTCACGAACATCAACACCATTAGGTTAAATTCCTTATGTCTGTGCTCATCCCACGTACGTACACCGTTTCCATTCCACAGCTGTAAAAGTTCTTCAACTAATGGCCTTAGGTACACATCAATGTCATTGCCGGGTTGCTTAGGGCCTTGGATGAGAACTGGCATCATAATGAACTTTCGCTTCATGCACATCCAAGGAGGAAGGTTATACATACATAGAGTCACTGGCCAGGTGTTGTGATTGCTGCTCTGCTCCCCAAAAGGATTAATGCCATCCGCGCTTAAAGCAAACCATACATTCCTTGGGTCCTTTGCAAACTCATCCCAGTACTTTCTCTCGATTTTTCTCCACTGCGACCCGTCAGCGGGTGCTCTCAACTTCCCATCTTTCTTCCGGTTCTCACTGTGCCATCACATCAACTTGGCATGCTCTTCATTTCTGAACAGACGTTTCAACCGTGGTATTATAGGAGCATACCACATCACCTTCGCAGGAACCCTCTTCCTAGGGGGCTCGCCGTCAACATCACCAGGGTCATCTCGTCTGATCTTATACCGCAATGCACCGCATACCGGGCATGTGTTCAGATCCTTGTATGCACCGCGGTAGAGGATGCAGTCATTAGGGCATGCATGTATCTTCTCCACCTCCAATCCTAGAGGGCATACGACCTTCTTTGCTGCGTATGTACTGTCGAGCAATTCATTATCCTTTGGAAACTTCTTCTTCAATATTTTCAGTAGCTTCTCAAATCCTTTGTCAGCCACAGCATTCTCTGCCTTCCACTGCAGCAATTCCAGTACGGTACCGAGCTTTGTGTTGCCATCTTCGCAATTGGGGTACAACCCTTTTTTGTGATCCGCTAACATGTGATCGAACTTCAGCTTCTCCTTTTGCCTTTCGCATTGCGTCCTTGCATCGACAATGACCCGACGGAGATCATCATCATCGGGCACATCGTCTGGTTCCTCTTGATCTTCAGCAGCTTCACCCGTTGCAGCATCATTGGGCACATCGTCTGGTTCCTCTTGATCTTCACCAGCTTCCCCCGTTGCAGCATCACCGTATTCAGGGGGCACATAGTTGTCATCGTACCCTTCTTCTTTGCCGTCTTCCATCATAACCCCTATTTCTCCGTGCCTCGTCCAAACATTATAGTGTGGCATGAAACCCTTGTAAAGCAGGTGGGAGTGAAGGATTTTCCGGTTAGAGTAGGACCTTGTATTCCCACATTCAGTGCATGGACAACACATAAAACCATTTTGCTTATTTGCCTCAGCCGCATCGAGAAACTCATGCATGCCCTTAATGTACTCGGAGGTGTGTCTGTCACCGTACATCCATTGCCGGTTCATCTGCGTGCATTATATATAATTAAGTGTCCAAATTAATAGAAGTTCATCATCACATTAAAACTAAAGTGCATACATAGTTCTCATCTAACAACATATAGCTCTCCAGAGCATCTAATTAATTAAACCATACATTGAAACTATGTAAAACATTTCAATGCGAAAACAAATGCGATCATAATCGCAACCAAGGTAACAATTGATCCAATGGCATAATGATACCAAGCCTCGGTATGAATGGCATATTTTCTAATCTTTCTAATCTTGAAGCGCATTGCATCCATCTTGATCTTGTGATCATCGACGACATCCGCAACATGCAACTCCAATATCATCTTCTCCTCCTCAATTTTTTTATTTTTTCCTTCAACAAATTGTTTTCTTCTTCAACTAAATTTAACCTCTCGACAATAGGGTCGGTTGGCATTTCCGATTCACATACATCCTACATAAATAAAATCTATGTCACGTTGGTCGGCATAATCTTCATAAACAATAAATGAACCAATAGTTATAAAGATAATATATATACCACATCCGAATCATAGACAGGACGAGGGCCGACGGGGGCGGATACCAAAACCATCGCACTATATAAGATGCAATAATAAAAGTAAGAAAATAATACAAGTATCTATGTAAACATACAAGTAAGAATATTTTTCCTTTCAGAAAGAAGATAAGAACAAGAGGCTCACCACGGTGGTGCCGGCGATGAGCTCGGCGCGGGTGATCGACGGCGGTGAAGACGGGGACGGGGCGTGACGGACCGCTAAACCTAGACAAATATTATGGAAAATGGAGCTTGGAGGTCGAGCTTGGAGAGGAGAAAGCTTAAGTAGTGTGGCTCGGGCATTCCATCGAACACCTTGTGTGCATAGGAGGTGAGCTAAAGCACCACCAAGCCCTCTCCCCCTCAGCCAGAAAAAAACGGAGCAGTGTGCTCTGCTCTTACGCGAGGGGGTATATATAGGCACCTCATTGGTCCCGGTTCGTGGCATGAACCGGGACTAAAGGGGAGCCTTTGGTCCCGGTTCAAGCCGCCAACCGGGACCAATGGTGGTGGGCCAGGAGCGAGGCCCATTGGTCCCGGTTCGTCCCACCAACTGGGACCAAAAGGTCCAGACGAACCGGGACCAATGGCCCATGTGGCCCGGCCGGCCCCCTGGGCTCACGAATCGGGTCCAATGCCCCCATTGGTCCCGGTTCTGGACTGAACCAGGACTAATGGGCTGACCCGGCCTGGACCGAAGCCCTGTTTTCTACTAGTGGCATAGTTTGTATCTTCGGGGTTGCTCTCATCTTCTTCCTCTTCTTCTTCTTCAAAGGTGAGCTTGGCCTTCAATGCAAGGTTGGGCTTCTTTGCCCTTTGAGAACGAAGCACCGCATTGTCGGCGGTCTTGTCCAAAATGTTCATGGCCACAAACTCATCCAACACTTCGCTTGAGGTCAAAGTGTGGAAGTCCGGCCTTTGACGAATGACGGAGGACATGGCCTTGTGGTAGGGCATCATTGCCTTGAGGAGTTTGCGCTTGATCCAATTGTCATCCGTGTCCTTGCTCCCGTGATCTCGTAGTGAGGTCAAAGTTTGGTTACTCTCCGATAAAGCTCACGAGGGTCTTCATCTTCTTTCATTGCAAACTCATCGGCCTCATATTGCACCACTTCATAGTTGGAGCGTTGAATGCTTGCGCTTCCCTGGTAGAGAGAGACAACACAATGCCATGCGTCTTTGGCCAAGGCGAAGGGCCGAAGATGAGGTAGGTCTTCGGGTGGAATTGCATCTTCAATGATGAAGAGAGCATTCTCATTAAATTGATTATCCGTGGCTTCTCGAGGAGTGAAGTTGCTTGGATCATGCGGATAGAAACCTTCTTCAATGATTCTCCAAAGGTTAGTGTTCACATGATTTAAATGACGTTTAAAGCGGTAAACCCAAGAATCAAAGTCCTCATTTTTCACAATCTTAGGGGGAGGACCCGCATGATTCAAATGAGTGGAAGGAACCGGTCCACCATAAACAAGTGGTGGTTCCACATGAGCAAAGATGCCGGTGCCATTTTTACCACTAGAAGAAGGAGCCTTTTCACTACTAGCTTCCCCCTTATCGGAGATAGCATCCGTCACCTTGTCGGTGGGATCACCCACTTTCAACGGTGCGGTGGATAGTTTAAGCCCCTCAAGGAATTTAGTAAACATGCTTTCAACCTCGGTCGTCATGGAGGTTTTCAATGTCTCCAAGGCCACATTGAACTCCTCACGAGAGACCGAGGTTCCCCCATCGCCCGTAGACGAGGTCGGATTCACACCAGAGTGTTCCTCCACACCGTCTATGGAATCAACCATACTCTTCGGACGGTAAAGTCCTTAATAAAGAGACGAGGCTCTGATACCAATTGAAAGGATCGATATGGTTGACTAGAGGGGGGGTGAATAGGCAACTAACAATTTTTATCTTTTCTTTAACAATTTAAACTTTGCATCAAAGTAGGTTGTCTAGATATGCAACTAGGTGAGCAACCTATATGATGCAACAAGGATAGGAACACAAGCAAGCAAGTGATATGATACAAATAATCTTGCACAAGTAAAGGCACGAGATAACCAAGAGTGGAGACGGTGGAGACGAGGATATGTTGCCAAAGTTCCTTCCCTTTGAGAGGAAGTACGTCTCCATTGGAGCGGTGTGGTGGCACAATGCTCCCAAAGAAGCCACTAGGGCCACCGTATTCTCCTTACGCCCTCACACAATGCGAGATGCCGTGATTCCACTATTGGTGCCCTTGGAGGCGGCAACCGAACCTTTACAAACAAGGTTGGGGCAATCTCCACAACTCAATTGGAGGCTCCCAACGACACCACGAAGCTTCACCATAATGGACTATGGCTTCGCGGTGACCTCAACCGTCTAGGATGCTCAAACACCCAAGAGTAACAAGATCCGCAAGGGATTAGTGGGGGGAATCAAATTTCTCTTGGTGGAAGTGTGGATCGAGGCCTTCTCAACCACTCCCGAACAAATCAACAAGTTTGATTGGCTAGGGAGTGAGATCGGGCGAAAATGGAGCTTAGAGCAATAATGGAGCTTAGGGTTGGAGGAGATGAGTCAACGGGGAAGAAGTGGACTCCTTATATAGGTAGGACAAAAGATCCAACTGTTACCCACCAACCAGCCCGCGGCCAGCGGTACTACCGCGCCAGGCCAGCGGTACTACCGCATGGCCATGCGGTACTACCGTACATGCCCGCGGTACTTCGGCAACCCCAACGACATCAAGGTCAGATCTGACACGCAGGAGCTGAGGGCGGTACTTCCGCTAGCGCGGTACTACCGCGCCTCCAGGCGGTACTACCGCAAGGCAGAAATCCCCTATCCAGAGGGGAGGAAACATCCGTGCCTACTTCCGAAAAGAAGCGGAAGAAGCAAAAACCCGACACAGTAGTACTGCCGAGGGGCGGTACTACTGCCTGACAAGATAGCGCGGTACTACCGCAGAGCGAAAGCGGTACTACCGCGGTAGGTGCGGATGTAAAAAAATTACATCCGCCCCTACTACCGCGAAGGAGCGGTACTAGCCTGGTGGGTAGCGGTAGTGCAGCTCCAGGGGAGCGGTACTATCGTGGGCACCTGCGGTACTACTGCGCCACCGCACGGTACTACCGCTGGTGCCTATGGTACTACCGCTCTCCTGGGAGCAGTACTACCGCGACCCAACTCAGCAGCCAGAACCAGGGAGGAGAGAAAGCGAGGGAAGCTCCAAGGGAAAAGGAGGGGACAAGAAGGAGACGTGTACGTGATGATTCCACCCAAGACTTTCCGACGCGGACCCCCTCTTAATAGTACGGCTTTCCTACGACTCAAATCCACCAAAAAAACGTAGAAAAGACGCCGTCTTCAACAGTCTTCGAGGGGCACCCAACCGTCTTGTGCCTAGCGATGAAATGTCTGGGATACTCAAGGCACACGATTAGTCCGCAAACGCGTTGTCATCAATCACCAAAACACCTTAGGGATAAATATGCCCTTACAGTGAGGAAGAGCATGTTTAGCCGAACCCTCAAATTGGCATAACTCCTCAAATTGTCATCTTTTGAGGAGTTGAAATGCACCTAACCGAAGTCTCAAACTCATATATTTGATGAGTTAACTCTCAAATGATTCATTTTTGCCTCAAATTTGAGAGAGCCACCCCACTCATCATCAAATCCTAAGTTAGCCCTTGTTGAAAAAAATCAACAAAACCATCGGCACGATGGCTGATTGGCCTTCTACCGCTATAAATTCATACTGGCGCCTCACCCAAATCCTATCTCCTCCTTGTCGTGGTTCCCAAAGGTCACCGGAATCTGGTCCAAAATCACCGTCGACCCCGGATTCTCAACCGCCATTGCCCGAATCACTCCTGGCGCTCGATTGGTCGTTGCCGTCACCATGGTGACGCTGCTCCCCACTCACATGCTACGTCTTACTCATGCTAAAACCTCCCGCAGGTCGTCGTGCGAGGAGCCATCGACGAGATGAAGTATGTGGAACGGAGCAGCCCCACTCTAGCGTTGAATCATCATTATCATCAAAGGAGGAGGGGGTGAGGGTGAGCAACCTGACGAAGGAGCGGCGATGCACGGTGACAGCATAGTGGTGCCCCTCCAACCATGGAAGGAGGAGGAGCACCGTGTCACCAAGCAAGTTGACATTGCGGTCGTCACCGCCCTCCTCACTGACCCGCGAGCGGTGGCGGAGCACTGTGCTGCCAAGGCGGTGTTGCAAATCAAGACGCTGACGCTGACGATTAGCGGCCGCCGAAGACGCGCAGGTGCGCCCACAATGGCCAGGCATCGGGCTCCAGCAAACCGTTGGTGATAAAACTCGTCACCAACTCCGATTAGTGTTCATTTTAGCATAATGTAGGTTATTTTAGGTTTAATTTAGCTCTAAATTGAGTGCTATCTACTTAATTATGAACTATGGCATTGTGTTATGGACGGTTGTCTATAATTATTTACTATGTGGTTTTAATCTAGTTTTAAAATTGAGCTCCGAATGAGATGTTTGTGTATAATTTGAATTTGAGGAGTTGAATTTAAGGGCAGTTAGAGTTGCTCTAAGAACATGATTTGGAGACTGGAGCAAAGTCCCCCGCCCCGAAGTTGGTGTGAATCATTGACGGATGACGAGATGATGTCCATGATTACAAGGAAGCTACCCTCGGCTCCGTCACTAATTAAGATCATGAAATATTTAACTTGTGTTTCTTTTTTGAGCAATTACCCTGCATGGAAAATTGTAAACATACCATGACTATATTGTAATAGTTGCAAACCATCCAAAGCTCATGTCCTATCTCTATTGCAATCATGTGTTCCTTATGCTGTTGGATGTACTTATTAAATATATCCTTCATCTATGAGATAAGTACATACATTCAATTTTTCATTTAACCTAACCCGTATAGCTAGTTACTTACTTAGTATGTCCATCGTTTGATCGATCATGTGTATGTGTGAGTGCATAGTGGTGTCACCATTATCATTGGAAATAGATGATGATTTGGAGATGACACAAGTCATGGGCTAGGGCTCGGACAGGACCTGGCCGAAGGCGAGAGGATGCGGGGGCTTGCCTAGAAGAAATCTCGACTACGAAGTAAATAGTATCAAAAAATGAGACCAACCCAAGGGCTAACCCTCGTTGGCTTTTCTTTATAGGAGAAAATCCGTGAGCACCGCGCGTTCGTGCCAGGACTCGAACTCGGGTGGGCTGGCAGCAACCTCAGCTACCCGCCAACGGGTCGACGCCCTGTCCTCACGAGGTAAACAGTATCACTAGTCTGGGAGAGGAATAAGATGTGGAGCCGTTGGATTTTCGTCCAATGGTCCAGATTGATTTGACATAACTTAAAATTTGGCCCCATACTGGTGAGGATACTATATATTTACTACTATTAGAGCACTGACACAAAGTGGTTGAAGTGTTTAGTGCATTAAAATTTGTATTTTATTATATGCAAAATGTACCGTTCACTATTAGCATGGTAATCATTATTGTAGCCTTGTAACTTGTTATGGCGGAAAAATAGCCGCAACATAATAAAATTGGATCTTGTTGATGCACTAGTCGATATGAACATAATTGTGAAGATATGTCGCTAATGAGATTAGCAGTCCATGAGATAAGCCATTTTGGATTTCAGATTGACAACAGTTAATGTTGATGGCTTCAACATGATATGGAAGATTATGCATGCACACACCTTCTACCGATGGGCAGACCCCTTTAGAAACCCAAAGGGGAATTACAGGTTCTTCATTCAGTATTAAATACACTGAACACATGTTTCTAGCTGATTACTGAAACAAATGAACTGATTACTAGAGAATCCACATGAACAAGTAAGACACATTTGATCATTGAACCGTAAACCAAGGATAGTAACACTTTGACGACAAGCTCCATGTAAGCATCTTAATATGCTATAGTTTTTTTTCTTATACCCATCAAAATTTGCCGATGAAAGCAAAGCCGCACCACATGTCCTCCATGTCATTTATGTTTTGTCCAAGTATCTTTCGTGAGGATAACCCGCTGGACATAGAAACCAAGGAAACACATTAATATTTAGCGGTGATGATCCGAGTCACCGTAACAGTTTTGACATGAACCAGGCCCTCGAATCCAATAATGTGTATGACCTAAATGTGTATTCATGTTATGGATTATGTTGTCTGTCCCTTTCTGCGTCACATGGCGAAATATTATGTGTCTAGTCCAAGATCGAGGTGGATGGCATCCATTCATCGGAATAAAGAATACTTGACGCTTTTCTTTCTGTGTGTAGCATTGCTTTTGATTGCATTTTAGGGCGGGCAGCACCCAAGCTAGCGGGGATCAATGGAAAAGAGAAGGGAGACATTAGCTAGTCGTGGTGGCTGGAGAACGATGGATCGATGCTGCAAGGTGTGGTGCTGGTTAGGTCGCCCACACGCCTAGTCCGGCAAGCTCAGGATTATGTAGACCGTCTCGCTCCGCTTTATGCAAAGAAGAAAAAGGCGGCTGATTCCGACGCTCCATGGCTCCAGCCTCTCCTGCTGGTTCCTGCGCTTTTTGCAAATTTTCAACGGGGGTAGAGCATAGGTTTGAGTAAACCATAAATACAAGGGAGGATGAGAAGAAATAAAACAAAAGCAACATACACCAACAATACACAAACATGGGAGAAACAAAGAGGCAAAACATAACATGACACCACACCACACAAAAGCACCGCCAGTGTAATCGAACGGCATTTGCCATCCGACACCAAGCCATGACACAGCACCGCCAACGTAATCGAAAGGTGTCGCACATCCAAGAATGCAGAACGCCGCGACACCACCTGTGGTCTGGGGTGCATTCGAAAGGTCACGCGAGGCCAAGATGACGCCACGACGCATGTGTGCCACCGGCATAGTCGAAGGGCATAGCCTAGCAAACCAAACCATGACACTACACCATTGACGCAAACGAAAGGCTACGTGCAACCGAGACTGCACAACACTGCGTCACCACCTGTGTTGTGGGATGCATTTGAAAGGTCACGCGAGGCCGAAACGATGCCACGATGGATGTGTGCCATCGGCAAATTCGAAGGGCATAGCCTAGCAAACCAAACCATGACACTACACCATTGACACAATCGAAAGGCTACATGGAACCGAGACTGCACAACACTACGACACCATCTGTGTCGTGGGACGCATTCGAAAGGTCACGCGAGGCCGACGCCATGACACCTATGTGCCATCGGCGTAGTCTCAAGGCACCGCCTAGAAGAGGCACATGAAGGAGCATTTGAGCAGGAACAAAAGAACACCGATGAAGACGAGACACTCGAGGAAGCTGCTGGCAGCTCCACGACACCAAGTGATGTCGTTGCCAATCCCCGAGAAACAGCCACCTCCCCAGCCACGACACTTCTGATGAGTATGATCTATGAATGTGATGATCATGCTTGGTTATACGGCTACAAGAAAATATGCCACTCGGTTTAAGGCTTGGATTTCATAGCTTATGCAACATTTCGTTCTTCTTTTTGTTCATAAAGCTTTTCCACATACTCTACTTGTATATCTCTCTTATAAAATTTCTTATAAAATTTAAAATATAAAAGCTGCAGCTAGGGAAATTTTCATATTGTTTACCATGAACTAAAAAAGATCCATCAATCAATTGAAGTATTAATTAATTTGTGCTTCTTTATTTTGCTTTTCTTTTTCATTTCTCTGCACCCTGAAATTTTTGATTTGTGGATCAAAGTCGTGCAATGGCCACATGACACCATGTCATCAATGTGCATGCATGATAGCAGGAATGATCAAATTGACCGGTTAATGGCTTCGTCTGGTTTAATTTTTAAACCAGTGTATTTTTTAAACTCTTAGCTATATATTTTGTGTGGGAAACTTTTGTTGATTATCATTTTTGCCAGCTTAGTCTGCTTGCCCATGACATTGTTTCACACCTAGTACATAATTTTCTGTTTTAATATTGCCATGGTTTCCATTTTGTTGTGTTTGTCTCCTGTTTGTTAGCATCTCTTTTTTGCTTGAGAATGACCTAGAAAAGCTAGAAATATCTAGCAGTGGCCCTGTGTGGACTAGCATGCATGCAGACAGTAGTGCGTGGGATCATGTGGGATTCGATCCCGACAAGCAAGCAAGGGCGCATGGCTCACCCGCCCCCGCGTCGCTCCCTTGGGGCGACTCGGGCGGCCCCCAACCCTAGCCCGCCACCGGCCTCTCCCCTCCTCCCTCCAGACCTTGCCGCCACCGGAGACAGCCGCCGGCAAGCCCGCGCGGTGCCGAGGAAGGTGGCGGCGAGGCTTGCCGCTCCTGCCTCGCGCGGAGGGCATGGTGTGCCGGGGTGGCGGCCCCGGTCAAGGTGGGCAGCGCTGCTCCCTGCGGCGGACGGCGGCTGCGGGTGCTCGGCTGGGCTCCTCGGCTTGCTTGGGCGGCGAGGCCCCGGGGGATGGAGCTCGCGGTGGCCGGATTTCCTCCGTCGGTCCGCCTCCAGATCTGATTCGACCAGCTCCAACTCCACCCTCCTCGCCTTCTCCCGTTCGATCTGCTCGCCGGATCCGGCGGTTGGCGGTGTTTTGGCGGTGGGGCTCCTGGGACCGGGGGAAACCCTTGGCCGCCGGCGGCGGCCACAACGACGACGATGCCGCGGCGTCGAACTACTTCTTGGAGGCTTCGTTGAGGTATCCCACCCCCCACCAATCTGCCCCTGCATCTAGGTGAAAACCTTGGTCCTGTTTCGGGACGACGGCGGCGCTACGGCACCGTTCCCCTTCCTGAAGGCGCCGTCCTTGGACTGCGGGGTGGATGTCGAGTTTGGATGTATTTGTGGCTGCAGTGGCGGCATTGCTCTTCATCAACCTCTCGCCGTGTCGATTTGGTTCATGTTCCTTCCTGCAGTGTGCGTCTCCTTCGTGGTTGTGCCATGGCAACTGAAGTTTCTTGTGGAGCACAATGTGGTCTGCTGCAGCCCCTCCCATGGTACACCTGGTTGACATTTGTGAATCCGGGTTCTTGGGGAACCACTTCGCCTGCCGACGACGAGAAGGTTGTGGCCTCCTACGGCGACGAAGACGGATTTCATTATGCCCAGGTTGTTCATCATGCTGGAGTGGACTTGAGCCTTCTCCTTTCACATTGTTGCTTTCCACAAGTTCGATGTTTGTCCGGTGCTGGTTGCTTCGGTGGACGAAGACCTTGACTGACCAAGCTTAGTTCTTCAGTTTCATCTTGGTAGCTGCTTGTGTAGTCTTTGGTTTGTGCTCTGTCCTGTTTTGCACCTTGTATCGGCCGCCTGAGGTTGTTCTGCCTCAGTGTCTTCCTTTCCTTTTTCTTTTTCATGTTGCTTGTATGTGGTTGATCGATGTAATCCTGGCCGGTTGATGGCTTTGTTAATTCAAAGCCAGGCTAGGTTCGAGCCTCCTCTCGGGCTCGGCCGATGCCTCTCCTCTAAAAAAAAAAAGGGCGCATGGCTCAATATCCTCCATGCAGCAAGAGACAATCGTATCTATTCCGACCAGCTCATTAGTTGGATAGATTTGATTTGATCCATGTCATTTTATTACTGTTGGATATTTATGTGGCTTTCAAAATAGTTCTTATTTATTTAACTCAATGGGGAATTATTCATATTATTAATGTTTGATCCTGCTACTAATTCCGCTGGTTTTGTCGACGCATGCGGCGCACGGTTCTTTGTTGATGGCCGTGAGATGGGATGCACCAGGTCGCTGTAATCCTTTCCCGTGATCAACCGATCTGAAACCATGATATGGGAAATCAATTCGGCTCGTATTATTATGAAGCAACTCACTCATGCACGTAGGTCATGGAAGGAGTCAAGCAAGTCACGACTTTCTTGGCACGTGGATTGAGGAAGGAAAAGAGTTATATATCTGTATCATTACCAAGAAATTTGGATTCTTTTGCTTACACGGATCTAGTAGAAACGTATCTATACATCTGCATGTACGATCGGAATCATGACAAGTATTGCCGCTGGAAATTAGTATGTACAGATTCGTTTTAGATCGGATCTGGAATAGAAGATTTGACAAAAGAGGAGGGGGGATGACTGCACTATGTCGCGACCATGAGTTCGCGGCCTCGTCAAAATCTCCGAACCATACGATTCGCCATCGGCTACTCGGAAGTTGCAGACCAAATACAACTATGTAATATGCTCACCTCGCTGCACGCATAGACGCGGAGGCAAGGACAACTATGGGTTCAAACTCATCTCTGCGTCACCTGAACTTGGCAGACTGCTGACTAAGGAACAGAAAATCGCCACCGAACTTGCTACGTTTCTCACTGAAGACTGTAAATTGAGGATATTGCAAAGCAAAGGACAGGCCCAATTCCTACTCACGAGGATCGAGGAACAATTTTGCTTGGTTCTTATTGTTGCAAACTCACGGTGGAGGGCAGCAACTAGTAACTCATGTACACGGAAGATGGTCTAAATTTGTTTTCTCGTTGGCGGCATGTCTCCATCCACGCCCAAATTCTTTTGCACTTGGATTGAGGAACACTGTTTATTCACGGGATTTCTGATGTCTACGGATCATATCGGTAATACTTTTCCTCAATAATGGCATCCAACAGTATTTTTCTATGCGTTACTTAGAGCATGTGAATTATTTACGTGACTCTATTATCACGGTTTGGAAATAGAAAATTATAGTTATGTTTTTTGGGGGGAAATCCCGATTACATTGTTGAACAAAACAAACCGGAAAGGCAAACATATATATTAAAATATCATTGTTAAGGAAAAGGAATTATATAATATGGACTTGGAATATGCATAGAAAATGGCGTGCACAATTATTGTGAGTCATTCTATTGCTCTTTGGATGTTCAATAAGAGAGTGAATAAATTGCATGGAAATTATGTGCAATCTTAAAAACATTTTTGGTGGAATATCTGGGAAATATAGTGTGTTTTTAAAGTGCAAGGCATGGTTATTCTAAACTCTATGCCAAATTGGAATAATCAAATTTTTATACCTTGAGTGGTCATTTAGTATGCAATACGGGATATTATTTGCTATACGAAGGAACAGAAACTCTTTGAGGGAAGGATTTGATCAAATATTATTGGTTGCACCTCGAAGAGGAATATATTATATTCAATGCAATTGGCAAAGAGGAAGGTTTCACTTCCATGCAAACAATTCCAAGGAAATGATAAAGTTAATAAACTTGGAATTGGAAATTATGCCCTTAAACTCCGTTGTGGAGGGAAATTGTTATGAAGTACGCTATTATACTAACCTTGCATGAGAAGGAATTCAAAAAGTGTCTATTATGACAATCACTTATTTATGAAGGAAGGTGGGAACCACTCCATGGAAAATTAAGGAAATTTGCTCTCACTTAACGTACCAAAGGAAATTATATATATTGTGTGTTTTCTCATTACTATCAAATCTTATACACTTTGGAATTGGAATTTTTTTCATGAAACTCCTTGGTGGAGGAAAAGTATTATTGTTATAGGATACTCTATAAGCAACTTCAGTGTGAATGGATTTAATTTATGAAATGTATTTGGAAAAGGAAGAGTGGAAATATTGCTCAATGGTAAAATTAGTGCATTACTGAATTTCACATAATGGTCTATTCTTTCTTGATGGCTGATTGGAAGTTAGCAACTCAAATTGTTATTTGGGGAAGATAACTCCATAGAGAGGACTGCTTATAATAGGAACACATGCTTGGAATTTATTATTTTGGTCATGGACGACTTGGTCATTTATCATGGAACCGAATCGAGTAACTTCCTAATTCGGGAATTCAAAACTTTAGTGGGAGGAATTTGATTTTCTGAAGCACATATTGTTGACACCAGATTTTGGCATGGTCACGAATCCAGATTCATATGCAAAAGTTAGAGGCAACACTTCGCAGGCCGGCCCTGAGTGAGAAAGTATTCGGCCTTTGCCGGCTGAATGAAACCTTGCCGGGGTAAAACCTTGCCGGCAGAGAAGCATGCCGGCGTGGAAAGCTTGCTGGCGGAGAAGCTTGCCGGTGTGAAAACTTGCCGCCGTGAACAGTAACCTGGCCGGGCAAGCTTGCCTCCGTGAACAGTAACCTTGCCGGGGAAAGCTTGCCGCCGTGAACAGTAACCTTGCCGGGGGAGAGCTTGCCGCCGTGAATAGTAACCTGCCGGGGAAAGCTTGCCGCCGTGAACAGTAACCTTGCCGGGAAAGCTTGCTGCCGTGAACAATAGAAACTGTCGAGGCCAATCCGACCAGATGCAGATTCCACAGCCCACGCAAGGAGCAAGACAGAAGATTGAGCCAGATTTGGGCTGAATCCGAGTGGGACCAGAACTAGGATTCTATGACGTGAATTGATGTAATTTTCTTGTAAGGAAAGCCTAGATAAATCCTTTGCTTGTACGGGAAGTCCAGCCGCCTCTTATATATGTTGGGGGTGATGGCTGATTGAACAACACACAATCGAACAAATCTATCTACATCTTTTACCTTTACTTTTCCTTCTCCCTTGTTCTTCTTCTTCCTCGTTCTTCGTTCGTTCTTCGTGTTGAAGGGCAGCGATCCTCGAGGCTCTAGGGGCGGGCGAACCGACCTAGGGCAGCCCATAGCCGCCGCACGTCCAGACGGGGTCCCTCCCGGGCGTGTGGGGTTTCGGGTCCTCAAAAGCGCCCGCCGGATTGTCTTGCGTATCGCTCTTCCGGCAGGTCTCCTTCGACGCGAGTTGCGGTGCATCACCCCCGGCGTCGAGGGTACACGGTGACGTGTTCGTGTGCGAACACACTTTTTGGCGACTCCGCTGGGGACGAAGATCAATCATCATCATCCACCATGTCCGATCTTCCCAAGCCATCTGGGGTAGACGCCGATAACATCATTAAACCCAGTCTTGATGAGATATCGGCCGATCATCGCCAAGTCTATGAGGAGTACAAGAAGGCGCGCGAGGAGAAGGACCTGCAGGAGTTCCTTGCAAACTTCCAGAAAGATCGCCAAGGCAACATCACTCCGATTGAAGAAATCAAGTTCCCTCCTCTTCAAGCCGAGCAGGTTAAACCCGCTGTGAGTACTACCTTTTCTCCTGAGCAGTGGGCTGAGATTGAGAGTCGTATTGCTGATGGTAACAATCTGGTCTATCAAACTTTCATAGAAAATACCAATGCTCAGAAAAATATATCTCAATCATCTAGTGGTAATGATGGTGTAGCTGCTAGTGTGCAAAACCCTAATCTGGCTTTACCTATCTCATCGGTGCCTCCCATGCCGATGACTTATTATCCTACTCAAACAAATCAGATTTTGACTGCACCTATTAATCCTATTATGAGCATGCCAAGTTCGGTGGCAACGCCGAACCAAACCCTACCTACAACTACAACCACTCGACCATTACCGAACTATAGTTCAGCATACATGCCACAGTTCATACCTACTGCTAGTAGTCCTACTCCTCCTATGCCGCTGCCACAAGTTGCATCGTCCACTATGGATAATGGTCTAGCTAATCTTAGAGAGGAGATGGCTAAGATGCTTCGAGAGAATTTTGGAGTTGAGTTACCTCGGAATCGGATTTACCAAAAGCCGTACCCCGAGTATTTTGATGCCATCCAGTGCCCTCCGGGATATAAGATTCCAGATTTTGTTAAGTTCAATGGATAGGGCACAAAAACCACATGGGAGCATGTTAGTCAATACTTGGCACAACTAGGTGAGGCAGGTTCATTGAATGAATTGAAAGTGCGTTTGTTTCCTTTATCATTAACTGGTACTGCATTTTCATGGTTCTCTTCTTTACCACATGGTTCCATTCGGGTTTGGTCGCAGTTAGAGCAGAAATTTCATGATCACTTTTATAGCGGCGACAATGAACTCAAGTTGTCACATCTAACATCGGTTAAACAGAAGCATGACGAATCGGTCTCCGATTATGTCAAGAGATTTAGAGAAACGAAAAACCGGTGTTTTAGTTTGGTGATAACCGAGAGAGACTTGGCAGACCTAGTGCCGAGTGGTTTGAAAACTCCCATTAGAGAAAAGCTAGAAGGCTATGAGTTCTTAAATATTAACCAAGTCTTACAAAGGGCTTTGGCTCAGGAAAGCCGAAGCAAAGATCTCAAAGAAGTGCATAGATATAAAGCTGATCGACCAAAGATGAACATGGTGGAATATGATAGTGATCACTCGGACGATGAGGGTGATATTTATGCTACTGAATTTGTTTGGCCATCTAAAGCCAAACCCTTTACTTGCAATGATCTGAAACCGATTCATAAGAATCGTGATGAAGAAATGAAGTTTACTTTTAACATTGCCAAATGTGATAAAATATTTGATGCTTTGCTGCAAGCTAAAATTATTAGGATTTCTCACACTTTACCGCCGTTTGAAGAGCTAAAACGGCGTGCTTATTGCAAGTATCATAATTCTTTTTCTCATGCTACTAACGATTGCAATGTTTTTCGACGACAGATACAATCGGCCATTAATGACGGACGATTGAACTTTTCTGAGATGCAAATTGATAAACAGCCTTTTCCAATGAATACCATGGAGTTGGAGGGGAAGAAACTACTCATTCGGCCAGAGGCTGCCGTATCTGCTAATAAAGCTAATGTCATTGTTGGTGAGCCCAGGAAAGACAAGGAGGGCGACAAGGCTTTGGGGAGACAGGTTGTGCTTGACAAGCAACCCGGTGGCAAGGAAATAATCAAAATCACCATCAAGAATCCTACACTCGGGAGGCAACCGCAAGTGCAAGAAAATATTCGTGCTAAATTTGTCAAGCCCAAGGATCCATAAGTTGACAAGTGGAAGACGAATGAAGCTAAAGTGCAGCGCAAGAAAATCAAGCCAACTTTTGAAATGCTGCTGTCCAAGTATGCCAATCATGCAGCCAGTTCTAGCTCTAACCGGTCATCACATTTGAAGTGCTCAAGGTCACCTCCTTAGGAAGAATTTCAGCATCATGCAAGGCCATATGGGTCGTGGGCGCCGGGACCATGGATGCCGCCACCCCCCTATGTGCCATACTACGTGGGAGGCTTCAATGGAGGATGGTGGCAGCCCCCAATGGCCCCTTATACTTTTCATCCGGGTTGGGCAGAACCAAGGAGGCCCGTTCGTGAGAGACTTTCTTATCCCGCACAAGGCCGTTTGAACAATGGTGTCAATCGGCTAGTGCAAGTTAATCAAAAAAGGGTTGGCAAGCAAGAATGGCGTGTTAAGTCACCAGGTGCTGCAACGGTTGAGTCAAGCAAAGGCAAGGAAAAAACCGATACCGACTCACTTATCTTGGGCACCAAAACATTCGCCATACAACAGCCGATTGGGCCCAGCAATCCGACTGAGCCGATACTTGCTATCGCGCCAAAGCACTCGGCTAATGATCATGAAGCAAGCACCAACCAAGTAAAAACGAGAGATCCTAAATACACTCAGCCAAAGTGGTGTCCTCCAGGGCTAACAAAGACACAAAAGAGGAAACTACAGAGGTTAAGGAGTCAAGAGATGGCAGAACAAGAGGCCGAGAAGCAAAGGGATAAGTTGTTCAATGACACTCGGCCTATGTTACCTACAAAACAAGTGTGGAGGCCCAAACAAATACAAGATGCAGTGGCTTCTACACCTATCACAGCAGCACCTACACTACCAAAAAAGGACGACGCAATCATTGCATCGTCTACGTTACCTATTGCTTCCTCTTCACTCGAACAAATTTCTGAATCAGTGGATGCACTTGAGGAGGAGACTGATATGTTGGACTATGAATCTACACCGGTTCATGAAGGTATGGATATCAATATGGTGTATTACTTGCCTGCTGAGTTTCATGCTGTAGATGAGGGAGGGGAGGTGGTTCAGCTGGATTTTGGCCCTAAAAACGCGATATTCGAGAAGCCGAAAGAATCAGTAACGCATCTGAAACCATTGTATCTCAGAGGTCATATCAATGGGTCGCCGCTTACTCGGATGCTTGTTGATGGTGGTGCTGTGGTAAACCTTATGCCCTATTCGGTCTTCAAGAAATTGGGTTTGCCTGATGAAGAATTGATCAAGACCAATATGGTGCTTAACGGGTTTGAAGGCAAAGAGAAAACTGAAGCCAAAGGTGTGATGTATGTGGAGCTTACAGTCGGAAGCAAAACTTTGGCTACTGCATTCTTTGTCGCTGAGGTGCAAGGTAACTACAACGTCATGCTAGGCCGTGATTGGGTTCATGCAAACCAATGCGTGCCATCCACTATGCACCAGTTTTTGATTCAGTGGGTTGATGATGAAGTGGAAGTCATTCATGCGGATAACTCGGCCTGTGTTGCTTTGGCCGATGCATCGGTGGATTGGCAACATCCCAATGCTACTTGCTTGACGGGACGTGACTTATCAGAGTTTGATTTTCTCAGCGCAACCAAGGATGGTTTTGTGCCCGTCTCTTTAAAGCCGACTGAATGAAATCGGCTCCAAGGTATGATATGTTTAGATGGATTCTAGCTCTGAGTGGTTACAAAGACGTCTTGTGAAATATCGGTCCAGTGAGAACGATATGTATGAGTCTATAGAGGAGTTGGATGACATGGATAAACTTCGACAAGGTTTTACGTTGGCCGATCCATTAGAAGAGGTAGATATTGGAGATGGTTCAGTCACTCGACCGACATTTATAAACAAAAACTTGAAAGCCGATTGTAAAGCTAAGTTAATCGAGCTATTGAAAGAATATGTTTGTTGCTTTGCATGGGAATATCATGAGATGCCAGGGTTAAGCCGAGAGCTAGTGGAGCATTGGTTGCCTATAAAGGCCGGTTTTAGACCTTATAAACAGTCGGCCAGAAAATTTAATCCGAAAACATATGACCGGATCAAGGAAGAGATCGGTCGACTGCTTGAAGCTAATTTCATTCGACCTTGCAGGTATGCCGAGTGGATTTCTAACATTGTCCCAGTGGAGAAGAAAGGATCCGGCAAGTTGAGGGTGTGCATTGATTTCAGAGATTTGAATAGGGCTACACCCGAAGATGAGTATCCTATGCCAATAGCCGATATGCTTATTAATGATGCTTTTGGGCATAAGGTTATTACCTTTCTAGATGGTAATGCCGGATACAATCAAATTTTTATGGCCGAAGAGGACATGTACAAGACTGCTTTTCGATGCCCTGGTTTCGTTGGTTTATTCGAGTGGACAGTGATGACATTCGGATTAAAAAATGCTGGAGCCACATATCAAAGGGCTATGAATTTGATTTTCCATGATTTACTCGGTATCATACTTGAAGTTTATATTGATGATATTGTTGTCAAATCGGATGCTTTTGAATCTCACTTGGCCGATTTGCGTTTAGCTTTTGAAAGAATGAAAAAGTATGGACTGAAGATGAATCCTTTGAAGTGTGCTTTTGGCGTGTCAGCTGGCAAGTTTTTGGGTTTCATTATTCATGAAGATGGCATAGAGATTGATCCCAAAAAGATAGAGGCTATATAGAAAGTGGAGGCTCCAACATGCAAGAGAGATACGCAAAAGTTCCTTGGCAAGGTCAATTATTTGAGAAGTTCATAGCTAATCTGTCAGGGAAATTTGATGCATTTACTCCTATCCTTCGGTTAAAGGATGATGCTGATTTCACTTGGGGGGCAAAACAGCAAGAAGCATTTGATATGATCAAGAACTATTTGTGCACTCCTCCGGTGATGAGAGCACCCAAGCATAGGGAACCCTTCAGACTTTACATTGTAGCAGAGGAAGAAGTTATTGGTGTTGTTCTAACTCAAGAGACCGAAGGAAAAGAGCATGCCATCACTTATTTGAGCCGCCGTTTATTGGATGCAGAGACAAGGTATACATTTGTTGAGAAATTATGTCTATGCTTATATTATGCTTGCACAAAACTGAGACATTATTTAGTGCCGAGTGCTTGTGTAGTAGCTTGTCAGACCGATGTCATTAAATACATGTTGCATAGGCCAATTCTTAGTGGTAGAATTGGCAAGTGGGCTTATGCTTTGATTGAATATGATTTGGCTTATGAATCTCTAAAGTCCATGAAAGGCCAAATTGTTGCTAATTTCATTGTTGAACATCGGATTAATGACAAGCATGATGTTGATATGAACCTTATTTCATTAGTACCATGGAGATTATACTTTGATGGGTCAGTTTGTAGCAATGGACAAGGTGTTGGTATTGTTTATATATCTCCTCGTGGTGCTGTTTTTGAAGCCTCATGCCGCTTAGAATATTTTTGCACAAACAATCAAGCCGAATATGAAGCATTGTTATTCGGCCTAGAGATGTTACTTGCTATAGGTGTTACACATATTGAGGCTTATGGTGATTCGTTACTAGTGTACAGCAAATATCCAAAGTCTTTCAGTGTTTGGACGAATCACTTAATGTTTATCTTGATAAATGTCTAGATATAATCTCTATTTTGGATTGTTTTAGCATTGCACATATATCTAGACATGACAACTGGAAAGCAAATGAGCTAGCACAACAAGCATCTGGATACCATGTTGATCATGGCATGTTTCATATTTCTCAAAATCCGATGGCTTGTCTTACCAGTATAGAAGAGGCCGAACCAGAACCCACTGATTCGGTCATTAACAAAAAATCTAGTGCAGGTGACAATTCCGACTGGAGGAAGCCTATTGTTGCTTACTTGCGTAATCCGAGTGAAAGGGTGGACAGGGCTGTTCGGCGTATGGCTTTTAAATATACTATGAGGGATGATGATCTTTATCGCCGAACAGTTGATGATGTTCTTTTAAAGTGCTTGGATGAGGACGAAGCAAGAGTTGCTATGGGAGAGGTACATGAAGGCATTTGTGGTACTCACCAGTCGGCTCCCAAGATGAAATGGTTATTTACGACGTGCTGGGTTTTATTGGCCGACCATGACTAATGATTGCTTCAGATATTATAAAGGGTGCGAAGCTTGTCAAAAATTTGGTGATATTCAATTGGCTCCCGCTGCTATGTTACATCCTATTATCAAGCCGTGGCCTTTCAGAGGATGGGATTTAGACTTTATTAGGCAAATCCATCCGTCTTCTTCAAAGGGGCATCGGTTCGTATTGGTGGCAACTGATTATTTCACTAAATGGTCTGAAGCAGTACCTCTCAAGAACATGACGCATACGGAGGTAATTAAATTCATAACCGAGCACATTATTCATAGATTCGGTGTTCCTCAAACATTAACTACAGATCAAGGTTCATCTTTTATGTCACACCAAGTCAGAGAGTTTGCCGAATTTTATAGTATAAAGTTGCTCAATTCCTCCCCATATTATGCCCAAGCTAATGGACAAGCTGAATCTAGCAATAAAATTTTAATCAAGCTCATCAAGAAGAAGATTGAGGATAATCCAAGGAGATGGCATGACTTGTTGTCTGAGGCATTATGGGCACATAGAATCTCAAGGCATGGTGCTACGAAAGTGACTCCATATGAGCTAGTATATGGTCAGGAGGCTGTTTTACCAGTGGAAGTAAATTTGAATGCTTTGAGAATAGCCAAACAAAATGATTTATCGGCAATAGACTTCTATAACTTGATGATGGACAACATTGATGAGGTTGCTGATAAACGTTTGGCTGCTTTGAATGCCATAGAGAGAGATAAGTTGAGGGTGGCAAGGGCTTACAATAAGAAAGTCAAGTTGAAGAATTTTCAAGTTGGGGATCTCGTTTGGAAAGTGATTCTACCGATTGGTTCAAGAGATAGAAAATTCGGGAAGTGGTCTCCAAGTTGGGAAGGTCCTTTTAGGATTACAAGAGTTGTTCCCGGAAATTCATATTTGGTGGAATCAATACAGGGGGCATTTTTACCTCGAGCTCTCAATGGCAAATATTTGAAGAAGTACCACCCGAGTGTGTGGCAGGAAGCCTAAGTAGACAATGGCCGATATATGATTATCGCCCTTAGCACATAAAATGGCCGATGGAGTGTTGACATCGTCCTTAGGAAAATCATCATGCAAGTTATTTTTCGGCACACAAGCTTTGCCGAAAAACAGGGGGGCATGTGTTGACACCAGATTTTGGCATGGTCACGAATCCAGATTCATATGCAAAAGTTAGAGGCAACACTTCGCAGGCCGGCCCTGAGTGAGAAAGTATTCGGCCTTTGCCGACTGAATGAAACCTTGCCGGGGTAAAACCTTGCCGGCAGAAAAGCATGCCGGCGTGGAAAGCATGCCGGCGGAGAAGCTTGCCGGTGTGAAGACTTGCCGCCGTGAACAGTAACCTGGCCGGGAAAGCTTGCCGCCGTGAACAGTAACCTTGCCGGGGAAAGCTTGCCGCTGTGAACAGTAACCTTGCCGGGGGAGAGCTTGTCGCCGTGAACAGTAACCTGCGGGGGAAAGCTTGCTGCCGTGAACAGTAACCTTGCCGGGAAAGCTTGCTGCCGTGAACAGTAGAAACTGTCGAGGCCAATCCGACCAGATGCAGATTCCACAGCCCACGCAAGGAGCAAGACAGAAGATTGAGCCAGATTCGGGCTGAATCCGAGTGGGACCGAACTAGGATTCTAGGACGTGAATTGATGTAATTTTCTTGTAAGGAAAGCCTAGATAAATCCTTTACTTGTACGGGAAGTCCAGCTGCCTCTTATATATGTTGGGGGTGACGGCCGATTGAACAACACACAATCGAACAAATCTATCTACATCTTTTACCTTTACTTTTCCTTCTCCCTTGTTCTTCTTCTTCCTCGTTCTTCGTTCGTTCTTCGTTTTGAAGGGCAGCGATCCTCGAGGCTCTAGGGGCGGGCGAACCGACCTAGGGCAGCCCATAGCCGCCGCACGTCCAGACGGGGTCCCTCCCGGGCGTGTGGGGTTTCGGGTCTTCAAAAGCGCCCGCCGGATTGTCTTGCGTATCGCGCTTCCGGCAGGTCTCCTTCGCCGCGAGCTGCGGTGCATCACCCCCGGCGTCGAGGGTACACGGTGACGTGTTCATGTGCGAACACATATATAACGGGTATTTAACTTGCACGCCTTTTCTTAAGGTGGAAGGAGACAAAAAGCTTCACGTCATTCTTTATATATACTTATGGTTTTTTTTATACTCCCACTAGAGGTCAGATTGTTTATTTCATTTCACTCATAGATGATTGCACCTTGTATGGTTATATGTTTTCCTTTCATTATACAAGTCGGAAGGTTTTATTGTGATGTTCACATGTTGTACTGAAGTGGAAAATTAGTTGATTAAAGAATATCAAAATCTTAACAACTGATTGGTGGGGGAATTACACTTCAGGAATATATCAATTTAATATGTAAAGAGCATGGAACTTCATTCACTATTGCAATATACCATATATACTCCACCTGGATGGAGGAATTGAATTTTTTATAGATATACTCCCTCGTTGTTTGGAAGGGTATTTCTTTGATCTAGAAAAGGAAAACGGGTGGAAAGTGGGAGCACAATGTTTGTATGGATAATGGTGGAATTATTGGCAATCATATTAGAATATAATCTTTGACCCTGAAGGAAACTACAAGTGTAACTCCGGACACTAACAATCTTAGGATAAGTGGGAGGAAATAACTTGGAATATCATGTCTAGATAATTATCGTGTGTTTTTGGGGGGGAAGTGACTCTGAATTCTTAGAGGAATAACTGAAGTCTCCTAAGAAAGCTTTACCTTTTCATCAACGCAAGCTATGGGTGGAAGAAATGCGGGAAGGAATAAACTCAATGAGGAAGAATAATGTTCGGGGACTTATTATCTTACCAAACAACCGCAAGCCCATTGTATGCGAGTGTTTTTTAAAGAAAATTTGGCTCACTGGAATATTAATTATAATGTCACTCTTGTTATTAAATTATTTACACAAAGGGAAATATACTTTGTGGAAGTTCTTTCTCCAGAATTTAGAGAAAGATGGAATAAAGACATGGTTTGCTAATTCAATATATTAATGTATGGTCTTATAACTAGCTTCACATCAATGGAATAGCAGGTCATATGGTTTTCTAAATGAAGCAATGTGATCATCCACAAATGTAAGTATAAATTGTTTTGCATTACTGTTATATATGTTAATCATGTTTTGTTGTTGTTGTTTGCAATGATAAAGCCACATTGATGGAAGTGAAAGCTTGGTTATCTTATAAATTTCATGTGAAAGGCATGTTTGAATCTTCCAATTATTTTGGGAGTGGAAATACATAGGATTCTTGTGATATATTTTTTTATGGAAAATAGCAAACCTGTTAAATCACAAGGGAATCATACTCAGCAAGTAATTATGTTGGAACTCCTGAGGAAAAAGAGGACAATACTGGACTGTATTGTATCTTCACTATACAATCATACCTTAGCTACCGGAATTTATTGCTGCATTCAAGCAGTGGAAGGAAATATGTGTCGCTAAGGGAAACTCACGCATCATATATGATCGTGGAATGTGCATCACAACCTATCACTTATTTCAGAGTTTATGTTTGAAAGTAAACACAATTGAGGAAGTTATCATTGTATACACGAGGTGTGGAATGATTAAACTTAGGTACGTATATTTCATTTATTTGTATGTATTAATACTGATATGGTGCAGGTTCACTAACCAGAGTTAGGAATTCCTTTTAAAACATGTTTACACATGGAACTTCATATATTCATTATTATGTTTCAGCCAAGTGGGAGATGTTAGATATTTATGTGGCTTTCAACATAGTTATTATTTATTTAACTCAATGGGGAATTATTCATATTATTAATGTTTGTGACTGGGAATAAGTGATGCGGAATTTCACTCGAGGAAATAATACTCGAGGAGCCGAGGACGACTATATGGAATACAGTAGAGGAATTAATAGGGATCGACTCTACTGGAATTTTATATGTACGTACGTATTTTTCCCGGGACATCATAGGGTGGAAGAGCTCGGTTTGTTTTGCAGGATCGGCTCTGCAGGCTGTTGACCCACATGGTTATGATTGGAATTTGATCTCACATATACAATCTAATCATGACACATGACTCACACATGTGTGCTAGGGCTAGTATATTTAGACTCGGAAAACTGACATGTTTTATCGTGGTTGGTAACATTGCTCAGGAGTCATACGGATGTTTTCGGAAACAGGTGGAATAATAAAACACCTGGAAGTGGAGTCTATAAATAGGTCCCTACCCTCTAGCCTCAATATGCATTGTGAGCGGCACCACGGAAAAGGCAGAGGAATTAGAGGGTAGACCGCATAGCCCACAATTTCTAACAATTACTACTCCGTAGTAACTTAATTACAGGATTGAATCGTCGCCTCTACGCAGTAGCCACAAGTGTAGTACTCCACCCGCATATGCACTCCGCCTCCACTAGCCCCCTTCCTCTTCTTTCTCCATCTCTTTGTTTTTCTTTCTTTTTTGTGTGAGAAATTTCCAAGCCATTCATTCTCAATCATTACTAAAAAAAAAGAGCAGATGGAATAAAAATTACAACCAGGTCCGTGGACAACCTAGCAACGACTACAAGCAGCAGGGGAGGGGGGAGGGGGAGGCAAAGGCGTGCAGCCGTCATCGCACCTCCCTCGCTGGAGCAGGGCAAACCATATTGTAGTACACAGTGGAAAAGTCGTCTTGCTAAGGCCCCATAGGACCAACACACTAGGAAGCAAGCATCGCTGATGAAGAAAGTCGTAGATCTGAAGGATCAAACCTATAAACACCCAAACAGAGACGAATGAAGAACAGATCCAAACAGCTCCATCGAAAACCAACACGGACTGAATCCGGCGAGATCCAATGGAGACACTCCTCCGCAGGTCCTCCAGCGATGGTAGATGCACCATCGGGATGGAGATAGAATATGAAAGACATTATTCCTATCGAGCTACATCGCCATCGCCACACAGCGCCAACCAAGATGCTAAACCTAACAAGAACGAGCACGGCCCCTCCCACTGACGGTGGATTGAGGTTCTCCGCACGTCTATGGCCCAAAGGCCATCGAAGATGGGACGTGCCGGTGGCAGGGCCAACGGGAGAAGGAAATCATATGATATTTTCTTGTGGAGGAGAAAACAGTTAATTATGAGCTACCCACATGCACCACACCACAAACTACCATGTAGAAGCAAACAAACAAACAAATGAGATTAAGCAAGCAGTATTCGCACTGGATCAATTCCAATAAATAGGTTGATCTCACAATACATATCCGGCCCAGCCATCATCCACTACAGGAAAAAGGTTGTACACCGAGTGTTTTTCCACGTGCACTGGGCAAACACAACCTTTGCAAGCGCCGACAATAAAGCACTTGGCAAACTAGAGGAACTCAAGAAAGACAGCCATTTGCCTAGTGCCACCGAAAAAACACTCGGCAAACAATACATACGACACTCAGCAGAGCTTTGGCTATCGGATACGCCAGGGCCATGTGTCCCTTACCACCGCCGATGAAGATGGTGTGACGATGGGCTGCCCTTTCTTGAGTGTCAGCAAGCTAACACTCGCCAAATATTTTTAAATTTATTTTTTAGATACAGAAAAGGTTTGTCATATGCCAATAAATAACACACCGTAAATTATTTATTTTTCCTATTATTTTCTTTCAATTGTGCTCTTTTCTTTTCTTTTCTTTCTTTCCTGCCATTTCTCTCCCCTTCTGCCCCGCAACTATTTTCTTCCATTTTTCTGCCACTTTTTTTCATCACTCTTTCTCTCCCACCACTCTTTCCCCTACGTTTCCTGCCCTCTCTCTTTCCATCAACCTTTTCCTACTTGGTGTTTCTTTTCTTCGAGAGGGAACAATCCGTGTCTCCCATCACTTGTATTTGATTGCAAAATTGTTTGAGAGAGACCATCTTCATCCTACACCTCCTATGGATTGATAAACTTTAGGTCAGCCACTTTGAGGGAAATTTGCTGATCCCTACAAAATATATGTTTTGAGGTACGGTCTAACAAAGTCTATAAGAATAAAGTTGTGTAGTAGACATCACACCACAACATCTTGCGCTTACAACATCTGTAGGTGAACCGCTGACATAACTTGTTGAGTTTCAGTGATGGCACAAGCCCCTGTAACTGGACTTGCACACCGTTGTGCAAAAATGACATACACTTAGCACTCCAAGCAACATCCATAATGCATTGTGCCTCTAGCTCGTCCATGCCAAGGATTATATCATATGAGCCCAGTGGAAATAACTTTAAAGGGGAACATAAAGTATACCTTTGTTTTTGGTTCTTGCAAGTTGTCACTTCCAGATGCACGACAAAATAGCCCTGTCTGCAAACTTCACTTGCAATGGCTGCCCCAGTGCACGAACCTTTGACCAATCTTGAGCAATTTCGGTGATAATGAAGCTATGTGCGATTCCAGAGTCGACTAGTATCAATAGCAAACGTTTATGCATTTGTCCCAACAACCAGAAAGCCTTAGGAGCTTCGGTTTCATCGTAGCTGCCGTTTGACAGGAGGAATATGTCTTCTACAATAGTTTCCGGAGGCGGTGGAGATGAGTCTGGAGATGGTGGAGTCGACATCATGCCCACCAGCTTCTCCATCACGTGCAACTGCACCGTGGAGGCGCAAACATGTCCGTGCTCCCACTTTTCTCTCGAGGTGAAACATAAGCCTCGCAACCGGGGGTTGGCATCCAAGGCTTTAAGCTTATCATCAGTTGCCATTGTCTGGGCTACAACGTCCATCAGTCGAAGTGGGGCTCGGCAATGATGCAAACACCAGCTTGCTAGTAGTGGAGGCAGAGGAAATGGGCATCGACAGTGGAGGTCTTGCACAAAACCGTGACACTTTTGCCAACGTCGCGGTTGGTCGTTGCAAGGCTAGCTCCGCATTCTCCTGCCGCAAAAGGTCCATCACTTCTTCCTATAATTCAACAAGAACCACAACAATTTCCAAGCCATGGGGACGATGTAACATGATAACAACTTTAACATGACTTTGTAATCCATTCATAAACTAAGAAGTAAAGAATAAAGGATCCCAAGAGCTATGATGAGCAAGTAATCTATGCATGGCTATATTGAAATTCTTAGCATATTCTAGAACACTGCAAGTTTTTCTTAAATGAGGAAACTCCGGAAGTAGGTGTTCAAATTTTTATCTGCCAAGCTATTTTAGGACTGCAGCAACAAAATACTCTCATAGTGGAAATTCGGTACGATTTTTCGACCATCCCAAGCACAAAGATGCATCACCTTTGAAATGGACTACTACCATATCTACCCATGTTGTTGGTTCAATGTAAGAAACGCGAAAATAGACATCACACTGGATGCACCAACATGTCAAGTTATCCCCATTGAACTCAGGGCAGTCCAACTGAGAAGACATTGTGCAACTCCTAGTACTAGAATCACTACCATCACTGGGACCCAAGAGTGGTACAGTAGGAAAAGGGGTACAAAACTCACCATTGGCCGGGATTTGCGACAAAAGCACTGGTCTCCCGAGGACCGAACCCCGAGCCGTTGGTGAAGTGTTGTGGCCATTTTTCCCATGATTTTCGCCACTGAGAGATTGTTTAGAAGAGGGTGCGTCCGTCATGGTGGACTCCACCGCTAGTCATTGGGTTGGTGAGGAGGGGGCTGACCGCGATCTTGGCAAGCTTAGTGCGGTTCTCGCCTAGATTCATCTACAGCTTGTCCACCTCTCGACTGCCAGGTTGCTAAGACATTCACCGCGGGCTCGAGCGACGCCAGCATTGAGTCCATCTTAGAGACCATGGGCTCCATCTTATCCAGCAACTTCTGGATCGCCATGAGCACCTTGGTCATGGTGCCCTCTCTATTCCTTCGCTGCCGCCATCTGTTTTGCAAATATGTCTCCTCCATGATCACTTTGAGACTACGAGCACACACGGTCCAGATTTTTAAGTGGTGGGGGATGAGAGTGGCAATCTGAAACCAAATGATATGGACCAAGGTAATTAGCTCTGGATCTAGCATAGGATTTTAGATGACATTGAAGTAGTAGTAAGAAGGGGATATGGAGAATAGAGCCAGAAGGAGGGAGAAGGGTTACACGCCACAAGCGGCCGGCACAGGGGTTTATTCTTTGAGGTTCTCCTTTATTGGACCCACGCCGAGCCGGCGTTTCCTATATGGCATCTTACGCGCCGGTTATAGTACACTTTGCAAACGGCCGAACACCCCCTCCCCCGAGTTGGGCCAGCTCATCTACCTTTTTCTGCCTTTTCCCACTAAAAACTATGCCCGTGGGCGGGTTTCGAACCTGCAACTTCTTCATTCATTGTACTAAGCCATAGTAACAAACCGACACCCACATCTGATGTGATTATTTTACATCTTCATTGTTTTCTTCTTTCTTTTTCATTTTTATTCTTTTCATTTTTTCCTTTTCCTTTATTCTCTTTTTTGGAACGGTTTTGTTCAGTTTTTTATTTTTATTTTTTGTTTTCATTATTTGGCTAAATGAGTGAACTTTATTTAATTTCGTGAATTTATTTTTCAAAATTGATGAACTTTTTCAAATTCATGAACTCTTTTTTCAAAACCGATGAAAATTTTCTCAAATTTGTGAACTTGTTTTAAAAGTTGATGAACTTTATTTCAAAATTGTAGAACTCTTTTAAAAATTTGATTGATTTGTGCCTAGCTTATTTGCCAATTATTTGGGGGCTTCCTCTCACGCCTGGACCTGGCAGGCCCCTCGTGGGACGTCTCGTTGTCACGGTTGGAGCGTGTTCCCGTCACAAAATTGAATCGAATGGATATATATCTATATCGGAAGAAGTCCAATTTAAACCTTAATCTTGTAGGGGTTAGATAAATCGAACCTGCAACTCCCAATCCCGGAAATTAGGACCCTGAACTAACAATTCCCGGTCTAAATCAAACCTTACAGCCGTTTGCTGCCTAAAACGCTAATGTGGCAATGCTTGACCGGGATTCTTATTAGTGGTGGCCCAACAAAGCGGTGGGGTTATAAACTGAAGAAAATCATACAATAGTTGATATAAACCTGAGACGAATACTTGGCATAAATCTGGGAGGAACATTTGGTGCCATTTGGTACATATAAACTGCAGAAATAAACTATAGTACTGGGAGAAATATTTAGCATACACGTTGGACAGATTGCAAGGAATAAATCTAGGACATTTGGTACATATAAACTGTAGAAACAAAACCTGAGACATTTCGTATATATAAAATGTAGAAATAAACCTGGGGCATTTGGTACATATAAACTGCAGAAATAAATCTGGGGGCATTTGGTACATATAAACTGCAGAAATCTTGGATATTCATAGTTCATAAATTTGGGAGATTACACCAAAGATGGCAATATTCTGCAACGTCTGGCAGTGCATAAACATTACATGTTTGTGACATTAAACCAAACTTGGCAGTGCTTGCAAAATAATCAAAAATATTGAGGACACAGGACACATGACTTTGGCACTAGTAGTTGCCACTGCAAGTGAAATATGCATAACTTGGCACTGAAGATGCAGATCTTCCTCTGCCCCTTTTTGCTCCAGTTCTAGAAGCATTTGTTCCAAGCAGTGAAGATGAAGATGTTCCACCAGGCACTGAAGATGCTCCAGGTTGAAAGGGTGCAGATCTTTTTCTTGGAGGTTTGAACTTGTTTGATGGGGCTGCAGCTTGAGCAGTTCTTGCTGCAGTAGGGGCAGCAGCTTGAGAACTTCTTGGTGCAGCTTGGGCAGCAGTATGAGTTCTTGGTGTAGCTGGGGCAGCAGGTTGAGAAGTTGGTGCAGCTGGGGCAGCAGTTTGAGTAGTACTACCTTGTGCTTGCTGTAGAAATAAGTAAAATACAATATGAACTCAAATATTTATTTGAAATTCTATAATATTCATCTAAACTCTGTAGTATTCATATACAATCAATCAAATTCTCTAATAAGTAAAATACAAAAAGAACACAAATATTCATTTGAATTTCTATATGATTCATCTAAATTCAGTAGTGTTCGTCTAAATCAATTAAATTCTCTAATATTCATCTAAAATGCAGGAAACATACCTCTGCTTTCTTGCTCTTAACTAGGTGTGCATTCTTTTTCTTTCCTCTATCTGGATTCTTTTTGCAGCTACCTTATTGTGTCCAATGCTACCACACAATGAACACTTGATCACAGTTCCATGTTTGTTCATTTTCTTACCCTTCGGCTTCTCTGTTTCTTCCCTCTTCCTGTCATTGTTAGAAGGCCTGCCTGGCATTTTCACATATCCAGGTGCTTGTGGCCGAGGATTTGGAGAAACTGGCCACATCTCCTCACCCTCAACAGGCTGCAAACAGTGGTCATATTTTTTTTCTGCACATCAACTGAATAGCAAGGGTGGATAAAATCATCTACTTTTTTTCCACACTTGTAGATGGCACTAATTGCATGGCAGCAAGGAAGACCCGCCAACTGGAAGTATCCACATGAGCATGTCCATTTATCAAGATTTACAGTGTATTGTCTTCCTCTGCCATTGATGTGCTTCACTTCAAATCCATCTGTGCCATTTCAAAGCACTTCAACAAATTGTGTCCTTGCAATACTTGCCTTCAACTTCTTGAAAATGCTAGGACATATTGTCCCATTCCACTTCTCACTCTTTGCCATTTGTTATTGCACTCTAATAAGTATATTCTTCCTGATTCTCTCTTGCATGGAAATTATTGGATAAAACCTTGCATCTACTATTGAGTGATTGAATGACTCACAGAGATTATTGTCGACAGACTCACAATTTGAGCCTAGCTGAAAAAATGCCCTTGCCCAATGCATAGGCTATGTCCTCATAATGTCCTTCACTCCATCAGGTGTCTCTTGAGCAAGTTTTGCTTTGCGATAGTTGAAATCTTGCTTGTTAGAAGCTTTTGCAATGGCCCAAAAAAAATTCTGCCACTCATGAGATCTATGTTTCTTTCTCCAGTTCGCATATATGTGCCTAGCACACATCCTGTGTTCTGCATTTGGAAGATAGTATTGCATTGCATTTATTAATCCCTTTTGCTGATCTGAAATAACAACCCAGCCGGCTCCATTGTTGTTGATATCCAGATCTTTGATAAGCAGCCCAACAAACCACTTCCAACTTTCTTTTGTTTCCTTCTCAACTATAGCCCAAGCCACTGGATACATCTGGTTGTTGGCATCTCTTGCTATTGCACATAAAAGCTCCCCCTTCACTGCTCCTTTAAAGAAATAGCCATCGAGCCCTATTACTTTCCTGCAACCAGCTTTGAAACCAAGTTTCATTGCATTAAAGCAAACATAAAAACTTTGAAATATGTTTTGATCCATGTTTGTTGGGTCCAAACATACTGCAATAGTGCTTCCAGGATTGCTCCTCAATAGTTCCAATTGGTAATCAAACACTCGAGTGTATTTGTTCTTCATACCACACATCAATCTGTCCATGACAAGCTTTTTTGCATGCTTACACTTAGAAGTTGACACATCGGCAAACATATCTTGGAGAACTGTTGCTTTCATGCTGTCAATCTTCCACATTGGGTTAGCTAGTATGAAGTGTTCATATATTTGTGCAATCACTTTAGCAGTCACAAATTTGTTTTGCCTATTCTGAGCAAAATGATGTTCATCATTGAAGGTAACCACTTGCATTCTTGAAGTTCTTAATTTTTTTGCTGCATATAATAGCCAAGGACAACCAGGCCATCCACACTTGGCCCTCACTCTATCTGACTCTGATTTTAAAAACTCAATACTCCTTTTTGTGACTATTCCATATCTTCTCAAAGCTTTGCAAAGTTGGTTCTTGCTTCTGAACACCATCGACACAATGAAATGTGGTATTTCAGTGTCATTGTTGTATCTTGGGTACTTGCTCTTCCTCTTCACTATCTGCCCATCTGAATCTTCATCATAGTTGTAGTCCTCGTCGGATGAGTCATAATTCCAGTCATCTTCCTCCCCCTCGAGCTGTACCTCCATGTTTGCAACAAGATCAATTGGAATAGGACCTGTTGAATCCATGCCAATCCAGCTTTTTGACTCTCTCATTCTTTTCTTAAACTTTCTGGCATGTCTTCTTAGTTGCACAACCTCGGAATCTTCTCCATTGTCCTCGCTATGTGGCATGTATTCAGTGTCGGAATCTGAATCTGAATCCAAATGGTTGTCTTCTCTGTCAGTAGCAGCATCATTTCTCCTTCTAATAATTATTTGTTGCTTCACTGGGCTGGATAAAACTTGTGTGATCACACCAATTTCATCAAGCACTAGCACATCATGCTCATCTTCAGCCGGTTCTGCACTAATGACCTGATCTGGCTCTAAATCAGATAAATGCACAAGTTCATCGTCCTCAAAATCACTGCCACTCCTAGTGTCATGGCTGTCCTCACTCCACATACACATCTGCAACTCCACCCACACATATATAATCTGACATCTTCACACAAACACTATCATTGTTCAGAAACAGCAACCCATTGAGAATTTCTTTGCCAGGAATATGAAAATAATACTTCATGGATTCCTTCAACTCTACATGATCTTTCACAAAGCCTTTCACCTCCTGTAGTGATAGTTTGTCTCTCTCAATCTCTGAAAAACCTTCATCTCCTCCCACATAATTGTAACATCCCCAGCATCACACTACAGTAATCTCCCCCTAATGAAGGTCATGTCATCATGATCATCATGCCAAAAGGCCACTTGTCCAAAATCTGCTTCAAAGTCAAATTCAAATTGCATGTCAAATATTTGCTTCTTCTTTCATGAAAACTAAATGTTCATCAGGTGGCAAATAATCATTTGTTAATATTGGTGGTGAACGAACATTTTTTGTAAAAGGTTTGAGTGGCCTAAACTACTTAAAATAGTGACCTAAGAAATAAATTAAATGCCTTTTTAATTTATAAAATTGGCAACTATTCCAAAAGCCTCCCAACCTTTTTGTGGCAGTGCACAATAATTCCTTGAAATTATCTTGCCCAATGACATAATTTTGCAAAGTCCTAATGGCTAAAAGGAAAAGGCAAATTGCTGCTGGAAAAAAAAGCAAAGAAAAAGGAAAAGCCCCCCCCCCCAACTGGGCCGACTGGCCCAGCTGGCCACCGTGCCCCCACCATGGGCCTCGGCCCACCTCAACCAGCCGGCCCAGCTCCCCACACCGCCCCCCCTTCCTGTTCCCCCGGTGCGCGCCGCTACAGGGGCGCCGTCCCCGCCGGACCCGCCTCGCCGGCGACGCCCGGGCGAGGGGATAAGGCTTGCGCCTCCCCGACGCCTCGGCCTCCTCGCCTCCCACTCGCCCACTTGCCACTCTCCCTCCCTCTCCCTCGCTCCCTCCGCCCTCCTCTCCTCCAGATCCGTGGCCCGAGCGCCCTCGCCGCCGTCCTCCATCGTTGTCGCAGCCACCGGCGGCCCCGCGCCCGCTGACCTTGTCGGTGACCTCCGACATCGCCCTCTCCATCGACTGGTGGCCTCAGCGGGGGATGGGGAGCACCGAAGCGTCGGATCCCCTTCTTCCTCCTCCGCGGGTCGTCGGACGCCGTCGTCGTTGATTCGACCTCCCTCTGCGCTCCCGTTCACTCACGGGGCCTCCTTTCGCCCGCACGGTGAGCACCGCACGTCCTCCCCCTGCCTTCCCCTCGTTTTGCTGCGCATAACATCGCCGCCATGGACGACCGAGCTCAGCTCCGCCGTGCCGCTCATCGTCATCGCTTCCATCGATGTCAAGGCCGTCCGAGCACACCATCGTGCTCGGGGCACTCCAGCGGTGCGGCCTAACGCTTTAGATCGCTTGTGAGCACGCTAGTTCTTCGTTTTCGCCGAGCTACCGTAGACCACCGCCGCCGGCGACCTTGCAGCTCCCTGTTCCGGCCATCTCCGGTCGGTCCAGTGGCACCACTCGACGCACGACAGCGTCAGCGTCCGAACGCAAGTGAAAACGCGTGATTTGGTGTTCTGTAGCGAAGATCCGAGCCTCTCCGGCGGACTCGCCGCCGCGGAGAGCTCGCCGGCGCAACTCCGACGCCGGCCGCCAACGTGGCCGACCTGGGGCCACCCCCCAGGGTCGCTGCCAGCGGGCCCCACGGGCCCCAGTTGACCGGGTTGACCCAGTCAACTGCTGACTGGGCAGCCCCAGCTACTAACGTGCGGGCCCCACCGCTTAATTAAGCTAATTAAAATGTTTTTATAGTTAAAAGTAATTAGTAATCTAATCTGCCACTGCCACAAGGGGCCCAGCTGTTAATTTAACCTCTTTTTAGTTAGTTTAAAGTTCTGTTAGTCCACTGTCTATGACAGGTGGGACCCACTAGTCAGTTTGACCAGTCAGCCAGTCTGTTGACTTGCTGATGTCAGCATGGCGTCATGCTGACGTCATATTCCTTTTCTGTTAATTTAAATAATTTCTGAATATTAATAAAACTTTAAAAACATTTCGATGGCGCAAGGTGGTGGCGCTGCCGCCGCTGCGCACGGAGTTGCGGTCGAGGCCGCGAACATCGCGGCAGATGTCGTCCAAGAAGTGGCCGTCGTCGGCGGTGCGGGAGATGCTGCACCCGCAGTCGCTGGATCGGTCGCTGCGGCGGCGGATCTGGTGGAGCAGGGGGTGGTGGGCTCGGACTCCGTCGTGCCGGACCTGGTGGTGACGGCGTCTGGCGGCGCACTGGATGCAGGTGCGGAGGCGAGCGACAAGCAGGTGGTGGATGTGGTAATGCTTCTCGTTCCCCTCCTCTCATAGTTGTAGTTGATAAGCAGAAGATTTAGTAGATAGTTTTTTTTATTGTAGATATGTGATTGAATGCAGCACCCCCTTCTGCTTGTTAGGGTTTTTTGATTGAATGGGGAACCCCATTTGAGAGTTAGGGTTTTTGTAGTTGATTCGTGGTTGAATGCTAGAGAGATCAGAATGAGAGTTAGGTTTTTTATATTGGAATCTGGATTGCCTCATGTGCTCAGATTTTGTTATGTGCTGTATATGTTGTTAGATTTGTTTTGCATATTCCCTCAGTGGGCCACGGCAGGGGCTGAGCCGCCACCCAGTGTATCTATTAAAGTTGATATTGTACAAATGAGGTTAAAATCCTACACTGGTAGAAAAAGAGGCTTCCGTCCAGCCCCATTAGTCGCGAAACTGTAGGAACCGCGACTAATGAAGTCTTTAGTCGCGGTTCGGCAGATGAACCGCGACCAAATGCCTGGGCCCAGGGCGCTCGCGGGCTTTAGTCGCGGTTGGCCAGGCCAACCGGGACTAAAGGTGCCCAAAGGCCTTTAGTCGCGGTTGGCCAGGCCAACCGCGACTAAAGCTCCTCCCTTTTAGTCCCGGTTTGTGGCACGAACCGGAACTAATGGGGTTGAGACCTTTAGTCCCGGTTCGTGCCACGAACCGGTACTAAAGGTCCCATTTTCAAACTCTACCCCCCCCCCGGATCGCCTTTTCAGTTTTAAAAAAAATAAAAGAAAATAATGGAAATGTCAAAAAAATAAAAGAAAATAAGTTTCTCATGTGATATGTGGTCTAGTTGTTGGGAAAATTTGCAAATGTGAATTTTGACTTTATTTGCAAAATCTCTCTGAAATTTGTAAAAATGGGCATAACTTTTGCATACTAACTCGGATGAAAAAGTTTTTTATATGAAAAATCATCTACTCGAAAAGTTACATCCAAATTTAACGGGGGAACCCCGTTAAACATTTTCAAAATCCTCAAAAACCTAATAGAAAAAAAGTTACGGGGCTTGTAAGATCTAGAGTGGAAAAAATTGAAAAATATTCAAACAGTGGGCAAACTATGGTCAAACAATGGTCAAACTAATTATTCTAGAATATTAGTGTTACTAAATAATTATTTTAATTATTTCAATTTTGGTCAAATCTGGTCAAACTGTGGTCAACTGTGGTCAAACTGTGGTCAAACAATGGTCAAACTAATTATTCAAGAAATATTAGTGTTACTAAATAATTATTGTTTTTTAAAACAATAGTTTCAAACTCAAACAGTGAAATGTGTCACTTCATGCTCAAGCAAAATTCCTGAAGGTTAATAGGATTGACATCTTATTATTGTCAGGAAAACAACAAGTGCAGACTTGGAGCGTGGGAGAATAGAACCCGGAAGTTAAGCGTGCTTGGGCTGGAGTAGTGAGAGGGATGGGTGACCGGTTGGGAAGTTAGATGATTTGGAATGATGAGGGGTGATAAAAGAATAAATTGAGAAGTGATGAGGGGTGGTGATTAGAGACTAGGGGTTGAAATAATTCAGAAATTTGAAAAAAAAAATTCAATTTTTTTTTCAAAAACCTGTGGCGGCCTTTAGTCGCGGTTAGCCACAAGAACCGTGACTAAAGGCCGTCCGCCCCGACGGCCACCTGGCGCCCACGTGGACGGGCCTTTAGTCGCGGTTCTTAAGCAACCGCGACTAAAGGGGGGAGCCTTTAGTCGCGCCCGTTCGGTCGCGGTTGCGCAACCGCGACTAATGGCAGTTGCGAACCGCGACCAAAGGCCCTTTTTCCACCAGTGCTACTTCGTTCATTTGAAGTCTATCAATTAATTGTTGAAATGAACACAGTATGTTTAACTAGTGCACAATTTCAAAATAGTTAGGAGCTTCACTTCATTATCCATAAACTCAAATTGTAGGTAGGTTTATTTTTGATCTGTAGGATTCCTGTACTTATAAAGTGAACCATAAGTAGGTTTGCTAGACATGCAACTATGCCAGATGACCAACTCTCATATTAAATTGTTGTTGTATAACTCCATGCATCAATGTCATATGAATCATCCAGTAGATGTAGTAGTTAGGGTTTTTTAATTAGATGTTTAGTTAGGGTTTTCTTGTATTGGACTCATTATAGCCAGTTATATGTTGGACCTATGATTGAATCATCCAGTAGATGTAGTAGTTATGGTTTTTAAATTAGTTGATTAGTTAAGGTTTATTGTATTATTCATTTATAGACAGTTATATAGATTCTGTGATTGAATGTGTAGTAGATGTACTAGTTAATGTTTCTTAATTAGATGTTTAGTTAGGTTTCTTCTGTATTGGATTCATATATAGGTAGAGATAAATGTAATTAAATGGTGTGACGGAATGATGCAGTAGAAGTAAGAGTTATGATATTTTAATTAGATGTATGAGTTAGTATTATTTGTAGTGGATTCATTTATATCCAATGATATATGTAAGTAAATTTTGTGATTCAATGTTCCAGTGGATCTAGGAGTTAGTGTTTTTTAATTAGATGCTGGAGTTAGGGTATTTTAATTAGATGTAGGAGTTAGGCTTCACCATTTCACTTATTCTAACTTATGAGTAATCATTGAGAACTGCTCTGAACTAAATATTTATTAAGATTTACAAATGAAATGAAAACCTGACATGTTTGTGAAGTTATATATAAAGGTCCTATTTGCATTGTCTGTCAAAAACTGCTATATCATGGGTTAATAAGAGAGGAATGATATTCATTTATACCTTCATATGCATGTTCAAAAGCAAAAACTGAAATTGTATGTCCATATGAATGAACTTGTATTTTCATAAGCCAATTGTTTAGTATGTATATAGCTTCATATATAGTGTATGAAATATAGTTAGGAGCTTTCCATCATTATGCAAAATCAACTTGTTTGTAATGACATTATTTGAACTGTAATTCAATTCCTTGTAAATGACTTGCTTGGTTGACAATATAGCAGAAGGAGGATCTTGTTGGCAAGAAGAGGAAGTGGGACTCATCTAGCTACTACCCTTATGACAGTGATGAGGGTGAGCCGTACGAGGTAAGGCCTACCTGAAATGTTATTTGTGCATTGACTTAGTGTTAGATGTTTGTAGTATTTGAATGCATAATGTATTAATGTCAGTCATTAATGTGTGCAGTATCAATCTGGAGATGATGTGGTCGAGGGGAACGTCGAGTCGTTTGAAGAGAAGGAGGTGCTGAAGATCAGGGCCCAAGGATCTGCTAGGTACTACAACCGGAGGTCTGACAAGTACCGGTGCCCCTACTGCAGCAGGCCCAAGCCCAGGTCTGGGTTGCTGGAGCATCTGATGGAGCATTGTCGGGCTACATCCATCAGCAGTCATGACTACAAGATCAGGGCTCAGCATTCTGCCCTCCACAAGGTCCTGAGAAACCCTGACATGTAGTTGCCCTAGACCCTCGTTGTCGTATGATGTAGGAAGGCTCAGTCCTTTTGGTGAACTTTGTGTGGTATTCTGATGGTGGAAACTTGTAGTGGTAATTTAGTATGAACTTTATCTAAGTGCAGTACTGTGATGTGCGGTCCAAACATATCTAATATGCTAGTGGTCTGCATCAGCAAGTGTGCTGTGTGGATGCTGCTATCTATGGTAGTAGTATATATTGCTATATATATTTGTGTCCCTTAAATTTGCCATTATGGTTCCTTAGATGTATGATTTGCTTGAATTTAGTTACTGCAATGATCAGACATGCCGCATCAGTGTTGCTTCACTGATCAGGCATGCTGTAAACACTTCCCATGCTGCGGCCATGTGGAACATGCTGTGGCAATGGTGCAATAAATTCCCATGCTGTGGCCATGTGCAACATGCTCTGCCCATAAGCAAATCGGACCAAATGTAAAACTTTGCGTTAAGTGAATTAATGTTTTTATTAAAGTAAGTGGAAATTGTTCGACGACACATATGACATCTTTCCTTCATTTGAGTAAGCAAAAATAGCAAATACTCCACCATATATATGATCAAATATTCCAATAACTGAACACATATTCCTTCATTTCATCAAATACTAATAAAAAAGTAGTTAAAGATGGTGTGTGTGTGTGCAAAAAACAATATTTGAATAAAGGTGTAATGATTATTTGTAACATGAAGGAGTTTTTTCATGAAATGGAAGTTGATTATATGTAATATGAAAGATCTCCTTTCGTACAATTTATAATGGCTCCGTGAAGCCGCATGTTTCGAACCGGCATTGGGCAGGGCATAAAAAATTCAGAAAAAGTTCAAATATTGTGACCCAAATTTTCTTGTACATGGTGACCCAGATGTGCCAAACATGGCTATGAAAGAAAATTTGAAAAAAATAATACTTTAGAATGCCCCCTTGAGGTATAGACCGATGGTTTGACCAGTTAGTCTAGAGGGCATTATAAATTAAAAAAAATTAAAAAAATTTAAAACCTTGGAAAACTAGCTTTGTTTGTGCAAGAGATCATGTGTGCCAAAATAGAGGTGATTTGAAGGTGGTCGAAAAAATCATCGCATTTCGGAGGGGCCATTTGGTCTAACTTAAGCCAGGTTTTGAACATACGTAATTTTTTCCACCACCTCCAAATCACCCAATTTTTGTTGTACATGGTGACCCACAGGTGCCAAGCATGGCTATGAAAGAAAATTTGGAAAATCAATACTTTACAATGCCCCCTTGAGGTATAGACCGATGGTTTGACCAGTCAGTCTAGAGGGCATTATAAATTAATAAAAAATTCAAAAAAATATAAAACCTTGGAAAACTAGTTTTGTTTGTGAAAGATATCATGTGTGCCAAAATAGAGGTGATTTGGAGGTGGTCGAAAAAATCATCGCAATCATGCCAAAATAGAGTTTTGTTTGGTCTAACTTAAGCCAGGTTTTGAATATACGTGATTTTTTCCACCACCTCCAAATCACCCAATTTTTGTTGTACATGGTGACCCACATGGGCCAATCATGGCTATGAAAGAAAATTACTTTGGGTATCCTCACATGGTGGAAATGTTTGGTCCACATATTTTAAATATTTTGTAAAATTTATATTTAATTTAAAATTTGAAAATTTAATGCTTCAAACTTGTTTGCAAAATTTGACATGTGACATATGCAAAAAAATTGACATGTGACATATTTTGTTTCAAACTTGTGTGCAAAATTAGACATTTGACATATGCAAAAAATTGAATACAAATTTAAAAAATTACTTTGGGTATCCTCACATGGTGGAAATGTTTGGTCTAAATATTATAATTATTTTGTAAAATTTATATTTAATTTAAAATTTTAGTTTTATCATTGAAAAAAATATTAAATCACATATATATTTTTCTGTATTACTTGTTCTGACAATTAGAAAATTCATGAATGTGCGAAAAATTGTTGTGTTATATTCTTTTATGAGGTGATTTTAAGAACAACAAATAATGGTGACAAATGCAAAAAGTGAAATATGACCCAAAAAAGCCCGCCTACTAGCTGCATACTACACAATTCAACGGCCAGCATACGACTAGCAACCCAATCATTTATTGGGCCAGGATGCAGGCCCGCCAGATTGTAATAATAGGCAGCTAGTAGGCCCCACTGGGCAGGGACGGACGGGGTTAGGCATGTGCTGCCCTCTTTAGAAAGGAACTCGAAAGGGGAAGCTCAGCCCGGTATATAAACCGATGCGAACTCCCCTCGCTTGGCGAGGTGGGACTAAACTCCCAGCACCGCTGGGATGTGCGCGGCGCGACGCTCGCTTGGGCCTAATTCGGGTGGGCCGTCGCAGGCCAGCCTCACCCGCGCGCAGATTATTACCACATTTAAAACCGAGCTGCTTCAATGTGTTATATTTCACTTATTCAATGTGTACGAAAAATTAATGTCTTATATTTCACTTATTCATTTAAATATTTATTTTATTTTTATCTATACAATAATTTAAAATCTAATATATTTTTACTCCTTCAGTTATTCTCGCACTATTAAAATTCAGAAAATGCAATATAATATGTTTCATCTTTATTATAATATATCTTTTCTGTTTTCTATTTCAAAAAAGGTATATCAAATATACTTTTTCTTTGTTATTTCTTCTTAGAGTTTTAAAATTGAATTATATGTTTTGTATTTTATTTCTTATTATAGTTGTAAAAATCAAAATTCCATGAATGTATGTTGTCTTCTATTTCACTTCTTAAATATAATTTTCATTCTATTTTCAAAATTCCATTTGGTTGAGTCCAGAAAAACAACGTCCTTCGGGCTCCCCCTCCGGGAGACCCGAATGATGGTGATTGCACATGTGGTATGTGCTGGCCTGCATGAAATGACACCAAACTTTGGCACCATGTGAGGATGCCCAATGTAGGCCCCCATGCAACATGTGAGCCATTCCTGACACCGAACGAACGTTGCGTCACGTCCGGGCAGTGTTTCGGGTTCTTTTCGCCGGCAAAATCCTAGTAAATGCATCGAGTGTCGGAAATCGATGAGAATTGGCATGCATGATGTCCATGGTCATCCCATTATGTGAAAAAAAAATTTGGGCCATTTGGTTGAGTCCAGAAAAACAACGTCCTTCGGGCTCCCCCTCCGGCAGAC
>NC_041388.1:703222302-703234690 GCF_002162155.2 Triticum dicoccoides | reverse complement strand
AATTAGGGCCATTTGGTTGAGTCCAGAAAAACAACGTCCTTCAGGCTCCCCCTCCGGCAGACCCGAATGATGGTGATTGCACATGTGGTATGTGCTGGCTTGCATGAAATGACACCAAACTTTAGCACCATGTGAGGATGCCCAATGTAGGCCCCCATGCAACATGTGAGCCATTCCTGACACCGAACGAACGTTGCGTCACGTCCGGGCAGCGTTGCGGGTTCTTTTCGCCGGCAAAATCCTAGTAAATGCATCGAGTGTCGGAAATCGATGAGAATTGGCATGCATGATGTCCATGGTCATCCCATTGTGTGAAAAAAAATTAGGGCCATTTGGTTGACTTGAAATAATTATTTGATATCAAAATTTTGTAATATGAAAAAGTAAAGAAAAAAGTACATGAAGCGAGCCCCTCGTCGCTCAAACAGAGGAGCACCTGCGATTTGTTACACAATTCCCGGATCGGAATCTACAAAAAAAAACTCGAGCGTGGGAAGTCTATCCCTTTAATTTAGGAGCACGTACTGCCTCTCCTCAACCAAGGAAGGCAAAGATCACAGACGTACTTTCCCTGGTGGTTACGACGACCTAGGAGATCCTCCTCCTCCTATATAGTCTCAACATCGTCTTTCATGTCGTCTACGACGGCTCCTACCGCCGAGTTGACGACAATTGCGTCCCTAGCATCGGCCCAACTCCACCAAGATCGTCGAGAACATCCAGATCGTCAGCGCGTGCTGGCCGTCGTGGACGAACTGCGTCCACGTTACAACGCCGACAACTTCCATCTTCATCGACCGATCCAGTATGTTGGCAACCGTACCGCATCCATGATGCTTTTCTTTGTGTGTGTGTTAGATTCGATAAGACTAAGATTAATTAGTGCATAATCTTCGCATTACATCTGTTGGAGTAGATGTTTTTTGTTTGTGCGTGTATTAGATTAGATAAGCCTATGACACTAGATTTGTTTGTGTGTGTATTAGATTAGATAGCCCTACGATTGCAAATTAGTTTCTGCATGTTGTTTGTTGTCTTTCACTTGTAGGTTGGATTGATGAATAAACAATAATTTTAAATCAGTGATAGTTATAGCATAGTCACTTTAAGTTATAGCAATTCCCTAAGACATCCATGTTTCAACTATGAGACGCCCACTAATATTGTATGTGTTGCATGTTTGTTTGATGCATGTTCCAGTATGCATAATTTCATTTTTTTTCTTTTCGATTTACTGTTAATTAGGCACTGTCACCGATTCTTATATCTAATTGTACAGTAACATATGAAAATAAATGATTAGATAAATAATGTTACTTTTGATTATGAAACTAATTGGTTAAATAAGTACTTGTTAAACTGTCATTTTATGTGTTGCACGTGTCTCTGCTAAATGTTTCAGTATGAATAAATTATCTTCTATAGTTTTCTATATAATGTGGGATAGTGTATTCCATTATTATGTTTTATGCAACAATATGTTAGGAAAAAAGTTGATTACATAATTTATGGTACTGTAACCATGTATGTTTTTTTAACAGGATGGATGAGCTGAACGGAGAAATTGTTTGCGCCATTGAAAAATGGTGCAAACTTATTGCCGGTCTATCTTCTGGTCAACAGGCCGCACTTGCCGAAACACCACTCCGTAGCATGCTTCAGATACCTTCGTTGAAGATGCGTACACTGCTGATCCGGTACATGGTTGAGATTTTTGATCCTAGCAAGGGCAGATTCATTGTACAAGACTTGGTTGGCGAAGTGTCTCTCGGTCCCGTGGATGTTGAGTGCATCTTGGCCTTGGAGAAGCACGGACTATCGGCAGAAGGTATTCTCAATGAGGAAGGTGAGGATGTTAAAGATCGAGTGCCGCCTCAATTCCTGAGCAAGACCACAGGTAAGATAGTCATCGACGATCTGATTGTGGACATCACAAAAAATAAATCTATCGACGACGATTTCCTTCGGAGAGTTGTCCTCGTGTTGCTTGGAACAGTTCTTGCTCCCTTGTCGAGCAAGACTGTACCAAAGCAATATTACGCATTGGTGGAGGATGTGAAGCGTATATCCAAGATTAATTGGAATGCATTCACCCTCCGGGTTCTGCTGGACTGCCTTCGCAACATGAGGAAAGGCAAACTCCTCCGCCAATGGCCGAGAGGGAACTTAGCTCTCCTGCAGGTACACCTTTCAGACTTGTACCATTGCAAAAAAATTATGATTGCTAATTTAACTGCTGTATAGTACTAACTGTAATTTTTCATATTCATGCAGTACCTGTACTGGGAGAAGGTTCATCCTCTGGAAGGTGAATGCGCATTCAATCCTAGCTTGTCATTGGAACCTCTAATGAGAAATTGGACTGAAGCTGCAGCCTCAAGGAGAGACAAGTTTGATTATGACCACGGACGTGGCCGTGGTAACATCAAGGTAATTCATTACGTTGGGTACTTCTTAAATATTTTATATAACATAATTAGTTGTATTAATATTTTTATTGATCACATATACTTGTATTTCACCTGCAGATTGAAGACAACATAACCAAGGAGTATAGGGCGCAGGAGCGCAAAGTGCCCGAACCAGAAAAGCCAAAAATGAAGCCCGCCGTTGGTGCGGCAAAGAAGTCCAAGTTAGCCTCAAACGCGGACGAGATGATGAACCTCATCATGAAGCGGTGTATGGATTACATACGCAGCCAAATGAAGGAAATACCGGAACAAGTAGCTGAGGTGACACACCCTTAATTATATGTTTACAACATTTTTGAAGTTGCAAAACCATTCCGACATTAATTAATATTTTTTATGTAATGCAGAGATTGTTAGAGAAGTTGAACCCAAATGGTGTGATGTACAAGCCAGCGGCTGCTGCGGCTTTCGGCAACAACGATGCAGACCTAGAAGTGGATTCCTTTGAGAATGGTCCGCCAGAAAAAAAGAATTCGTGTACAAGGATGACTCTGACGGTCTAGAGCCGGTGATTGATTTGACACAGCATGACGAGCTTGTTGTCAACAAGAACAACAATGATGAGGTAGATGTTTTCATTTATTTGTCTTCATTTATCTCAATTATGCATCTTCATTTTCATTAACTGAACCTACCACATTATTTCTTTGTTAGCCAGAAAACACCTGCCAAGTTAAATGTTGACAAGACAACGGAGTGCGCCGCAACACCGGAGAACCCTTGGATTGTAGGTAATTCTCCTCGAGCAGAATCGTCCGACATTGACATTTCTGCAAGTTCTATCGACAAGATGGTGGGTAAGAGCAAGGGTAAAAAGTCTGAAGCAACCGCAAAAGAAGACGATGTTATATCCGGGAAGCGTCGACGGACTGTTCCTAAGAAATTTGAATCCCCCTTTAAACTTGACAAGCCCAGCAAGCGAAGCGCTCGTGGTACTAAGCCATCCGGCAACATTACCACAACTAGAGGTACCGTTAGTAGCTATTTTAGTGCTTAATTTACTACCATTTCATGTACTCACCGTTCGTGACATTCGTAATTTATCATGCAGCTCTGTTTAGTAACAATGACGTGGAAGGCTCTGCTAAGGACGATCTCACACCGGAACTCATTGATGTTGTTGTTACGTTTGTGGAGGCAGCTGCTCGGTCTGAGAAGAATATGAATAAAAGAGTTTACTACAATGAACGTGCCACCTCTGTGACTGTGTAGAGTATACGACCGGTACTTGAGCATACATGGCTGGAGGATGACGTAAGACCTATTACCATGTCCTGATATTTAAGTGCATAATCTAGGTGTCACCTATGAAAACAAAATGTTCTATTATTTTACGCAGATTATCGATGCTTATCAGACACATTTGGCTCTGCGGGTTGGTCATGATCGGCACCTCTGTCCAGCCTGGAGGTCCAAATACCTTGTTGATCGTGTTAAGGCACGAGACAACCCTGAACCGTCGACATACAACATGGATAGTGCGTTGAGCAGAGCTGGAGCAGTACGTAGGGTTCTGGACGAGTATACCGTCCGTGATAAGGTACGATATGTTCTTACTAGTTCATTAACACCCATTTCAACAAGCATAATTGCATCTGATTACAAATGTGTTCCACATTTTAGTCGTTTATCCCGTTGAACGTCGGCAATACACACTGGATCACCGTGGTGATGCACAACCGCAAGAAAGAATTCCGAGTTTTTGATTCGCTCTATCCTCTCGAGTTCTCTCTCGACACTATGAAAGCACTGGTACTCTCCCCAACATTGAGCATATTCTTCATATGAAATGTCATATGGTTTCTCACTACTACTTTCTTTCAAATAGCGACTAGCAATAGCAATTGATATGGAAGAGGCAAACCGTATTACACCTGGCAAATATCCAGACGTCACTAAGTGGCCTATCTTACCTCAGATCGACATGCCACTACAAGAGGATGGGTGAGTTACGGTTCATCATTTTCTACTTACGAAATACATGTTCGTGTGCATGGTGACTAATGTTTGCATATATATTAGGAACTCTTGTGGCCTTTTTGTGATTGAAGTTATGGAGCATTGGGACGGGGATCGATGGACCACCAATTTTACCCATGTAATTTATCCTCTCTTTTCGTACACTTATACAATTGTCGTATAATACCAACTTCTATTCATTAAACATTGTTCTAAAAATTGCAGGCCATGGTTAATGCAAGGAGAAGGCGTCTCGTCGCCGAGTTGCTTCTCTCACCTACCAACACGCTCGAATGTGTGAAGAACAAAATCCGCGACATCGCAAAGAAAAGCAAGGCGTGAAGACATCATACATGATTCAAGATTCTAGTTTTAGTCGTTTGTTTTAAGTCCGGAAGCATATTTCCCGGCATGGACAACTTTGATTCTCAATCATTCATGTAATAAGCACGATACCATGGATTTTGTGTGGATTTTTGGTCGCTCACACATACTTGTGTATGTGTAATACAGCAGACTATACGTTTCATACCAATAATTTTTTGCTTCCCTTCATTTGTTCTACCTTAATGTATTTTGCTGCTGTGTTCATTCTTTTCTTCCATGGAAGAGTAATTCATTTCCTTTTTACTTTTGCATATTTTTTTGATTTGATTTGGCATTATTCAACAATAAGAAAAAAATGATAAATTCCTTTTTGTTTGCCTGAGAATCAACCTCGGCTGTCATGCCATCCAGTGTGGGATCCCGCGCCCGAGACAATGACAGATCCGGTCCCTGCGCGGGCGACCCAGTCGAAGAGCGCCAGTTGGCGCGGGGCGACGCGCCAGGTCCGGACCTGCCCGACCGCTCGGTGGGGACAGCCCGCGTGTCGGACGCAGACGGGCCACCCGTGGATCCTGCGGTTGGTGGAGTAGGCAGATCCGCCTGGGATCCCATGCGCATGATTGCCGCTCGATCTCTCGGGATCGGCGTCCGCAGGTGGATCTTCCGCGTGTCTTGCGCCAGACTCCCTTGGTGTTATCTATTGCTTCAAATCACGTTGCACGGTTCTTTTTTGCTACATTTTTGTTAGCCTTTTCCTTTTCTACATCATGAAGATCAGGATCAGTAGCACCATCAATCACATGATCAACTACTCTTTCGCCCCCTTGATCAGTACGATTTAGAGCTCCGATGGGGGCAAAATAATTTCAGTGCTTAGCCGAGAACCCGCATTAGGATGCAGGTCAAACAAGAGCAAACTATTTCGAAAGTGATATAATTTATTGGTTAATATAATATACCGAGACCTTACACAAATGAACTGGCCACAATGCAGATAGGACTTGATCATTCAGTTCAACAATAAACCACAAAACATACTTAAAATTCATCACAAATCTCCTTCAGCTTCTTGATCTTATCAACGTACCCATGTTTCTGTTTGAGAAAATCTGCAATAATACTCCAGTTTTTTCTTCTCTTGCTTCAGTTGGTCCCTCTCTCTCTCATCACTTGGTCTCTCTCTAGCTCCACCCGGTCCCGGTCTTTCTCAGCCTTTACCCTCAGGACCTGATGTAGATTGGCACAACCATGGTCTGCCATCTTATTCTTCTCCAGCTCCTCTTTGAGATCGCTAAGTGACAATCTTGCATTGCCCAACTGCGTGAGAGCATCCTCCTTATCGGCCACCAGTTTAGCAAACTCCATTTTGAAAAATCTCAGCTCTTCCTCCGTCCTCCTCTTTTCTCTAATTAACATGCATTAATTTGTCTTCAGCATTCTTAATATTCTGTCTCAACTTCTCGTCATACATGCTTCACAGTTCTCTCAGGCAGAACTTCGTAGCCACTGACCACTCCGGGTCTACCCATTCCACATCGTTACATTTCACTTCTTCCTACAGTATGAAAAAATATGGTCTCAATCATATATGCTCAAATGAAATACAATTACATGCACAAATGCAATACAATTACATGCAATGCACTAAAAATATGGTCTCAATCATATAAACACAAAATGTGGCATGCAATGATATACAAAACATAAATACAAGTAGATGCTATTAGGCCCCAATTAACTACAAGTATATGCTATTATATGCTAAAACAAATATTAGACCATGAAAAAGACAACATAAATACGGAATTTCTAAATGCACAAATTAATTGAAATTGTATGCAATTTTTGGCAGATCAATGGATTACCGCGAAGTAAGTCGAGCACGAGGTAATGTAAACATATATTTACAGTATGGAACAACATACCTTCTGACCACAGGCAAGAAAACGTCTGCCAGTGTCCAAGGAATCAAAAGCAACTAGCCTGACGCAAGGTTCTCGATGCAGACAACGAGAAGGCAGATCGTGAGCAATGCCACTCCATTCATAGCACGGGATAGTCGTAGGAAGCTAAACGAAACAACAGAGATAATGCACAAATCAATGCCCTGCGTTAAATACCGGAAATGAAGAACCCTAACCCTAAGCCTATCACTATCTGGAGATTATATAGTAGGAGCGTACCTGCAGGCTAGTCACGGATTCGCCATCCGAAGAAGAGCTCGACTCGTCGCTCCATGAAACCATGGCGTAACGTGACCGGCGGCAAGACGTGGATCGGTGGCGGCGGCGGATATATAGAACGCGCGTGGATATCGCGATGGAAGAACCGCCCCAACCAGGTGGCCAGCGCGGCCCATTTAAACGGGCTGTAATCAAAATAAAAATTGTTAAATGGGCTCGGCAACGGGAGCGGCCGTGTGTCACGCCGTCTAACGGCATCCGTCACCCCCCTCCACGTCATCGCAACAAGCGGCCCGAGTTACACTACAAGCCCTAAAATGGTGGGGTTTTCATTTCTTTATGAGAAAATGGTGGGTTTTTGGTACGAAGTCTATACTATAGACCAACGGGAGCTGGTATCTTCCATACACTACAAGAAATATGTCAACTTATGACCTTTTGTCAGTGACCCTCGAAGAATTGGTCATAAATTTATGACCATTTTAGACCAATTGGTCAAAAGCTGTTCAGGGGGCTCCAAATCCTAAACCATTGCGACCATTTTGGTCAAAAAGGTCGTAATTTTCTTACACGAAATGGTCACAAAGCAAACAGTGCTAGTCCGCTGCCTTATTTCTATTTGTTAATGACCAATATAGATGGTCATAGACTTGTAGATTGTGGTGGGTTGTGATGACTAGGCGCCATCTCATCAGTTTTGCCTATGTGTCATGTCCATGGCAGTTTTTGCCCTAGGTTGTGAAGCAACCTATATTTCTATCATTCCCAAAATTCCCAAAAAATGCTCATAAATTCTTTGGGGCATATCTTCATCAAATATGTAAAAATCCTTCCTTGCCTAGTTCAAAACTAATTCAACAATATTCATTTTCCTATTATGTTCACAACAACACTTTATGAAGGAAGTGCTATTTATATATTCTTGATTGCCCTCGGAATTTTTGGGCACTCTTTCCTATCCAAATCATTACCGCATGACAAAATTCGGCTCCATTTGTCTAGCAAATCTTTCTCGGCAAATTTCCAAAGTTTTTGTCCACCTAGAAGCATTGTGAAGGAAGTACCTTTTTTATATCTCTAAATGACATGAAATTTATACAGTTCCTTCATATGCCCAAATTATCACCCTCCTTCAAATTGCAGCTCAGTCAAATCATCTATGTGAGCCCAGGTTCAATTTATATTTTATGGCCAAATTGGCACGTTGCAAATCAAGTGTTATATAGACCCCTCCTATTACCCTCAAACTTTTTGGGCACTCTTCCATACACAAATCATTGCCACATGATAATATTCAGCTCAATTTTCCTAGTAAATCTTTCTCAGGAAATTTCCAAAGTTTCTACCTCGAGAGAAGCTTTGTGAAGTAAGTACTAGCTAGGCTTACCCAAATGATCTGAAAATTTACCAGCGCATGACCATACCTATGTAACTTACCTACACCAATTTTTAGCTCATTTCATTCATCCAATCTCTCTCATAGTTTTCCCAAGTTTTTGTCCATAGAAGAGCATTGTGAAGGAAGTACTACTTTGGCATGTCAAAATGATATCAATTTCTACAATGCTTTCCTATGCCCAAATAACCATCCTCCACCAAATTTCAGCTCAATCCATTCATTATTTTGAGCCCAGCTTCAACATTCATATTTTTGTCCAGTGTGGTACTTTGCAAAGCAAGTACCACCTAGGATCCTCCTTTTGAGCTGAAACTTTGTGAATACATTCTCCTTAGTAGATGATCATCCTCGGCCAAAACTCACGCCCATTGGCCATGTGCATTTCTCGTACCGCTAATCAAACACTTGGCTGCTTATTCATGTTTGAGCATCAATCGGTCTCCTTGTGAGAATCTTATGTTGTGATTTTATTCCTAGCACCTACCTAGGGAGTGCCCAACCCACTAGACATTCCTAGGCTGCCCAGAACATGGCAACGCCACGGCCACGCGGTGACCACGCGGCGGGCATGCGAGTTTACGCGCTCTAGAGTTGGAGGCCTCGGCCACCGCCCAAACCTCGACGTATCGCCACCAAACCATGTATTTATGATTAAATAGGTACTCATGTACCTAGAAATGATTTTTGGAAAAAATAAATAGCAAACTATGAGGCAGCTGCAGTTCAAGTTTGACCCGCTTCCTACTGAATCAGCGGGAATTTGTCTTTTTCACCAGAGGTGGATCAAAAATTTTGACACCCAACCATATTGTCAATTGTGCATTAAATATGTCCTAGTATTTTATAAAATTGATTAGGTCCAATTTTGCAACAAATATATGGTAGGTCCTTCACAAAAAAAACTCATTTCAGGCACTCGGAAAATGGAAAATGGTTTTTTCGTCCAAAGAAAATGAAAACTTCCTTAGGCAACATTGTTTGCCATTTTAATATGCACCCTTGTGCACAATATGAGATCATTTGAACAAACTATGCCATGAATGTGGCCATAAGATTGATCATTTGGCTTGAAAGCCATGGATCTTTACACTTGATAACTCATTTCTGAGAACACTTTTTTAAAATAATTACTGTATTACAATTTTATTATTTTTCCTGAAAACTTGTTCACATATAATGACACAAAATGCGAAGGTTTTCCAATTTTTTGATTTTTATTGAATTTTTTATGCCCGTTTCAAAATGCGGTCAAAACGGCGGGCTTGACCATTCCTAGCTAGTGGTTGAATATTGGAATTTTTTTGGTGTTTCTCTGATTAAATAGATACTTATGTACCTAAAAATGATTTTTGGAAAAAATAAATAGCAAACTATGAGGCAGCTGCAGTTCAAATTTGACCCGCTTCCAACTGAATCGGCGGGAATCTGTCTTTTTCACCAGAGGTGGATCAAAACTTTTGACACCCAACCATTTTGTCAAGTGTGCATTAAATATGTCTTAGTATTTTATAAAAATGATTTGGTACAATTTTGCAACAAATATATGGTAGGTCCTTCACAAAAAAACCTCATTTCGGGCACTCGAAAAATGGAAAATGAATTTTCCGTGCAAAGAAAATGAAAAATCCCTTTGGCAACTTTGTTTGGAATTCCAAGATGCACCCTTGTGCACAATATGAGATCATTTGAACAAACTATACCACGAATGTGGCAATAAGATTGATCGTTTTGGTTGAAATACATGAATCTTCACACATGATAGCTCATTTCTGAGAACAGTTTTTTAAAATAATTACCGTATTAAAATTTTATTATTTTTCCTGGAAACTTGGTCACATATAATGACACAATGCGAAGGTTTTCCAATTTTTTGATTTTTCTTTGAATTTTTTATGCCTGTTTCAAAATGCGGTCAAAACGGCGGGAATGACCGTTCCTAGCTAGTGGTTGAATCTTGGAATTTTTTTGGTGTTTCTATGATTAAATAGATACTTATGTACCTAGAAATTATTTTTGGAAAAAATAAAGAGCAAACGACGAGGCAACTACAGTTCAAATTTGACCCGCTTCCAGCTGAATAGACGGAAATTTGTCTTTTTCACGAGAGGTGGATCAAAACTTTTTACACCCAACCATTTGGTCAATTGTGCATTAAATATGGCCTAGTATTTTAGAAAAATGATTTGGTCCAATTTTGCAACAATTATTTGGTAGGTCCCTCACAAAAAAACCTCATTTGGGGCAATCGGAAAATGGAAAATGGTTTTTCCGTGCACAGAAAATGAATACTTCCATAGGAAACATCGTTTGCCATTCCAAGATGCACCCTTTTGCACAATATGAGATCATTTGAACAAACTATGCCAAGAATGTGGCCATAAGATTGATCATTTGGCTTGATAGCCATGAATCTTCACACGTGATAGCTCGTTTCTGAGAACACTTTTTTAAAATAATTTCCGTATTACAAGTTTATTATTTTTCCTGGAAACTTGGTCATATATAATGACACAATGCAAAGGTTTCCCAATTTTTTTATTTTTTCTGAATTTTTTATGCCCGTTTCAAAATGTTGTCAAACGGCGGGAATGACCGTTCCTAGCTAGTGGTTTAATCTTGGAATTTTTTTGGTGTTTCTCTGATTAAATAGATACTTATGTACATATAAATGATTTTTGTAAAAAATAAAGAGCAAACTACAAGGCAACTACAATTCAAATTAACCCGCTTCCACCTGAATCGGTGGAAATTTGTCTTTTTCACGGGAGGTGGATCAAAACTTTTTACACCCAACTATTTGGCCAATTGTGCATTAAATATGGCCTAGTATTTTAGAAAAATGATTTCGTCTAATTTTGCAACAATTATTTGGGAGGTTCTTCACAAAAAAACCTCCTTTTGGGCACTCGAAAAATGGAAAACGGTTTTTTCATCCAAAGAAAATGAAAATTTCCTTAGGCAACATTGTTTGCCATTCCAATATGCACCCTTGTGCATAATATGAGATCATTTGAACAAACTATGCCATGAATGTGGCCATAAGATTGATCATTTGGCTTGAAAGCCATTAATCTCCACACGTGATAGCTCATTTCTGAGAACACTTTTTAAAAATAATTGCCGTATTACAAGTTTGTTATTTTTCCTGGGAACTTGGCCGCATATAATGACACAATGCGAAGTTTTCCCAATTATTTGATTTTTTTTGAATTTTTTATGCCCGTTTCAAAATGCGGTCAAAACGGCGGGAATGACCGTTCCTAGCTAGTGGTTGAATCTTGAATTTTTTGGTGTTTCTCTGATTAAATAGATACTTATGTACCTAGAAATGATTTTTGGAAAAAATAAAGTGCAAACTATAAGGCAACTACAGTTCAAATTTGACCCGCTTCCAGCTGAATCGGCGAAAATTTGTCTTTTTCACGAGAGGTGGATCAAAACTTTTTACACCCAACCATTTGGTCAATTGTGCATTAAATATGACCTAGTATTTTAAAAAAATGATTTGGTCCAATTTTGCAACAAATATATTGTAGGTCCTTCACAAAAAAAACTCATTCTGGGCACTCAAAAAATGGAAAATGATTTAAAAGAACTCATTTCTCATAACTCTTTAAAAAATATTTGTCTTATTTTAAATTGTGATTATTCCTGAAAACTATAGTCAAATTTGCTGACACAATGAGAAGTTCTTTTTTTTTAAAATCAGGTCATAATAAAATAGCTAACATGATTTAGCACCTAACTTTTAGTCGATTATGACCAATTTAAATGGTCAAAATATCATACATGTATACTGCGTTCTGATTGGTTCAGGGGCCTTTCACGCGGATCATGCATAATTCACCGTTGGATGCTCCTGGATCCAACGGATCCGCACCTCACCCTCTCACCCACCTACCGCGAGCTACGCCTAAAAAAACCCACCGCACACCACTCCTCTCTCCCCGCGCAGCGAACCCTAGCGCTCCCGATCCAGATCCCTCCCCTCGCCGCCACCCACCCCTCCCCTCCCCACCTCAGATCCTCGCCGCCGCCACCCACCTCTC
>NC_041388.1:703200558-703221766 GCF_002162155.2 Triticum dicoccoides | reverse complement strand
CCACCTCAGATCCCTCCCCTCGCCGACACCCACCCCTCCACTGGCCGTCGTGGACATGGTCGCCACCACCGACCGCTAGCGGGAGTCCTGGTCCTCTCGCTCGTCGTCCTCGGCGGCGGCATCTGGCTGAGCCACCGGGCCGCCGCCACCACCGGGACGCCCACCACCACATGCTCGGCCGCCTGGCGTCGATCATTGCCAAGGAGCTGCTTAACAGGCAGCGCGTGGTGGTGGTCTGCTGTGAGGAGATCTGCATGTCCGGCGGCCTCGTCCGCCAGAAGATGAAGTACATCCGCTTCCTCCGCAAGAGGATGAACACCAAGCCCTCCCACGGCCCGATCCACTTCCGCGCCCCGGCCAAGATCCTCTGGCGCACCATCCGCGGGTACGTCACCATTGCCGCGCTCGATTCCCAGGTGGGCGGCGGCCGCTCCTCTCCTCTCCTCTCCTCTCCCCGCCCGGCCGCCCATACTCCCGGTAACCATCGGCCGCCTTATTCCTCACCTTCTGATTCCGCTTCCACTTCATGGTGCAGGGTCCTGTGGCGGCTGCACGAGACTCACTTGACGACGGCCCCTCGCTCGCCCGGTTCCAACGGGTTTCCCTCCCCATCGACTAGGAGGGTAACGGATTCCTCTGCCGCTCCTCCTCCGTTTCTACACTTATTTTGCTGCTAGCACTACTACTTTAGTTCGGCAGATTGGTTTCGGTTCTGGGGAATTCCTGCCAGGTGGCGCCTACGATTTCGACGCATTCCCTTCACCACCTCGTGCAAGCCCCGTAGTTTTCATCTTTTTTTCTTCTTCAGCGATAAGTATTAGCGAGCTTAGTGTTGCGTTGGTTGGTGTGTTTTTCCAGCAGTTGTTCTGCTCTGGTTTTGTATTGTGTCGTTCCGTGTTAGCTTTATTTAGTCTTACTTACACTTGGGACATGAAGGATTGCGGGGTAGCCTAGCGTTGCGTTGATGGTGCTGGCACACGAACCAACCCCACACAAGCGATCGAATCTGGCCTACCTGTTCAACCCAACTGGATAGCTCAGATTCGCACACTTTCAGTTTGCAATGCATTGCTATGCTTGCTCACGGTGTTGCTGCTCCATTATATCTGATGGACGAGTTTAATTTGATTGTATAGACTATGACCTTGGAGTACTAGTGATATGTGCTTTCATCGACTTAGTGGGGGGACCTAGTTTGCAGGTAATCTTTGGTAATTTTAGTATGCTTTTTCTAACATTCTCATCAACAAAACATGATTTCAACCTAACTGATACATCCCAGTCCCAGGGCATATATAAAAGCGAACATGTGCTTTTCCAAATGCCACCGCAATGTTTTTTTGAAACAAATGCCACCGCAATGTAAACCACAGCTTGATCGACGATTCTGTTGTCCTGTCGCACTTTCACATCATGCAGCTTGCTTCGTTTGGAAACTGATGTAAAGGGCGAACTTGTTCGGCACGTTTTGTGCATGCTGGATGGTGATTGCCTTTGTGCTTTTGTGCATGTTGCTAGTAGTAGCAGCACTATGGTCATGAGCAGCTACCTAGCATAGGATAGGATCTGTGCGCCTGTGCTGTACTATCTTGGCCTCCTTCATGGGACATGGCTGATTGCCCCATAGTCTGAATTATGTTTCAGCACACGAGCGGTTTATTGTCTTCATCTTAAGCAATCACTGTGGTTTGCTCAACCACACGGGCGTGCTGTTCGATTCTGATTTCCCTCTCCCTCTCTCTGTGTTTTTCTGTCAGTAGCTAGTAGCATAAGTTGGAGCTGGCTGAACCAGAAACTATCTACATTTATTCAACTAGATCAAGTACAAGTACATTAGTTCGTAATCTGCTATTAATACAATGTCCAAGTCATAAATTTCCTGAAGTAGTGCATGTATATATTTAGGAGCTAGTTAATTAGAAAATGGATGTGATTAGAAAATGTGTTCATCAGGTCTTGTGTAATCGAAAAATTTGTGATTCATATTCTTCAGCTAAATGCCTGATAAGTAAATTTGCAGAACAAGCACTTTTGAGCTAAATGCCTGGTAACTAAATTTGGGATGCATATTCTAGGCACAGTCCAGTTATGTGAGTGTTATTATGGTGCTTGATTTCTTATGCTCTGTTTTAGAATTGTGCAGCAACTGAGAACTATAATGGTATCTTAGTTTCCTTGCATCTGACGAGTCCTTCGTAATTCTACTGATATACCTATGCATTTTGGTGTAGTTATACAACAGTTCTTACCATTTCCCTTTCCAGCTTTGTACTTGTCTTTTGTCATACCTGTCAACCTGATATGTTGATTAATAGAAGCTAACGTTTCCTCCTGGTCTGAGCAGGTGTTCTGGATAATGAGGAATTGGGCATTGTGAACATCACTTTCCGCAAGTCACAGGGTTCTAGGCTGCTACAGGATGCCCTCCTCCTCCACCCCCCTGACATGGTGAGCTCCACCCCTCCTTCTACCCCTTGCAGATCTGATATGAAGTGGGCATTAGTTGCAATTGTTATGGCCACAACATAGCAGCATTATATTGGTTCAGTTTTTATGCATAACTCGATTGTGACCGTGTTGTTTGATACTGCTTGCCTCATCTATTTCCAGCATCTTTACTGAATTATGTGCTGAAAATGTTTTCTTATGTGTGTTTCAGTGCGAACACGGATCAGTTGCTGCTCTAAACCCAACAATTCGGAGGAGGAATGCACGAGAAGCGAGTCCCCCAGCGATGCCAAGGTTGGTCGTGTATTATTACTGTTTTTTGAGCTGTCTCTGTTTCAACCATACAATCCGTCTAGCATAAGGTAGATAAGGCAAATACTGGAGACACTGTCGTACATATTGGGCATGGTAGTAGACTGTCAGAACCTTACGGTCTTGCAAAATCTTCAAAATCAATATTCTGCTCCAGTCAGGTTCTATGTATATCCTCTTTTTCATGGGATATGTATATCCTGTAAGTCATGGTTTATCTCAGAAAAGAGGATATATAACTGAGCTGTATAAGACCAGCAAGTTTTTTTGCCAATTAGCTTTCCGTGTGCATGCTCTTAATCCCCATATCACTAAGAGAGGACCTTACTGATTCTCATATTACTAATTTCTGTATCAAACATTATTATTTTGTATCTATGTGCTAGCTCTGTCAAATATAATCAACCTGCCTATGTTCCATTTTGCTATTTGTACTTGGATAGAAAAGCTAAAATCTGTATAGTGCTCTGTGTGTAATACCAAGTTGTTCCTGTTATTTACAAACTATTGTTCTTATACACTGATCCACAACACCATGCATTACACATTTGAAATTAATTAAAATACACCTAAACACAGTGCTTCAACACATATTTATCCTATGATTATACCTGAGACATTAGTTTGTTTTTATGCTTTTGTTTCCCACAGTGCTTCAAGCTTGTTTATTAACTCGATTTGTTGTTATTCTGTTTAACAGGAGACTGCAGCAGAAGCAAAGAAGACGGATGCTACACCAATCCAAGAGTAGCTAGCTTTAACTTGGCAGAGCGTTTTATTTTTCAATCGCAATATTTGTGATTGTGTGGAATATTGTATGGTTATGTACGTGAAGTTTTAAGTTCCTGGGCATGCAATATTTGTAGGTTAAACTGGTTGTTGTGATGTGAACGAGTGTATGGAGTTTCACATGTTCTGTTCTGTATAGAATATATTGTAATAAATCTATTTTGGTTGTTATTTGAAGATTTTCATATTCTTTTCTTCTTTCTGTTTGATATATACTTCTTAAAAAGTGATGTGGATCCACTGCCGGGAAAAATCTGACAATTGGGACCCATCTAAAAACTGGACCACAAAAAACCCTCGAAAATAAAAATGAAATCGTCTGCAAAAGGCCATGCCTAGAAAATAAAAAGGCCAAATTATTGAGCCAGGCTCATGTAGCTAGAGAAAATTAATAGAGAAAATATACAGTAAAAAGGCCGAATTGTTGGGCTAGGCCCATGTAGAAAATTGAATTGGACCGGGCTGAATCTTGTGCCACGTCAGATTGCCACGCTGGATGCCTACGTGGTCTGGGGAGGTTGCTAGTGACCAAAACGCCACAGTAGACGTATTTTGGTCATAAATGTCTTTGACCATTCCAGAAGAAAGGTCGCTATAGTCAGTTTATGACCGCCAGCTTTTAACCTTCTGTTTTTGGTCACGAAAAGGTCGTAAATGGAAATTTGTGACCTTTCAGTGACCAATAGTGGTGGTCACAAGTTGACATATTTCTTGTAGTGATATCTAAATGGTGCTGAATCAAAGGAGTGAAAAAAATTAATTATTACCACACATTATTACATCTTCTATATCTAAACAACTAGCCACCACTAACCTATTTGTCTTAACATGCAAGTTTGCCACCTCGTCATTCAACATGTATGAAGAAAGGTCCACTACAACATGCAAACAAAAGATTCCCGCAACAACATGTACATGTTACACGTAACCATTTCTCTATGAATATATTGCAAAACATTCCCGCAACAACATGTCGGGTATCGTCTAGTTTTCTAATATAATATAATTTGAGTGGACAACACAAAAGATGACATCATTACAATGGCTAAAATGTTATCCATTTTCCATGATTAAATTCTCTAGTGACTGCCTCATGTTTAGTCCATATATGCTACAAGCACTATCTCAAGGTACTGGCCTCTTGCAATATTATATATTATGTATCATGTATGCAGTAACACAATGTAAACACTTCACTATTAGATCACTGGATTCATCCTAACATAACTCTAGCAACTGTTCTACTCTTCTTCGCCCACCACGCTTCTGCACACGATAACAGGATAAGTTAATTAATGACAAATAAAAAACAATTATAACCTACAATGCGTACAAAAACTTACTTCTGATTTAGTTTGCATTTCTTGCTGCGTTTAGTGTGCCCTAGCAATTTGCATGCACCGCACCTGATTCTGATCTCGTCGTACGAAAGTGGCCTACCATTTTTCGACATAGGACGGTTCTCATCTACCTTAGTTGCACCTTTCGCTGATACTTTAATAGGATCTTGAACTTCAACTATGTTGCCTTCACCATCGTCTACATATTCAATTGCACAAGTACTAAGATCAGCCGTTTTCTTACTCAAATTTTCCTGTAGCTGATCATACTCATGGCTCTTAGCTATCATGGTCTTCAAACTCTCCTGTAACTGATCCCACAAAGATGGGTGTTTGCATGCTGCATGCATAGCTTCTGAATCCAACACACTGACCTGGCTATATTTCATTCTTTCAGCTGCTCCAGTCCATCCAAATCCCAACAGATCACTTGTGCGCCTCGCGGGCAGTCCCAACCTTGCGTCTTTCGTGAACCGCACAAGAACTAAACACTTTGGTATTTCAGATATATTCAAGTACTTCAGTACATGGAATATGTGCATGCAAGGTAGACCCCTTCGAATCATTCTTCTGCAGCTGCACCTTATAGTTTCTGCAGCTGCACCTTATAGTTACTCCACCCAAAAACGGCTCTTCCAGTTATTCTTCCAGGCCACGATGTACTGCTGTGATCCGTCTCCGAGCTTTATTTCTACAATCTCCATGCCGCCAATTTTCCTAAGATCATCTTGCAACATATAGAAGTTTGCTGGAGTGAAGACGTGAGAAGCAGCTATCTCAAGTTCCCTCGAGCTAGTAACTGCCACCGGTACACTCTGTGAGGCCGTGCAATCATCTCGTGCGTCATTCTCATGGATACGTACAACGGCATTCTCATAGTGCAAAATCATATCCACCAGGGTCGTTTCACCGTCTAGGTGGAGGTGAAGGCATGAGTTTAGACTTTCACTCCTCTGGTAGCTTTTCATGCCAAGCCAAAAACCCTCTGTCAGATAAGCCGCGGACCACTTCCTCTTGTTATACATCTGTCTCAACCATGTTACTGTTTTTTCCGACTGCCATCTTTTGGAAAACGTGTGCTATCTCTCCTCAAACATGGCCATGGACGTGCTATAGTACAGAAGAGTTCAGAACTCCTTCAAGTACTTGTGACTGAGGTGAATCTTCATATTTTTTTCTATATGCCACGTACATATACGGTGCCACACGTCTGGCAAGACTTGGCGAATTGCCTTGATCATCGCAGCGTCGGCGTCCGTGATAACACTCTTTGGCATCTTTTGACACATGGACCTCAAAAAAGTCTCCAGCAGCCAAACATATGTCTCGTCGGTCTTATCCGAAACTATGGCACAAGCAAAAATAGTGGTCTTTCGGTGATGGTTAAGACCAACAAAGGGTATGAATGGCATACCATACCGGTTCATCTTGTACGTGTTGTCAAATACAAGCACGTCGCCGAAGTCCTCATAGTCATGACGAGACTGGGAGTCACACCAGAACATCCTATTCATATGTCATTTCTTGTCTAGCTTGTACTCAAAAAAGAAGCTAGGATCCCTCTGTTTCCTACTGGCCATGATGCCTATGACTGTGGCAGCATCACCTTTTGAAAGCAGCTTCCTCTTCTCCCTGGCACAAAGGTTGTATATTTCACGTCTGGTAAAACCAACACCGCCATACCATACATGTTTGCTGATGAACGAATCCATCATGTCGTGAATTCTAATCCCTGCAGCTCCCATGGCCAGTATCTCAGCTCTCTGGTACTCTTTGATTTTTCTATGGGACCAAAGAAAAGGTACCTCGTCCGGTCCTACCAAGATATGGCTATGCTTGTCCTCAAAATTATCAACATACCAAACCCCACGCTTTTGGTCAAGCTTCACGCTCAGGTGCGCTTCGCAGTGGCAGCGTGTCTCGGGTCTAAGCCTACGGCTGTGTCCTTCCTCGGTTAGCAACCTGCTATCACGTTTTCCTTGTCTGGAACAAACAAACCGCCTATAACGCATATGACGTGACTTGGTTTTGGTATAGCTGACCTTATTCTTTCTAATGCTGAAACCATTTTCTCTAGCATAGCTGTTGTAGAAATCATACGCAGCATCATGAGACGTAAAAGTCTTTTGTATTATCTGCATGAACATATCCCTCTTATCATCTGCACTAGCAGTATCTTGGACATTCTTTTTCCCCTCAACTTCTGTCACCTACACAATCATAACATAGCCATGAAAATACTTTTCTATGGTATAACATTACTTCCATACAACATTCATTACATACATACCTCACTCATGATGACCGACGATTGCGACTCCCCAGAATCAGGTGCAGCTAATGATTCGACATCAAGGCCTGTCTCCGCGTTGGATTCACCGTAATAGTCGTACGCATTATGACATTCGGAAATGAGCTGAAAATATAACACAAATACATAAGTACTTATAATATAATATTCCAGGATTTATTCAACTTGCATGAATGCCAACAAAAAATTCCACTTCCATACCTGACTAATGTAATCCTCATTTGAGATCTCCGAGTTGTTTTCCTCACCATCATCATGCTCATTGTTTTCCTGACCATCATTGAGGGAGTCCTGGATTAGGGGGTGTCCGGGTAGCCAGACTATACCTTCAGCCGGACTCCAGGACTATGAAGATACAAGATTGAAGACTTCGTCCCGTGTCCGGATGGGACTTTCCTTGGCGTGGAAGGCAAGCTTGGCGATGCGGATATTCAAGATCTCCTACCATTGTAACCAACTCTATTAACCCTAACCCTATCTGGTGTCTATATAAACTGGAGGGTTGTACTCCGTAGGGAATCAACTCCATATACAACAACCATACCATAGCCTAGCTTCTAGGGTTTAGCCTCCTTGATCTCGTGGTAGATCTACTCTTGTACTACCGATATCATCAATATTAATCAAGTAGGACGTAGGGTTTTACCTCCATTAAGAGGGCCCGAACCTGGTTAAAACATAGTGTTCCCTGCTTCCTGTTACCATCTGGCCTAGACGCACAGTTCGGGACCCCCTACACGAGATCCGCCGGTTTTGACATCGACATTGGTGCTTTCATTAAGAGTTCCTCTGTGCCGTCGCAATCAGGAAGGATGCCTCCTCCCATCTTTAAAGACGGCGCTGTTGCTAAGGGAGCCTTGGCTGTCGGCCAAACCCTCCGGCTAGGTGATTTCCTCATGACCGCCTGTTCGGCTGTTGCGCCGACGGTGACCTCTCGAGTCATCAGAAGCAACCTACACGTCAGCTCGGAGCTCGTCGAGCAACTAGATCCAATGGAGCTCTCTTCCGTAAACGAGCTCTTGGATCGCATCGCCGCCCTGGGGGTCGCTACGGATTACGACCAGGTTGGGCTTAAACCCGATCTACGAGAAATTAACTCTCCCCAAGTCACCCACCACGTTGCGTGGTAGAGACGCAGTGCGGCGACCCTTCATCTATTTTAAGGACTAGCTACGTCCGAATTCCCGACCCCTCCAAGCCGGATACCCGCGGAGGAGGAGAGGTAACTCAAGACCTGAGCTTAGCATCAGGCAACGGGCCAGATTCACTGGACAACATCCAAGAATCCGAACTTCAGAGTTTGGAAACTCTTCGGCCTCCGAATCTGGGATTGGGTGAGGTTTCAGATTCAACGACACCCGCCCACCCAATCATAAGCGATCTCTCCCAAATCAGGCAGAGGCCCGAGGAAATAGTACATCATTACTGGGCCAGATTCCTCCTGGTTATGAACAGGATAAAGGATTGCCGTGAGGAAGACGCAATTTCAATTTTCTGCAGTAATTGCACGGACAAGGGAATCCTTAATGTCGTAAGTCGTCGTGATATCACACGCTTTGCTGACTTGGCGTCCATAGTACAAAAATACTGTGCGATGGAAAGCGCCTGGAAAACCGAAATAAATTTTTGGGATAATCCGGCCTTGAATAGTAATCCCATCCGAACTAAGAGGGTGCATCATTACAGGACACCCGAGATAAACACCAAAAAGCCAAAACCCTCTACAGGGCATGGAACCGTACTGGAAAGATGGCTTGATGGACCCTGTAGAATTCACAGTACAGAGGATGCCACACCAACTCACAGCCTTAGAGCATGTTGGATACTTCGGCAGGTGGCCAAAATCGGCGAGGACCACTTAATTCCGGAGGCCACAGAAAGCCAGCCCAAGGACACCAGTACCATTCTCACAGTCTTCGAGACTTTCGCATCAAACAATGTGCGAAAAAGAACACTCCGCAGCCTCGCTGAAGTCTATCAAGTTGCAACAATAAATCCATGGAGTGACACTGCCATTACCTTCAACGCAAGTGATGAACCTCAATTCCGAATAGCCCGAGCACCAGCCGCATTGGTCCTCAGTCCCATAGTGGACGGCTTTCGCCTCACCAAGGTGCTCATGGATGGAGGCAGCAGACTGAACCTCATTTATGAGGAAACCCTTCAAAAAATGGAAATAAACTAGAACCGCGTCGAGCGAAGCAGCACAACCTTTAGAGGAATAATCCCCAGTCGGGAAGCGCGCTGCACAGGAAAAATCACACTAGATGTGGTGTTCGGCACGCTGGATAATTACAGGTCCGAAGAAGTTACGTTTCAGGTGGCCCCATTTAAAAGCGGATATCACGCTTTACTAGGGCGGGAAGCATTCACAATCTTCCAAGCAATACCCCATTACGGGTACATGAAGCTTAAGATGCCCGGGCTGAACAGAATTATCACTCTAGCTAGTGATCCGGACATAGCACTCCGCGCCGAAAACAAGACAGCCACATTAGCCCTTGAGTTACTATCCGAAGCCTTAGCGGCCGAGGAACTGACTGCGTTGCGCTCCACGGTTAACAGGGATGATGTGATACTCGACAAGAGATCCAAATCCACATCCTTCAAGCCAGCTGACGAAATAGTCAAATTCCAGGTCCATCCAACGGACCCCAATAAAACAGCTTCCATCCGGGCACGTCTGAACCCTGATGTAGACGCCGCACTACGAGAGTTCCTACGAGAGAACTGGGACATCTTCGCCTGGCACCCTTCAGACATGCCAGGGATCCCACGCAGGCTGGCCGATCACAGCTTAAATATCCAAAAAGGATTTAAACCTGTCAAACAAGCCCTTCGGCGTTTTTTCGAACCCAAGAGACAGGCTATGGGAGAGGAGCTAGCCAAGCTATTGGAGGCCGGATTCATTAGAGACATAAAACATCCGGACTGACTAGCAAACCTGGTGATGGTACCAAACAAGGACAAATCCTGGCGCCTGTGTGTCGATTTTAAAGACCTTAACAAGGCTTGCCGAAAGGACCCCTTCCCCCTCCCCGTATCGATCAAATTATCGATGCCACCGCAGGACACGATTCGTTGTGTTTCCTCGACGCATACTCCGGTTACCATCAAATCAAGATGGTAGAATCAGACCAAGCTGCAACAGCATTCATCACACCATACGGCCCATTCTGCTTCAATACAATGCCCTTCGGGCTGAAAAACGTCGGTGCAACATATCAGCGCATGATCCAGACATGTCTGGCAAACCAGATCGGCAAAATAGTGGAGGCGTACGTGGATGATGTGGTCGTCAAATCAAGACACGTCGAATCTCTAGTGGACGACTTGAGGCTTACATTCGATAACCTCTGAAAATATGACATCAAGCTCAACCCGGAAAAATGCGTCTTCGGCGTTCCAGCCGGAAAGCTCTTGGGCTTCATTGTATCCGGTAGAGGAATTGAAGCAAATCCAGCCAAGATCCGAGCTTTGTCACAATTGGATGTCCCAAAGGACCTTAAACAAATACAAAAATTAACCAGATGCGTGGCGGCTTTAAGCCGCTTCATCTCCCGCTTGGGAGAAAAGGCACTACCCCTCTATCGCCTCCTTCGGAGCACCGAACACTTCAGTGGACGGATGCCACCACGGCCGGACTTGACGAAATAAAAGCCATATTGGCAACAAAACCAGTCCTGGCCGCGCCAAACACCGGCGAACCAATGTTATTGTACATTGCAGCAACACATCAAGTTGTCAGCGCAGTGCTCGTTGTCGAGCGGGAAACGGATGGACACAAATTCCCCCTTCAAAGGCCGGTCTACTACGTATCCACTGTCCTCACTCCATGCAAATCACGGTACCCGCATTATCAAAAGATTGCATACGCGGTATTCATGGCATCCCGGAAGCTACGACACTACTTTCAAGAGTGTTCCATAACAGTAGCCTCGGAAGTACCACTCAACGATATTATCAACAACCGCGATGCAACGGGCCAGATTGCAAAATGGGCCATCGAGCTTCTCCCGTTCGATATAACCTATAAGCCACGGCGAGCTATTAAATCACAAGTTTTGGCCGACTTCGTCGCAGAATGGACGGAGGCCGAGCTCCCTAAAGAGTACGACACATATTCAAACTGGATTATGCATTTCGATGGCTCCAAAATGTTGGCCGGACTGGGCGCTGGCGTCGTCCTGACGTCCCCCACAGGAGACACAGTCCAATATGTGCTCCAGATCATGTACACTGATTCCAACAATGCAGCCGAATATGAGGCCCTCCTACAGGGTCTCCGGATAGCAGTATCCATGGGTATCCAGCGCCTAGAGGTACGCGGGGATTCAAACCTTGCGATATCCCAAATAAATGGAGACTTCGACGCCAAGGACCCAAAAATGGCAGCTTACCGCAACGCCGTCCTAAAAATGTCAGCTCGGTTCGAAGGGCTGGAGTTTCACCATATAGCCCGAGAAAACAATCAAGCAGCGGACGTCCTGGCACGCATCGAAGCAAAACGCGATGCAGTCCCCCCCCCCCAACATCTTTTTGGAAAGATTGTTCAAACCATCCGTAGAATGGGAGGGGGAACCCGCAAATAACAGCCCGGACCCAGCCGCACCACTCGACGCCGAACAATCTGACACAATTGGAGGCTCTGCCAATGAAATTACACCTTCAGCCCACGTAATAATGGCGGTTATCGCCCCGTGGACAGAACCATTCCTAGCCTACCTTACTAGGCAGGAACTCCCGGAGGACCAAAACGAGGCCCGCTGCATAGTGCGGCGATCTAAAGCCTACAGAGTCCATGAGGGAGAGCTTTATAAGAAAAGCACTACCGGAGTCCTTCAAAGGTGCATCTCTGAAGAGGAAGGGCGGAACCTTTTGGCTGAAATTCATGCCGGACTCGGTGGTCACCATGCCGCTACTCGGTCCCTTGTTAGCAAGGCTTCCCATACAGGCTTTTATTGGCCGACGGCCCGGGCAGACGCTTAGGACCTAGTCCAACGATGCGCTGGTTGCCAACTTTTTGCCAACCAAAGCCATATGCCACCCACCGCACTCCAAACTATACCCATCACCTGGCCTTTTGCGGTCTGGGGGCTTGACATGGTCGGACCCCTTAAAGGTGGGACCGATAGGAAAAAATACTTACTGGTCATGGTGGATAGATTCACCAAATGGATAGAAGCCAAGCCTGTTAAAACGGCCGAATCCGGACCTGTGATAGACTTCATATCCGGGGTTGTACACTGTTATGGCATCCCCCACAGCATCATAACCGATAACGGCACAAATTTTACCGCCGACGAGGTAAAACTCTGGTGCAAAAACATGGGCACCAAGCTCGATTATGCTTCCGTCTATCACCCACAAAACAACGGCCAGGTCGAACGTGCAAATGGTCTTATCATGAGCGGCATTAAACCCAGACTGGTGCGGTCCCTCAAGGAATCTAACACACACTGGGTAGAGGAGCTCGACTCCGTGCTATGGGGGTTGTGGACCACGCCAAATCGCACCACCGGATACACACCATTTTTTATGGTGTACGGCACAGAGGCAGTTCTGCCTTGCGACATAATTCATGACTCACCTAGAGTGCGCATGTACGAAGAAAGAGAAGCCGAGCTCGATCGGCAGGACAACTTGGACGCCTTGGAGGAGGAGCGTGACGTGGCAAAAGCCCGTTCCGCATTTTATCAACAGCAGGCCCGAAGATATCAAAGCAGAGAAGTACGGGCCAAAAATTACAATGTTGGCGAACTAGTTCTACACCTGCCGGATAAGAAAAAGGACAAACTCAAGCCCAAATGGGAAGGTCCATTCATAATCGACAAAGTCCTGACTGATGGGGCGTACCGCCTGCGAGATGCGTCGGATAACCGACTCGAGCCGAACCCATGGAACGCCACTCGTCTCCGAAGATTCTATGCCTAGCGCCGGACTCTGTGTTCGTCTCCTTCCTTTGTCCATTTTTTGCATTTTTCTGTCTTACATTTCTCTCCTTCCCCTCTTTTCTTTTATAGCCCTTCAAGGCTCATCTAGTGACGCGCCACTCGCGCTCATTAAACCTGGGGGCTTCTTTGACAGAAGCTTATTTATACGGGCTTCACGCCCACCACATGTGTCAAACTTCCGCATGTACCTTTTCTTCACCATTATATGCATCGATATGACTTAAGTTTTGGCCAAGCTGGGTTGCCTGGCTCCTGTGCTTACCCCTACGTTCCCGATTGTTCGGCTAGGTGGTAAAGGGAGCACCTCTACGATTGTTACTGCCGGATCAGCCGGATGTGTACCTCAGACTGGGTGAAGCCGAAAGCTAGCGTTCTTAAGGGAATATTCGGTCGGTGAACTAAAAGATGACCTTTTTTTACTTATTTATACATATGCCCCCAGATGATTTTCCTGCGTTTGCAGTCCGGACATGCACTTTAGGGCATGCCTCCCAGAGAAAGGAACCCCTAACGAAACTATTCTCTCTGGAAGATGTTTCTTACTAACCATGTAATAAAACATAACTAGTTGGGCACTTGTCTGATAAAGCACTAATGACCCCTACGCCTGGTCTCCATGCATACCCCGGTTCTTACATAACCGGTAGGGTATTCGGACACACTCCGGACCGTCAGGTCCTGAGGTTGAAGCGAAAAGGTCGGCAACGACAAATGATCTACCATCCGGCTAGAAGGCATTACACATGTCAATTAAAAATTACATAGTCACTCTGACTGATTGTATTCCTCTTCTATACCATCTAACAGGCTGTATAATTTACAGTCCTGCTGAGAATACTTCGCGGCCAACTCTACTTGGTCGTATACTAAGCTCACAGGGATCTCCTTCCCGTCTGGCCCCACTGGTCCGACCTCGGCCATGTGGTTTGGGTCAGACTTCATAAAAAAGGGTCTTCACCATGGCCCAGGCCTCCCTAGCGCCTTGTCGGCAGGCCGATATCTTCCACAACCGGAAGCGCCGCGGAGCTCCCTTCAGCTTCTCCGCAAGCTCTCTAAGGCCCTCGGGCACGGAGTGGGCAGGCCATAAAGCTTGGGCAATACCCCGCATCGCCTGCCGAATTCGCTCGTGCAGTTGCAAGAGTTCGGGAAGAAGGTCACACATAGAACCGGGCATCTCCTCTGCAGGATGACCTGTGAGCATACCTACAGACATTACTCTGTTAGTCGACTTCCTCGCTGAACCTTTTTTTCGAAGTTCGTTCAAGCACTTACTAAAAATGTCGCGTCGAAGCCGTTGATTCTCCTTCGTGGAGTCCGACAGCTGGCCACGAACATCTTTAAGTTCGACGTCCAGCTTGGTGTTGGCATCATGATGATCATTCTTCTCTCGCCTCACCTTTGTCAACGTACTCTCACCGGCCTTTAGCCGGCGTAAGAGTTGTTGCTTGTCCGGATCGAGTCCGGCACCATCTGCAATATGATTTGTCAGATTTGCACCCACACCGCACAATACTAATCTTTCGAAGTGTATCTTATCTGAGGGGGTCTCTTTGGGCTCCCCTGCTGCCGCTAGTGCGGCCTCTAGTTGGGCCTTGCACTTTTTCAGCTCGTGGGACAGTACGGTATTCTTATTTGTAAGAACCTGGATATTAAATGATCCTTAAATCAGTTGCTCTAACTGCTTCAAGTCTCGGGGGCTACTGGCATATATATGTTTAACCAAAATTTTCTTACCCGTATGTCTTTTACATACTGCTTCGTGGCTCTGGCTAAACCATTTTGAGCGGCACGGAGGTACGCATCTCCCGAATTAAAGGCATCTAAAGCCTCTTGGGAGAAACAAGCGTCGCGTAGAACTGCCTGTGGTTCATGGCACTCTCCACTTCAGAATTTGTGGCAGACAGCATGTCCGCATCCTCTGTCAGAGGAGCGTCCGGTGCGCGCCTTGTGCTCGCCTCCGCTTCCTGGCCAGACGTTGGAGCCTGGCTGGTGGAGGCGCGATTGGCAACCTCTCCGGATGTAGTCCGGTGAGGTCTCTTCATTCTGAAGATAGCACGAACGTTAATATGCCCTGAAGGAATAACACCAGGGAAAAGGAGGGTGCGCTGTACCTTTGCGCCAGCGTCTCAGTCCGGACTACATTCCTTTTTACCCCACGGGGCCCTGCGGCCCCTCGTTGGCTAGCCGCCGTAGGTTCGGCCTCCCCGCCTCAAAAACCTCCCCTGCAAAGCTCGATTGTAATCAGAAAATTACAAACATGAGAGGGCGGACACCTATTCGGGGTACTGGGACTTTGATCTCAGTTACTTGGGAGGCCGGGATTAGCCCTGGGTAATCGGCCGTAATGGCCACCAAGGCGTTGTCCTTGCTCAATTGATGGAACACTCCATCAATCAGCTCCACCGATATGTCCGGATCCTCTTGAGAGGCCGGGTCGAGGGACCTTCCTGGGTCCTCGGGTTGTGGAGGAGGGCTGTTTATTTCCTTAACAGCCCGGCGCAGTTCCTGCGTTGAAGTCGTTAGACTAAATACTTAACAATGGGAATACAAAACGAATGGGCAAGTAAATGCGACCGCTTACCCAGCTTGGTGGATTATGCATAGAGAATCCAACCTGTGGGTTGACGCTGAGAAATTCCTCCTCTTCTCCCTTATACAAAGTGGACAAGATCTTTAGTAGAGCGGCAGCCGAATCCGGCCCCTTACAGCCGTAGCGGGTGGCTTCGTCCTCCCCGTTGAAGTCCCACATGGGGTGGCTTCTATACAGAAGTGGCTGCACCCCTCGCATAATGCATTCGGCCATAACCCCAATCATTGTTAGTCTGGAATGGGCTAACAATCTTATTCGGCCCATCAGGTAAATGATGTCCCTGTCACTTTCCCCCTGAGGGCTCCATGGACGCCAGCTCAGGCGCTTCTTTAAGGGAGCACTGTCGAACTCAGGAAGGCCGATCCGAACAGGATCCGGCAGCGGGATATCCTCTATATAAAACCATTCCGAAGGCCAGTCTTCGGACGCCTTCTTTGGGGTTCCGGATAGATATCCGGTCCCGGCGATGCGCCACACTTCGGCTCCGCCCACTTGATACATTGACCCCTCCTTGGAGCGGGGCACCAGGCAGAATAACCTCTTTCACAGCGCGAAATGAGCCTCAACACCCAGGAATAGCTCGCAAAGGGCGACGAAGCCCGCGATATGCAATATAGAGCCGGGCGTGAGATTGTGCAGCTGGAGACCGTAGAACTCCAGAAGCCCGCGGAGAAATGGATGAATTGGAAATCCAAGTCCTCTTATGAGATAAGGGACGAGGCACACCCGCTCTCCTTTGGAAGGATTGGGGGTGCTCTCCGCTTGCTCTCCACCATTATAGGTGGTGAGTCCGGCTCGGACCGGGACCATATAGGCCTGAGGGAGAAATCCCTTGGCCTGAAGCGACACTAGCTCGCTGTGCGGGATGGAGCACCTCTCCCAGTCTCCAGGTTTAGGACTGGAAGGGCGAGAGGAGGAGCTATGACGGCTGGCCATGTTGGAATGGACCTTTGCTGGAGGCGCTCTGATGATTACTCGCGGGAAGGAGAAGGTGTGGTTTGGGCCTGAATCCCCATCCCATTAAATAGGCGGCTCGTTTGTGCGGCTAGGGGTGTGAATGTAAAAACACCCCGACTTTTCGCATTCGTTTGACACGTGGAAGACGGCCATTATTGGGCATGGAAGCCAAGGTGCGCTACATTACGAAAATCGGACACTATTCAGCAGGTACACGGAATTTGGAGAAGAACCCACCTTGCAATGCCGAAGATAATCTGCGCGCCGGACTCGTCGTCATTGAAGCCTGGTTCGGGGGCTACTGAGGGAGTCTTGGATGAGGGGGTGTCCGGGTAGCTGGACTATACCTTCAGCCGGACTCTAGGACTATGAAGATACAAGATTGAAGACTTCGTCCCGTGTCCGGATGGGACTTTCCTTGGCGTGGAAGGCAAGCTTGCCGATGGGGATATTCAAGATCTCCTACCATTGTAACCGACTCTATGTAACCCTAACCCTATTCAGTGTCTATATAAACCGGAGGGTTGTAGTCCGTAGGGAATCAACTCCATATACAACAACCATACCATAGGCTAGCTTCTAGGGTTTAGCCTCCTTGATCTCGTGGTAGATCTACTCTTGTACTACCCATATCATCAATATTAATCAAGCAGGACGTAGGGTTTTACCTCCATTAAGAGGGCCCGAACCTGGGTAAAACATAGTGTTCCCTGCCTCCTGGTACCATCCGGCCTAGACGCACAGTTCGGGACCCCCTACCCGAGATCCGCCGGTTTTGACACCGACAATCATCATGTTCATCCATCTATAAATTTTCAAAATATAATATTGGCGGATGCCACCAAAAAATTACAACATGATAATGCGACTCACATTAAGATCTTCCAATACGTTCCCATTCTCTGACCTATCTCCATGATCTGAATTTTCATCATCTAACCAATCTTCTATCCAGTCTTTCATCACTTCTCCAAACTCCATGTCATACATCATATCAGTTAACTCATCGTCCGCCATTTCCTACAACAATTAATATGTATCATCGCATGTGCAAACATTATCAATGCTAGCGTGATCACGGATGTTAAATAAACTACCCCAACCAGAGAGCGCCCCAACTGAGGGCGTTCAGATCGTGCACACAACCGACGCCAACGACCTCTGATCAGCCATGGATCCTCCCCCTCTCCACACCGAGCGGCGTTAAGGTACGTCCCATGAATCCAGTACGTGATCACTTTGGATCGCGAGAAGCTGCGCTACCCGTGATAACATGCGCCGCCGGATTCCTAGCCCACGGCACCAGTCGTGATTACTTTGGATCGCCGGATATCTAGTTAAGCCGCCGCATCAAATAACGGATCCGTCGTGCACACAACCGACGGCAACCGACGCTAGGTTAACCCTAGAAAGAAGAAACCCACTTTACCCCGCGTGATCACTGTGTATATCACGACGAGCAGCACTACCAGAACAAGATTTGCGATGGCCTGGACCGCCAGAAAGCTAGGTTACCCGCCCCGCTAGGTTAACCACTACGACAAAAACAGCGGCAGTTCGTTTGATGCTGCCGCGAGCGAGACAAATGTGAGGAAACGAGATGCGGTACCTGCGAGCGCTAGAGGTTGACGACGGTGCCGCACGCGCTCTCGGACGAGATCGCCGGCGATAAGATCACCGCCGCCGATATTCCTAAAGAACCTCACCAGAATGATGGAGGAGCTGCGTGAATGATGGAGCTGCGTGATTGATGGATCGGCCGTCGGCAGGTCCTACCTGGTCATGGGGTCGTGTCATCCTTTTTTTTTCGGGATGTCACCGTATACATATGTATGGGTCATACGGGTTATACGGGGCTTGGATATGGGCTACGGGGCTTGGATATGGGCAGCGGCGGGCCAAAGAAAAAAATAAATGGCGGGGGTCAAGAATACCCCTAGGAAATTGAGTTAGGGGGTGTACCGGAGCAAGCCTCCGCGTACGGTCGCTTGTTCCTGTCCGAACCGGACCAGGACTGGTGGTTAATTCCAACAATATAGATCGACCTGCTAGACGCGTCTGAGGTAATTAAGCTGCTTAGTACGTACGCATACCGACGCCATGGAAGTCGCCGGCGGCAAACGAAAGCGCGCGGCCTCCTCCGATGCAGCCGCAGGCGCAGGTGGCGGCAGGGACTGGCTGAGCAACCTTCCGGACTGCCTGCTCCACGGTATCCTCTCGCGGATCCGGTCCCGGCAGTCCGTGCAGACGAGCGCCCTGTCGCGGCGGTGGCGCCAACTCTGGCGCGCCGTCCCCTGCGTCGACATCGACGCCGCGGACTTCCTGGTCCAAGTCGATGGGAATCCCACGATTGTTGTCTCCGATCCATCGGATCACGAGACTGAGGCGGCGCTGGCCAGGCTGGAGGACTTCGCCGACAGCCTGCTGTCCCATCGCAGCCTCTCCGCCGCCTTGATGCCGGGGTCGGCGTTGGACACCCTCCGCCTGCGCATCCATCGCCAAGAAACAGGAGGTCCACGCACCAGCAACGGCACGGCGATGCTCAGCAGGTGGATTCGCCGCGGCCTGAGGCTGTCGCCGGCTGAGCTCGAAGTGACCGGCGACGGCGGCCCGATCAAGCTACCCTCCCTCTTCTCCTCTGCTGGAGCTCGCCGCATCACCAAGCTCCGCCTGGACAACGTGCTCCTCCACAGGGACGCCGAGGGCCTCCTCGGCTCTGGCGGGCTCCCCGTCCTGGAAGACGTGGAGCTCAGTAACGTCGTCCTCCTGCCCGGGATGTCGGTGGTCGCGTCGGACACGCTCAGGAGGCTCACCGTCGTCGACGCTTCCCGGCAAAGTGGACTAAAGCGGCGCAGGAGCTTCGTCCACATCGTTGCGCCTTGCCTGGCGTCGCTGAGGCTCGAGTTCCGGCTCGCCGGCCTCGCCACGGTTAGTTTCACCTTAGACGAGGCATCATCCTCCTGTCCTGTCTCGCCCACTCATCCCTCCGCGTACTGGACGTCGATGAGACTCAGCAAGACAACGACGACGACGACAGCGACGGCGAAGATTCTGACAGCGACGAACTAGACAAACGGGACACGAGGTCGCTGGTAAGCGATCTCAGCCGTATCCTCGGCTCCCAATGCAATGTCACCAGCTTGCACCTGTCGGGCTTCGATGACATGGTACTGCCACCACCTCGTTCGTTTCCTCCCTGATATATTAGCTTCATATCATATGTGTACACCACATTACGATCGAATCGAGATCGATCCAACCAAAGCTAACTGCAGTAATTTTTGCGCTCGCTGACGGAGACAGTATGAGTACGAGAAGACGAACCTGCCGTCTATCTTTGGATACTACGATGTCGCCGCCACCGAGCTTCTGCAGGCGGTGCTGGATGAGTCCTGCTACATGTTCCCCAACCTCACGAGCTTGGTCCTCCACGACTGCGACCTCGGAAACAGACTGCAAAGTCTCTGGCATTTTCTACACAACACTCCTGCCCTCCAGTGCCTTGCTCTCAAAAGTTGTGAGGTACGTTCGTTCCTTCGTTCAAAATGACTACAGCTAGCACATGACTTAACATCGTATGATTCACTGACATTAGAATAACTTCAAATAACCCACATAATTTTTACTATTTGTATTCGGAAAAATACATGAAAAATGAAAACCAGTAGCTTCTTTGGGGGGATCTATGGTCATAGAAAAAAAATAAGAGTTCCTCTTTTTTTGCAGGGTAATAAGAGTTCTTTCCAATATCAAGTACTAGTCAGTTTCACCGATAAGATGATACGGAGACTTGCGTGCATGCAGTGGCGGAGCTTGAACGGAAAAGTTGGGTGGGCCAGACGTAAGAAGAGCACAATTGTTTTTCAAATTCTGACTCATAAGGACATGTTACAAGCACCCAGGTCACAAGATTGAGCTAGCAAATATGTATCAAACACTACCAGAAAACCGCTCTACGCCGACGGCCAAAACTATGCCGACGGCAGCCATCGGCCTACTTGGATCTATGCCGACAGCCTAGTCCTGGCCGTCTGCTTATCCTCGTCGTCGGGCTACCCTACCTACACCGACGGCAACCGTCAGCACAGATCAGCCGTCGATATAGTTTAATAAATGCTGACAGCTACCATCGGCATAAGTCAGCCGTCGGCATACATGTGGGTCCGGCGACCCCGCCCGTGACCAGCGGCTAACGGCGTCAAAGCTATGCCGACGGTCGGGACGGGCGGCCGTCGGCATACCTCCGCACACCACGTCACTGATCCGCGACGCAGATCAGCCGTCGGCATAGGCGCCATGTCATCGATCCGCGGCACGGCGCCCGCCTAAACCCTGCCGTATGTATGCCGACGGCAATGCCGTCGGCATAGTTATTTTTTTTACATGTGTTTTTTTACATATGTTTTAATGCTTTTTTTACATATGTTTTTATGCTTTTTTACATATGTTTTTATGCTTTTTTATGTATTATATGAATATATGTGTAGTTTGTAATTTTTTTCATAGA
>NC_041388.1:703197622-703200030 GCF_002162155.2 Triticum dicoccoides | reverse complement strand
CTAGGTTTTTGCCAGCGGCTCTGAGACATCATGATTTCATTCCTAAACATTGCCAGTAATAGATTAAGTGTAGATAGTAATGGACCTAGGTTTTTTACCGGCAGCTAAATATGAAGGTTGCATCCCTAATCATTGCCAATAGTAGATTAAGACTATAGATAGTAATAGAGCTACGATTTTTTACCATAAGAGTGTGCACTAAGACATCGAACGATGGTTTCATCCATAAAAATTGCCAGTAATAGATTAAGTATATATAGTAATGGGCATTGGTTTTTTACCGGCACTGACCCTAAATGGGCGATGGTAAAGAGACACCAGGGCGATGGTAATCCATTACTATATTTTTGTCTAGGAGGAGGCCAGCAAAACGCCACCAACAGTTATAGTCGTAAGCGTTACGATCAACCTTTTCCTACGTCGCCCGCGCCCTTCGACATGGTTAGCGCGCCGGCTTAATTAGCGCGTAGGTTGGCTCGGTTGAAGTGGCCGGAGCGTAGGATAAGGTAGAATGCGCGCAGCCACATTTTAGCAAGCCTATATATATATATATATATATATATATATATATATATATATATATATATATTCGAGCACATTAATAATGTGCCGTCATGTTCTTTTGAATATAGGACACTATATTTTATTAAAATCAAAAACAGCTATGCCGAAACATCTGGAGGGCTGCGCCGCGGTGTGCCCCCCTCACGGACATCGCCGCCGCCGGCATCTGGAGGGCGGAAACAGCCGCATCGGGTCTATACGGAGGGGACGCATCTCCGAAGTGTTTCTATGGGATGACCTACCACAACCGGGTGGTGTTGTGGCATGTCCGAAGAGGCGGCACGCATCTCCTGGGCGTGGTCCCCCTAACGGACGGCGCCGCCGCCGGCACCTGAAGGGGGAAACGAACGCATCGGGTCTACACGGAGGGCATGTAGTTGTCGGTTTGGCCCCGGATGTTGCTCCCAGGTGTCCCTCTGGGCTGACCTGACACAGTCGGGTGGAGAGGTCCACTGTTTAAAGCCGGTCCGTGGAAAGTTAAAGGGCTAGATCTCGTGGTCAACCGCTCCAGGGTTAGGCGGGACGGGGGCCTTGGGGGTAGCAATGCCACCGGAGCGTCGCACCGGCCCCTCATACATGCGGGGTGGTGTAGTGGCATGTTCGAAGATGCAGCACGCGTGTCCGGGGTGTGCCCCCCTCACGGACGGCGCCGCCGCCGGCACCAGGGGGGAAACGGACGTGTCGGGTCTACACAGAGGGGATCTTGCTGTGGGTCTGCCCGGTTGTTGCTCCAAAGTGTTCCTATGGGCTGACCTAACACAACCGGGTGGCGAGGTCCGCTGGTCAAAGCCCGTCCATGCAAAGTCAAAGGGCTAGATCCCGTGGTCAAACGATACAGGGTTAGGCGGGACGGGAGCCTTGGGGGGTAGCAATGCCATCGGAGCGTCGCACCAGGCCCTCATACATGCGGGGTGGTGTGGTGGCATGTCCGAAGAGGCGGCACGTGTCTCCGGGGCGTGCCCCCCCCCCTCACGGACGGCGATGACACGGTAGTAGACGTTCTCCGGTAACGATGTGGCGTGAATATTATTAACTACTCGGAGCGCGATAAAATCATGAGTTTTTTTGCATGACGTGGGCACATGTGCTATAGGAACGATGGTATTTTTTCATAAGTTTTGATGATGGAGAAGTATCCGAAAAATCCCTCTACGCGGATTGCCCTTCGCGCGTCTACGGCTGTGGCCGGCGGCCTCCGGGGGCTAGCATGCCGCCAAATCTTGCGTAGGCGGCCTCTCACAAGTCTGGAAGTGTTATGGCGGTTGCGAACGCCCGACACACGTGTCCGGGGTGTGCCCCCCTCACGGACGGCGCCGCCGCCGACACCTCGAGGGGGGAAACGGACGCGTCGGGTCTACACGGAGGGGATCTTGCTGTGGGTCTGGCCTGGTTGTTGCTCCAAAGTGTTCCTATGGGCTGACCTAACACAACCGGGTGGGGAGGTCCGCTGGTCAAAGCCCGTCCGTGCAAAGTCAAAGGGCTAGATCCCGTGGTCAAACGCTACAGGGTTAGGCGGGACGGGAGCCCTGGGGGGTAGCAATGCCACCGGAGCGTCGCACCGGGCCCTCATACATGCGGGGTGGTGTGGTGGCATGTCCGAAGAGGCGACACGCGTCTCCGGGGCGTGGCCCCCCCTCACGGACGGTGATGACACGGTAGTAGACGTTCTGCGGTAACGATGCGGCGTGAACATTCTTAAATACTCGGATTGCCCTTGGAGGGGGGGGACGGACGCCCCGAGTCTACACGGAGGGGATGTAGCTGTGGTTTGGCCCGGATGTTGCTCCCAGGAGTCCCCGCACGAAGCATCTTTCTCCGACGGACTTGGATCCGCCGCCGCCCCC
>NC_041388.1:703196895-703197483 GCF_002162155.2 Triticum dicoccoides | reverse complement strand
GATCGAGCACGCGAGGCGGCGGCCATGCGCTCCCAGACCCGCGACCAGGCCACGACCTCGACGGACGAAGTTGCTCGAGTTCGGCGCCTCCCCTCCCCTCCCCTCTGTGTGGTTTCGGGAGAGGAGAGGGCCGAGCGGCGTTAAAAAAACATTAAAAATCCATATGAAATAATAATACATAAAAACATGAAGAAGGAAAAATATAACTATAAAAAACATCAAAAATTTATATGAAATAAAAAAACATAAAGAAGAAAAAAATATAAACTATTAAAAACATTAAAAAAATAAAAAAATATAACTATGCCTACGGCTAAGCCGTCGGCATAGCTGCGGCCATTGGGGGTGTTTCACGCGGATCGCTGACGTGGCATCTATGCTGACGGCAGCCGTCGGCATAGAATGCCTTATCCCCTCGCTCACCGCCCTCGCCACTCGTTCTCCCCTAGCTAGCTGCCCCCGACTCCGACCACACCCGAACTGCTCGCCGCCGCCGCCGACGACTCCCCGCCCCTTGTCGCCGCCGCCGCACTCGCCCCCGCCCCCTGCCGTCGCCCACTCGCCTCGCCCGCGCCCCCTGCCGCCCCA
>NC_041388.1:703175488-703196667 GCF_002162155.2 Triticum dicoccoides | reverse complement strand
CGTCGCCGCCGCCTACTCCACCTCCTCCCCTGCCGCCGCCGCCGCCCTGCCCCGGATGCCCTGCCCCGCCCCCGACTCCCTGCCTGCTCCTTCTCCGGTGAGGTGAGCTAGCCTTCTTTTTTTTCAATTTATTTCATTTGTTAGATGAATGCCACTGTTAGATGCATGAATGGATATTAGATGCATGGATGAATGGATATTATATGTGTATGCTAGATATATGAATAAAATGTAGTTTTTTTGTTTTGTTTAGTTTTATTAGGTTTTTAGATGCATAGTAGATAATTTTTATTAAGTTTGTGAATGGATGTTAGTCAAGTTAACAAATGTTTTACACACTTAGTTTGTTAAATATAGATGAATAGATTTTGGTTAAGTTTGTGATAGATGGATGGATATTGGTCAAGTTAGTATTTGGTCAAGTTAGTGTTATGGTCATGTTCATTCATATATAAGAAGCAAATCGAGGCACTTGGTTTCTAAAATACTTAATAAAGATTTTTTTTTGCAATTTGACATGTTGTTTCATGTCGATTCATAATGTTGTGCCAAATGGTTAATGTGAGGTGAAGACCTAATTTTTTCACTTGATGGAATTAACAGGATTTGTGGTGTTCCCATCTTCGTGCAGTGACCATCGACGTTGGAGGTGTTGGTCCACGATCGTCCCTCCTTTGATCGACTAGATCCTCTACATCGGAGGGTGAGCAACAATTCCATGACCTCGTCCACTTTTTTTCCATGTCACTAGATTAAATTTTCACATCAAGTCGCGTAACCTAGGTCTCCCGTCTGAAAGGGTTGCAGCGATAAATATGCATTCAATTGCATATTTATCACCACAGCTCTTTCGGATTGTCCAGCGCTTTCCACGGACAGCCCGAGGATGTGTAGATTGGGTACGTTGTTCATGCTCTACCCCGTTCCGAGACAGGATTTCGGCGGCGCCTCCCTGTTGTTCTCCGGATGCACATTCCCTCGGCATTTTGCCGAGACATGTATTTGCAGAACAGCGGGGAGGTGCTGCCAAAATTTTGTCTCGGAATGGGGTAGAGCATGGACAAGATACTCAATCTACACATTCTCGAGTGGGATTAGGACCCATCTTTACCTATTAGAGATGTAGGTGGATTAAATGTCGTTTCTCGTCAACCTTGTAAAAAATAAAATATTGATGTGAGTAATTTAAATGAATCCTTAATTTTGTTGTGTGGCTTCCAATAAAGCAGAGATGGCACATAATCAGTGGATGTATAGTGGATTTTTCCGTCGGAATCAAGTAACAACAGAGTGGGTCGAGAAAACTGATGTGTTTTTGAAAGAGATATTCCGTAGTCCAATGAGGATGGTGCCAGAATGCCCGTGTGCCAGATGTAAGAGACGTATCCACAGAGATAAGAGTGAGATGACTAAGCACCTTCGCACGCATGGATTTATGCCCAACTTTAATATGCCGATAAATTTTGCCCAGCGGGACCGTGGTAGAGAGGATGTGATACGACAACGCATCGCTGGTTATAAGGATGATGGGGTTAGAGACATGCTAGATGATGTCTTTGCTGCACAGCCGACACCTCCGTCACATTCAGCGAATGAACCGGAGGAACCGGAGGAAACCGCAAAGGCCTTCCTGGAAATCTTCGCCTCGTCAAAGAAACCTCTCTATGAGGGTGCCAAGCTGTCTGTGCTGGATGCCATCTCGCAACTGATGGCAGTCAAGGCTGAGTACGTCTGTAGCCGAGGTTTCTTCGAAGCATTTCTGGGAGTATGGGCTAACAGCCTGCCTGAGGGCCATGAACTGCCGAAAACCATGTACGCTACAAAGAAAATCATGAAGGCGCTCTCCATGGACTATGAGAAAATACATGTTTGTCCAAAGAATTGCCTTTTGTTTAGGCATGAGTATGCGGATGACAAGTACTGTAGGAAGTGCGGTTCCTCTCGGTATATTGAGGTGGTCGATAAGCATGGTCAGAAGCAGCATCTAAAAATCCCTGTGAAGGTTCTTCGGTATCTTGATTTTATAAAAAGATTGCAGCGCCTTTTCATCACCGAGGAGTCTGCCAAAATGATGAAGTGGCACAAGGAAGGGAAAAGGTACAATCCAAAAAAATTGTACATCCATCAGGAGGTGAAGCATGGAAGTCATTCGATATAGAGTACCCGGAGGAAGCAGCCGAGGCTGGGAATGTCAGAATTGCTATAGCAGGTGATGGGTTCAATCCATATGGTATGTCGTCTAATCCATACAGCTGTTGGCCCGTATTTGTTATTCCGCTCAATCTCCCTCCCGGCGCCATAATGCAACGCAAGACCATGTTCCTGTCGCTTATAATTCCGGGGCCTGAATATCCGGGGAAGAATTTGAGTGTGTTTATGCAGCCGTTGGTGGATGATTTGCACCATTCTTGGTACTTCCCGAGGTTGACATATGACCGACATCTGCAGAAAAATTTCTTGATGAAAGTTTGGCTACAATATTGCATGCATGACTTTCCCGGTTATGCCATGTTCTGCGGATGGTGTACAAGTGGAAAGATGCCTTGCCCAGTGTGCATGCAGGCCTTGATTTTCATTTGGCTGAAGAAGGGTGGCAAGTATGTTGCATTTGACCTACATCGACAGTTCCTCCCTCCAGACCATCCTGATAGGGAAGACAAGAAGAACTTCACAAAAGGCAAAGTTGTCCATGAAGTAAACGAGATTCCAACGTTTTCTGGTGTGGATGTGCTTGCTCAGCTGAAAGCTCTTAAGCCTGTCGGTGAAGGGAAAGGCAAAGGCAAAGGCAAAGGCAAAGGCAAACCCACAGGCGAAGACGAGGGCGAGGGCAAAGGAAAAGGTAAAGGGAAAAAATGTTTTGAAGGATATGGTGAGACGCACAACTGGACTCACAGTACCCCCTTCACGCAGCTTCCCTATTTTAAGGACGTCAAACTTCCATACAACATAGACGTGATGCACACCGAAAAGAATGTCGCAGAGTCTCTTTTTCGCACGATCCTCAACATTCCTGATAAGACAAAGGATAATGTTAATGCTAGAGTCGATCAACAGAATATTTGTGATAGACCACGTCTACACATGCAGCCTCCCACAGGCATCGAAAATCTTGGTTCAAGCCAGATGCTGACTTCGTACTTAAAAAGGATCATAAGATGGAGGCATTCAAGTGGCTGAAACACGTCGTGAAGTTCACTGATGGTTGTGGTCGAATATAAGTAAGGGGGTCAATCTTTCAATGGGCAGAGTGACCGGGCTCAAGAGTCATGACTATCATGTATGGATTGAGAGGATTATGCCGGTGATGGTTTGGGGCTATGTTCCCGAGCGTGTCTGGCGTGTGCTTGCAGAGTTAAGCCATTTCTTCCGCATGATTTGTGCTAAAGAAGTATGTCCTGAGAAGATAAAAGAAATGCATAAGAAGGCGTCGGAGTTGATATGCAAGCTAGAGAAGATCTTCCCGCCAGGCTTCTTTACTCCGATGACACATCTCATTTTGCACCTCGCGAACGAGGTATTGTTGGGGGGGGGGGGCTGTGCAGAATCGTTGGCAGTACGGCCCTGAGAGACAGAACAAGCATCTGAGATGGAAATGTGGAAACAAAGCTAAGATTGAAGCTTCCATAGCTGAGGCAGTTATCCTAGAGGAGGTGGCAGACTTCAGGACAGCCTACTATCTGGACCATGTTCCCACGTTGCACAATAAGGTGTCTTGATACAATATAGAAGAACCCAAGTGTAAACCCAAGTTGCCTCTATTCATCGGGCAAGGTGGCAGGGCTGGATGCTCGACACCTTATCTCATGCCACGAGATGAGTGGGAGGATGTCATGTTCTATATCTTGCACAACATCAAGGAAGTTGAGGAGGAGTGGATGAGGTAATACCTTTGCACCATTCTTTTAGTCAATTCGTTATGTTCACTTTGCCTAGTTCTTATACCGCTTTTCTTATTGTAGTCGATTCGTTGAAGAAGAATGGACGGGAATGCTGCCTCCTACTGAAGCAGAGGCACTTGCTCTTCTCCGAAAGGGTGCTGATGGAAGGAAAAATTTCGTTGCGTGGTTCATGGAGAAAGTAATTTTTCACACTTCCCTATTACCGATTTCAATTAAACTCATGCACCCTATAATTTCAATTAAACTCATGCACCCTATAATTTCAATTAAACTTGTAGGGAAATGATCCGACCGAATCAATGGATGAAGAATTGAGATGGGTTTCCATGGGTTTTGACCCTGCCGTCATGACATGCCAAAAGTATGATGTGAATGGGTATCGCTTCCATACAGAGGAGCACCAGAACAGTCGGCCTGATCCCAAAACCATAAATACCGGAGTCTTCACTGAAGGAGATAATAAAGTAGATTACTACGGAAGGGTAGGAAAAATATACGAGCTTACATTCAAACGTGGCCGCGAACACCTAAGTCTCACTTTGTTCAAATGCCGATGGTTCGACCCCAAAAAGGGTCTGAGACATACGCCTTCTGTTGGTTTAGTTGAAGTTAAACCATCAACTGTCTATGCCGGAGCTGATCTCTTTATCGCCGCTACCCAGGCCACACAAGTATATTATCTGCCTTACCCATGCCAGAAAGAGTACCTAAAGGGTTTGGAAGTTGTGTTCAAGGTGTCGCCACATGGTAAGCTACCGGACCCAAACGATGATGATTATTACAACATAAACCCCATGACATACAAGGGAGTGTTCTATCAAGAGGAACATGATGACGTGGTCCGAAACAACGAGGATGATGACTTGGATTATGTTGACCTGGACCCAAACGAAGACGACGCACGGATTGATGGTGAGGCAGTTGTGAATCAAAGAAACATAATTATGCTTGAAAAGTTAAATGAAGACGCTGACGATGAGGAAGAGCCTCCACCTCTGTCAGACAACGAAGAAGATATGCGTGATAGTGATGATGAGACCGGTCCACAAATAGATTACAATAGTGATGATTCATATGGATTCTAGAAAATGTAAGTTCTTTTAATGATCATTACAATAGTATGCTTAATGTGCTCTTCTGCTATTAATGTTTTTCCTGTATGCTTATTTAATTGATATCCTTACTAATTGTTTATTCTCTTCTCAATGCAGGTTTGCTAATCATGGGCAAGTCCAGCGGTGCCAGTTTCCTCAGTAAATTCAAAGGACTTGCTCGGAGTGGACGAGCCCACAAGGTTCCCTCCCGACTACGCGAGGATGACACCTCACAGGGAGGTGGAGGGTAGGGGGAGGAGACCCTAGAGGAGGAGGCAGTGGGGGGAGAGCCCCTAGAGGAGGAGGAGGTGGGGGGAGAGCCCCTAGAGGAGGAGGAGGAGGTGGGGGAGAGGCAGCTGGGGCAAAAAACTCCGGGCCGTGTCCGAAATAGGAGGGTCTTCTTCGATGCCCTCCTATATAGAGGCACCTTCTGAGTCTGAGGAGGAGGAATATGTTCCTGATGGCGAGGAGGAGGAGGGCGAGGAGGAGGAGGGCGAGGAGAGTGGTGGAGGGGAGGTTGATCCCGAGTTGTGGGGTGACTTGCCACCGGGTGCTCCGCAGGGGTGGCTGCGTGGTAATGCCGGACTACCTACACCACCTTCTATCGAGGAGCACAAGTGGCTCATTGAACCTGTGGGGACAGAGTAAGTGCCTCTCAATCATATTTTCACCACATGACAACATTTTCTTATTGTACACATGGCAATCCTTTGATTCTTTTGCAGAACTGGATCCTTCGTGGAAAGGGCCGTAAACCGAACGGCCTTATCACTGTCCTATTGAAGCAGTTTTGGCCTGGCCTATTCTGCCCGCGGCCAGACAGGGACCCGCAGCTGCGGGTTTTGGCCACGAGCTGGGCCCACTACGAGGCTTGCAGCAACGCGGAGTATGGGACGGCCGCTAAGGCCGTGATCACCAAATTTTGGGTAAGTTCTCTTCTGAATCACTTGTCTTCAGTTCCGTTCATGGTTTATCATTGAATCACTCAACTCATGCCTTGTTTGCTTCTGGTTTATGCATGATTGGAGCAACTCTATAGAGTTCTTGACGAGCACAAGGCCAGAGACGACGTGGTCTTGCTTGCGGCTGCGAAGAAGAAAGCTCGTCAGTTGCAGTACGAGGTGCGCTGGGTTGCCGTCTCGCAGTACTACCACATCTACCTGCACCAAAAGATGACCAAAAGTCAAGCACAGAAGCAACGACTTACCTTGAACAAGGAGCAGTTCATGATGGTAACTATTACTAACTTTTCATTGTTTCAAGCAGTCAACTATATGTTTCGTGCTCACATGTCATGCTTCCAAAATTTGCATAGGTTGTTCCTCGTTGGTGCTATGGAAGGCATGATGGATGGGCGAGTTTGGTGGATAGGTGGCTCGGCGACAATGCAGAGTTTGCTGCCAAGAGCATCAAGGCCCGGGCTAACCATGGAAACGAACGGACACACGGCCAAGGAAACAGGAACCACTGGGGCTTCAAGGCCATGAAGGTATGTCTATGTGCATGATGCATTTTTGTTCTTCTTTACCGTCATGTTCTTATGTATGGCTAACTTCTGTTTGACGTTGCAGGAGGACAAGTTGAAGAGGCCGCTCTCAGACATGGAGTCGTGGAAGCTGGCCCGCGAGTGGAGTCATCCCAAGGAGGGCAAGAGCCAGTACTACGACAAGACCGAGGAGCACCTGGGGTCTTACACTCATCACTTTCAGAAGTTGCATCCGGATGTTCCTGTTGCTGAGGTCGCCCAGTCTCAGATCGACGACACGGCGGTGGTTGCCATCCAGGGGAAGAAGAATGGTCGGTATCCGTGTTTCGATGGCTTGATCACTCCTTCGATCTCGTACACATGGCTTCGGGCTACCAACTCGAGCCAGTTAGAGAGTACGGGGCGTTCACAGACTCCCTTAGCCCGCCAGCATGTTGTAAGTACTTCCTCTTTATCTCTTTCTCTCTAGCATTCTCAGTTTATTTTCAGCATTGCTCACTTAGAAACAACCTAAATTATGTAGGCATATAAGGAGTTTGTCGAGCATAGGAATCTCGAGGTGCGGGAGTACTTGAAACGAGTGAAGGCAAACGATGATTACAACCGTCAGATGATGACGGTTAGTTTTGCCCTCTTAAAACCAAGCTAAATTTTTGCACTTTCATTCCTTCTGACCTTCTAGTTTGCTTGTTTAACTAACATCCAGGCTATGTTGGCATCTTGGAGTAACCGCACGGATCCACCACAAATGGGACCCCCACCACCACCTGCGGGAGAACCCCCACACGTGCCCACGTTCGATGAATGGGTGGCACTAGGCAGTGATAGTCCAGTTAGTACATTTGCCTAACTACTGGCAAACTAGTTCTCGTTCATTCAACACTATCATATCATATTTACCGTTAGAATCTTTTCTGAAACATGTAGGGGGCCGGTGGCTCGACTCCTGCTCCGTCGACCCCAGTCACTCCGATCTGGCAGAGTGATGGTGGTCGCGGTGGCGGTTTTGGCGGAGGTGGTCTTGGTGGTGGTGGTTTCGGCGGAGGTGGTTTTGGTGGTGGTGGTTTTAGCGGAGGTGGTTTTGGCGGAGGTGGTCTTGCTTGATGATTCCGTGCATGTGGCCGTCGTGCCATGCCTTTCATGTTCCTACTTTTATGATGTTCCATGTCTTGCACTACTTTTATGTTCATGAACTTCCGCCGGTGATGATCTTTAGATGATGATGATGAACTTGAGTATGTTTAGATGAACTTGAGTATGTTTAGATGATGAACTGTCATATTTCTCCATATTATTGTGCTTTGAAATGTTGTCAAATGAATTGGAAAAGAGAAAACAGGGAAAATAAAAAAAACTATGCCTACGGCAAAGCCGTCGGCATATATGAGCCCAGGAGTTACCACGGCTCACCACATGGCAGATCTATGCCGACGGCTTTGCCGTAGGCATAGATGGACATCTATGCCGACGGCTTTGCCGTAGGCATAGCCCTGCTGCCAGGAGGAATCAGGGAATGACACGTGGCAGAGCTATGCCTACGGCAAAGCCGTCGGCATAGATCCATCTATGCCTACGGCTTTGCCGTAGGCATATCCCTGCCACCAGGAGCACCACGGGGTGCCACGTGGCAAAGGTATACCGACGGCTTTGCCACGTGACATAGTATAGCCGTCGGCATACCTCTGCCAAGACTACGCTGACGATATCTACGCCACCTAGGGCCCTATGCCGATGGCTATACTATGTCGACGGTCTGACAAGACTACGCTGACGATATCTACGCCGATGGGTCTATGCTGACGGCCCATGGCCGTAGGCATAGACCGCAAGTCCGGTAGTGAAAGTACAGTTCAACCATGAGTCACTATTGAGTTACTAATACAAAAGTGTCGAGACATTAGACATGGACTTACTCACATACTAGAAATCAACTCTCCGATCCTTCTTGCTTATAAAATCTGCAATGGCATCTTCATGGAATGTAACAACTTCATTTGTTCGAACTCCTTCATCTTGGTTATGTTGTTGTTCAGGTTGTTGCTGTTCCAATTCAACCAAGGGCAATACTTGGTCTTCCTCAATTTCAATTATATCATCTCTTTTCCTTTTAAACACCAAATCAATTCTTTTCTGAGTCCGATTCTGTTGCAACGACATTTATTGGAAGTGTTATAGCAAGTGTGACTTTTGTTATTTTACAGTGGCATTTTCCACATGTGTGGAGTTAATATATCATAATATTGAATTCTGTCATTTTTTGTGAAAAGGAGGGTTACCCCAGCCACTGCATATATTGAATTCAGTCATGGTCAATAATGTTGGACTAACTAAATTTATCACGTATTCACGCATGCAGTGGATAGAGTATCCATATGGTTATCCGAAGAGGAAGCAAAAACAAGATTTGCAGACTGCGGCAATGGCCCCCAACCTCAAGTCGGTGCGTATAGTGTAGAGTCACGCTAGAGGAAAATTCTCACGTTTCACGTGCTAGTGTTGTCCTTTACAAAATAATAATATAAGACACATAACTTTTCACACCTAATTATATATGGTGAAACACGATTAAAAGGTCATAGCACCAACTCTGGAGGGAAGAGCCAAGTTATCCCCTGGGAAGGTGTACAAAATATTTTTTGTCTGGAAGTCTGAGTCTTCATATCGAACAACTCGCCTGTGTCAATATCATAAATGACATCCTCCTCGACCTCTCCACAGGGTGCTGAAACGGACTTAGAGAAATTCATGCTAATGAAGAGTGCCCGGCCGCCGCCTAACCCATCGCTAACATCCAATGGCACCCATGCGCCCGTGCTTGCATCCGCCTCCAATATTTCCACACGATGAGTACATATGGAAACCGTGTAGTAGTATTTATGTCGCCTCACCATGAGGAATTTTCCGCATGACACGATGAGATGTCGTGAAATAATGATGAACTCGCCAGTTACTTTGCCATGTGTAAATTCACCCGAGAAACTTGAATGATGGCTGCCATCATCTTCTGGGGGCACCTCGTCATCGAGAGCTATCTCCTGCTCCTCGTTATCCTCGTTCCCATCCTCCTCTATATTGCCATCGTGGTCAGGTACGTCCTCCTTTTCTGTATCATTACCGTCGTCACCATCTTCTTCGTCTCTCTCATCATCACTATGATCTTCATCATCATAATCGGAAGTGTTTCACGCATCATAACCATCATAACCTGGTGGTTGCCTGATAACACGCTTGCCAATGGTGACTAGGGGTTTGCCATCGCCATCCAATGCAAGATTGAGGGGGATTAGGTCCTCAGCCTTGGTTATGGCGTAGAGTGTGTTTCCCAAAAACGCCACATCGATGATGTTGATGTAGGGAGCCGTGCACGGGCGTGGCACCCACGCTCCTTTCCCTTGCCGGAACACGATGATCGGGTACTTCTCATTGTTTGTCACGACGGCGATCAAGTCGTCGACGGTGGAGCGCATGAGGAACTTGTAGATCAAGCAGGTCCCAATGTTGACGATGATGTCGTTGAGCACGGTGAGCGGCACGGTCGTGCCGGAGAAGGGGTTGTGCAGGACGTAGCCGGTGTAGATGCACTTGATCCCCTCCTCGAACTCCTGCTTGGTGCCGAGGCCGACGGCGAGCCAGGAGTCCGTGGAGCCGACGACGCCGACGCCGTCTTCGGGGAAGCATAGAAGGTTATACTCGGAGCCGTCGAAGGGGACCATGACGCGGTCGTCCCACGACATGACCAACGGCAGGCGACGACGCTCGTGGTGGCGCACGGCGGCATGCCACGAGCGGCAGACGGCGGCAAAGCGTGCTCGGTCGACAGGCAAAGTGCCGAAACAGGCGACGATGATGCCGAGGAGATCCAGCGGCAGGTCGGACCACGACGCCATATTATGATCCAATCGATCGATGTTGTTTCTTTCAGATCAGATCGACGCAAACGATGATGCGTACGTACATATATATAAGCTCGTGTGTTGGTCGGCTAGCCCAGCAGCAGGACTCTCCGTATGTTTTTTTGTTTGGGATGGGAAATGCTCGTATTCGCCCGGCTGGTCTTTCCGTGTGCGTCGACCGCCTCCGTTGGCGTTTGATTTGTTGTTGATCGGACGGTTAGGAGCGACTCTCACCTACTTTACGTTCTTACAACTTCACCTATGTTTCAAAAGCGTTTCTGCAACTCAGCACTTGCTGCCAACAGATGACCAGGTACGTCCGTGCTCGCCGCAGGCCTGCTCTGGGTTCTGGCAGCCATCGTTCACTTGCGAGGCAGGCCTTCGCCGCCCCACTTCCATCCCTCCTCTTTTCTTTTGTTGCCTCACTTGTCGTCGACCGGGCAGCTGGCCACCCTGCCACTCACATCTCTCTTGCCCTGCATCTAGATCGATCGGGATCGCCAAGCCACCACCCGACATAGGCGACTGTGCCTGAGATCTGCACGACCCGGTCGTCATTCCAGCGGCACGCGGCGCATCACTTGGCCTCTCAATCGATGTTGTCTGGGGAGCCCCTCCCTGTTGATCCGTCCCGGCCCTGTGCAGCATTTTTTTTCTGAAACAAAGCCCTTGTTGCAATAGTTGTTTCTGAAACAAAGCTCTTGTTCCAAAGAGGGATCATACGCAGAGATGTTTTTGCAACATCACCAATGTTTCTGAAACAAAGCTCTTTCTGTGATATTCACCAATGTGTTTCTGAAACAAAGCTCTTGTTGCAATAGTCACCGTTGTTTCTGAAACAATACTCTTGTTGCAAAGAGCGATCGTACGTTGAGCAACCTAGATCGGACGGCACGTGAGGCGGCGGATATTTTAAAAAGATCTACCGGCCGACGCGTAGCACACCCCATTCGATTAACTATCCATCTTCACAATCTGATTTGTCTCAACGACAATTTTGATACTAGATCCCACGTGTGTATATTTAAAAATCCAACTGAAATTATTACCTAGGTTTTAGTGAAATTCTGTATACCTAAATAGTTGATCCCCAATATGCCTAACATCTATTCTCCCAATATGCCACCATGCATGACCTAAATAATTGATCTCCACTTTCTCCAAATCTTTTAACATGCAAATATGCCACCTCGTCATGCCATCGTGCATGCATAAGAAACGACCCACATTAGGCTGCTGCCAATGGACCGGTGCTTCGATGGGGTGCTAAGCATATTAAATAGCTTAGCAACCAAACTCCCCAATGCATAGGTGCTTAGCTTCTTGTAGCTAAGCTCTCTTCATTTAATTAGTCCAAGGATCTTTTGTAGTATATAAACTTTGTGGCATATTTGTGCTACGTATTAAGCAAATAATATCCCTTGAGGAAAACACATGGAAATATAGTTGACTTGAGTCCATACATAAAGTGCCAATAAGATATTATGAAAATACATGAAATTACACCTACAATTAATGATGCTTAAAATAAATGATGATAATAATCTATTTTGGCCCAAACTTTTTCCAAATATGCTCTACCAAATCAGTTTTGAGTGCTCTGTGAGTCCCACAATCTCGGATTCTTGCATCCCTTTGTAGCACCTGAGCGAATACCTGTATGTCGCCGTGTGTGAATACTGATGGTAGAACAATGGATGTACCTGCCTCCTTGTTCAAATCAAGAATATTAGCCGCTGCTTCTTTTTTATCCTCGACTACCATACTGTGAAGAATGATGCAAGCTGTCATGACCTTCTGGATATCACCCCGGTCATACAAACGTGCAGGACGACGCAAGATAGAGAATCGACCCTGCAAAACACCAAAAGCACGTTCCACATCCTTCCTTGCCCCTTTCTGATGTGCAGCAAACAACGTGTGCTTCTCTGTTTGTGGCATTGATATTGTCTTCACAAAAGCTGCCCATTCTGGGTATGTCACATCTACAAGGTAATAACCATGTTGATATTCCTTGTCATTTACAAAAAAGTTCACTCAAGGAGCTTGGCCTTTCAGTTGCTTGATAAACAATGGCGATTGATTTAGCACATTGATGTCATTGTTTGACCCAGCAATACCAAAGTAGGCATGCCATATCCGGAGATCTTGCGAAGCAACTGCTTCCAGAATAAGACTAGGCCACCCTTTATAGCCACGAGTAAATTGGCCCTTCCATGCAATAGGACATTTTTCCCAACGCCAATGCATACAATCCAGGCTTCCTAACATGCCAGGAAACCCACGACCTTCGCCAATGCAGAGTAAGAGCTCTGTATCTTCAGTGTTGGGGCCTCGCAAATACTCTGCAACATAGGTATCAATCACTCCTTGCACAAAGTTCTTCAAGCAATCAACTGCGGTAGTCTCGCCAATCTTGAGATATTCATCAAGACTATCTGCAGGTGTGCCATAAGCCAATTGGCGTATTGCCGCCGTGCACTTTTGCAGTGGAGAGAGCCCTTCACGGTTAAGCGCATCTGTCCTTGTGGTGAAGTATGGAGACCACTCACCTAGCGCATTGACGATGCAAAGAAAGAGAGGTCGTCTCATCCCGAATCTTCTCCGAAATTTTTTGGCGCGGTAGAGAGGATTGTCACAGAAGTAATCTTGTACAAGCTGTTGATGTGCTTCTTCACGCGGTCTATTCACGTATATCCTCGGACCAGTCCTGCTAAGTGATCTTGCTTGAAGAGCCTCAAGTGTTCCCTTCAACTCCACAGCAATCTCCTCGGCGAAGGAGTCTAGCATGTCCTCCTCGGCTAGGAATTCATCAAGTGTGTATAACTCTGTTGGATATGTAGTGTTTCTGGCATCACTATCATGTTGTTGATCTGTATCATCAGGATCATCTGGTGGATGGTTATACATAGGCCTGAAACATGTAACAAACAAGACAACAATTGTACACATCAGAATAAGATCGAACAAGTTAAGTGACGAACTTCTCGTGATAAAAACAGAATTGCGTTTGATTTTGCTTCATCTACTAAAATCAGAGTAATTTTGTACACCCTAATCTTATTCTGTCTGAACCAATTTCTCATAGAACTTCAAATTGTCCGTGTACAACATCTGAAACTTCAGATCAATAGATCCTTATGCATTTCCATCAGATCAATAAAACTTAGTTTGGTTCTGTCAAAAAAATTGTTGCCTGATAATTCGTAAGAGTAGATAGCAATACCTTCAAATTAATTGTTGGTTCTAAACTGAACTGAACTCAGTTTGATCCTATATAAAAGGATTGCTACAGACGTATCTAGATGTAGTATAATCAACTACGTCCCTTCCAACTACAAGTAACTCCAAACTCAAATGAACTAAACCATTGTGTATTATGAGCTGAACTAGTACGTTCTGAAATCAATTAGAACTTTTTGAACTGAACAAAAATTATGAATTGAAATCAACTAGGTCTTCTTGGCCAATTATCAGTCAAATTTTGGCCACAGCCCAAGTCTGATGCAGAGAAAAATCTCATCTAAGCAAGAATGGGAGGGACAAAGCATGAGGCGCACTAGGATACAGAACAAAAGAGTATTCTGATTTGTGAAAGGAAGATACCATCGAGCAGATTGTGGCTGGCCAGCGGAGCTAGTTCTGTAGTATCCTGATACAAGCTAGTGTCCATTGCATCAATGTTGATACTATTCTCATATTAAATTTCTGGGACTAGGCCATGCCGTTGAGATCACATACTATTTAAATCAGACTCAATTCTGCATGGTTCAGACTTCAGACTATCAATTATCTATGGTTCAGATGATATGCTATTCAAATTAGAGTCTCGATGCTAAGGTTCAGTCTATCAATTACATATGGTTCAAACTATCAATTAGCAAGAAGCAGAGAAAAAACCCATCTAAGCATGGACAGGAGAGAGCAAGCACAGGGTGAAATTGAACGTTTTGAAACAAACTAGCAGATCTACTTTTGTGAAAAGAAATAATTACCTTTGAGCCGCCTGTGAGTGGCCGGAGGAGCTCCCGACTGCGGTGAACTGAACTTGTGGCGCCAATGGCGAACTGAACTGAACAGGACGGTCCATGCAAACTCGAGGATCCGCCGGAGCTTCAACGACCAGGGGGAACGACGGCTGACGCGGCGATTGAGAGGCGTGGCAGCACCGCGCGGTGAGGACGAAGTGGCTGCGCTGGGGCGGCGGCGCACGGCGAGGAGGAAGAGGAGGCGAAGGCGCCGCTCGGTCGATGGGAAGAAAGGGATAAAAACAGAAGAGACGAAGGTATACGGCGCTTCACACGGGATCAAATTTACTGTGTTTTCACCTAGGGTCGTGTGCTTGGAGTTGTTCCTTCGTGGGGTTACCGGTTCGCTCTCTCTCCTCCTTAATTAACCTGCCACGTATGAATTTTGCTGATATGGCAGGCTAAGCACCGATCTAGGTTGGAGCACTGGGACTAGTCTTGGATCCGGCTTGCCTGCTCCCTTCCTGTGCTCACATCCGTGTTCCCACTTCATCCTACGGCTGTCTTTTTTCCTTTTTTCTTACTAATCTAATCATCTCCCCCCCTCCCCCTGATTTTAAGGGGTGGGGCCGGGCCTTATTTTGTTCCAATTAAATCAAGCCACGTAGACGGAAGCACGGATGGGCACACGACGAAGGAGCAGGCAAGTCTCATCCACTAGCCTTAGCACCATGCATACTACTCATACATAATAAATATTCCATAAATATATAATAAGCAAATATAATACTATTCAATAGTTTCAGTTCACATATTGTTAGTCTAACGCTGCGCGGAGTATCATCTCTAGTTATAACAAAGTTGCCACATGGTGACTTTGTTACCAATAAGCAGTTGTAACTTCATAAACTCTGGGCTGGCAAACTTTTGGGGTCTGATTTTTTTGTCAGAACATACCGAAGCAAGATCTAGCTCCAGGAGCCTTGATGGCGAGACAAATGATTTAACTTATAAATCATTTTTATTTAAGAGAAACATTTTTAATGCCATGATCTGGTTGTTTGTATTTTTGGTGTGTGTACTTAGCCGTTATCTTTTTTTATTCTTAAGTGCACCTATCAAATAACTTTGTGCATGCAAGTAAGGAAATTGATTTTTTTAACAGCAGTGGGATTCCTAAAGATCCAATATTTATTCCACAAGCAAGAGTGCACCACATATTACAAAGGACCTTATAGAAATTGGAAAATACAAGCAAATCCCTTGACTTTTGCAAGAAGGACGATGAACTGGAATTGAAAACGCGACTGAGTCCACCACCTCCACACGGGATTCACTCACTGTTGCCGGGGGAAAAGCCACTTGGGGCAATGAGGGCGCCATAGCGCGACTCCATGACTTACGACGAGAAGTAGTACTTCCTCCCATATGACATCATGGCGGGAGGAACAGGAAACAACCACCCTTCAGCTTGAAGATGCAGTGGCATGGCGATGTTGGCCGGCCTTCCATGGTGATTGCAGGAGCCAGATCCAACCTACCACCATGATATGCTCGAACCTAACCTGCCAGATCCAGCCTTCCGCATCTCCATCGGCAGCGAGCAATCACCTCGATGGCCTCAACAGCAGAGAAGAAACAACCAACCTTCTTGTTGATCGGGGACTCGGCGAACCTCGAGCTTATTTTCTAGGACTCCAACTCCAATCCATCCAACAGTAGTGAGCCAATAACCACCACCGTCAGGAGTGTTAGATGTATATAGTTCATTGTGTTCGTGAGGGTGATATGGAGTTGCCTCCTGCATATTTAGATTATGACTCTATGGCTTCGCACCAGTTCGTCGAGAGACCTAAATCACCTCTCTTATATCATTTAATTTTAATAAACGACGTGTTTTCCGTATTACTCGCCCTGCTCCTGCCTTCTTTGATTCACAGACAAAAGGAAGATATGTTATTACCAGAGAGGAGGCAGAAGAGTATGAGAGGAGAGCGGAGGCAGCTCGACTCCACGCTGCAGCTCAGCAGGCGATAACAGCTGCACATCAGTATGATCCCAACTATTCCTCCTCATCATAGTACGACCCCAACAACTATTATTATGGACTAGTCGTCAACCCGTGCATACGCACGGGCTAGGCTACCAAATGAGTGATAACCAAAATGGCTTGACCTAACCAATTTAAATTCATCCAGTGGCCTGCTTCGACATCCTGATTTTTATACTTCTTTGTTTCAATTTACTATGCATATTAGGTTTGGTTTAAGTCATTGATTTATAGATAACAATAAGAACATTTGCAATAAAAATATATATTATGTGAAAATATACTCAAAGATTAGTCTAATTGTACTGGTTTGGTATTGTTGATGTTGGTAAACTTTTCTATAAAAAACTTGGTCAAAATTTAAGAAGTTTCACTTAAGACAACTAATATGCATGTGATGTAAATTGAAACTAAGGTAATACTTAAATTTTCGATATTTAAACAAAATGATTTATTTATTTATATCATATTTAAAAAATCTTTACAATAACTATTATTTTATACTTTCTTTAATTAATTACATTAAAAATGGTACATACATAATCTTCTGCTAATGATACCACTGAAAAATAGGGCGATATAGCGTCGCTAACAACAATGTTGTTGCGCATTGAGAATTGCCTCACTAAATATATCAGTATATACAACGTCTTGTTAATAGCATGCGATAGCGCGATATATCACGCTAATAGCGTATTCGAGGCCGGCGCTGTTTTGCTGTAACGCACTAATTTTTTCCTTGAATTATACAAATTTCAGGAAAAATAGCGTTAGGAAATTGAACATAGAAAACCATACTTATCAAATATGACACCACAGTATAAATAATTATCTAATCTGTTGAGGTCAAACTAACATACATATAGTACTGCCTTTGATATAAGAGTAACTCACCCGAAATGAAACAATAGTGTCATTAGTCTACTCAGTCGCCATCACTTTGCAGCCAAATGTGGGTCGCTCCAGCATGTTGAACTGCATTGCTTTTGAGTGAAGGTACTACGTGGTCTGGCCATGGTGTGGGAACACCTCGGCCATGAACTGAGGCCACGGGAAGCCGTCTTTTTCCGTCTTGAAATGCACCTGCTGTCGAGTAGCTGTGATGCTCTTATGTTTTCCGGTTTCTGATGGCCACCGAAGAGACTTTTCTTCTTGAATATTCCTCGAAGTGACCAAACCACTTTTAACGGCCGTAATGTGCTGAGAATTGAGATGCTCTTTTGTAAAAATATATATATTGGACATCAACTTATCTCAGTGTTGTCAAAATCCCTTAGCCCAACATTAGGTCGGGAAAACAAAATTGACTTCACATTCCATCAATAGGATATTAATCAAAGGGATCGAAAAGAATATCACTTACGGAAGTTGTCTGTTTTCAAGACTTACACACTATGTACTACCAACAAATAAAGGATTAGTAACAGCAATATTAATTTATTTGGTGGAATAGAACTGTGGCTAAATTATACTTTCTCGGTTCTTTGTACTTATTACCATGAAAAAATCCGCGTCAGAATACTATCATGATAAAAATTAATAGGGTTATCATGTTCGGGCCAAATTTATAAGCACGTATCATATTGAATTTTAGTTCCATGTACATAGTTATATTCACGGGTATGTAACTATGTATATATCTTAGGTCTCACATCTCAAGCAAACACTTATTCGATCCATTCATGTAATACGAAGATGTAAAAGATTTAAACAATGGCTACTGGGATTAATTGGTGTGTACTATAACCTGTATGGCAGAATGAGATACCATTCTTAAGGAGTCATGCAAAGAATCAATCACGGACGATGAAGACCCTGATACTTTTTTTTTGAAAAGGATGATGACCTCCGGCCTCTGTATCTGGGCAATACATGGGGAGTCAGTTGATATGCTTCTGTAGCTGTCTGCAAAGAGTAGAGGCACATCGCTTACCTACCAGAATGATCCGAGTTGAGGCTAAAGCGCTGCAGTCCAATGCTCCTGAAGATGTTATTGATGGCTGCTATCGTAGGTGTACGGTGCGAGAGTTACCTTTTACATTGACAGAACAGGAATCAGCTGAGCCTTCACGGTGCCGACGTGAACACTAAACCTAGTTACGTGTTATCAGTAAATTACAAAAGAAGATGACATATTTTGATCGTTGCAGAGATAAATTAAAATTGTACCATGAAAGAAGCCATTAACTAACCAAAGTCTAATTAGTTTCTTAAAGAAAATATGTTGAAATAGTTGCTGAAGTGGTAAACAAATAATTTGCAGAAATAAAATTAAAAGAAAAAAAGCGAAAGGAAATTTACATTTTTTATTTTTTTGCAGAAAGAGGAGACTTTAGGATTCAAAGGTGAGAAGGTCAATGGAAAATCATCGTCAGTGAGGGAAGGAAAGGAGCGGATCCCTGGGCAGGCATACATCGGGCAGTATATGTTAGTTTCCTGCTTGAACCAAGTGCCGTCCATGAGTTGCCCAACAGATCAACCGGCGGTGGTGCTGCCGCCATAGCGGCCTCGTCGGCCCGGTCCCCAGTTCAATGGTGATGGCAGCAAGCAACCCTAGCAGATGTGGGGCCAGATGCTCCTACTCGTGTGGGTGCATGAATCAGAGGCGCTCGACCAGGCGTCTAGCGCTGCATCTCGAGGGGGCCGACCTCCCGCTCGACGCTGCATCCGAGCGCTCCATACCAAGGCGTTGCCATGGTGGGTTGTTGAAGGAGCGCCATGGATGGATCCTGGATCCAATTCGATCATCCACGCAAGAAGATATGAATGCGCCCATGATTAGAGATGCTTCTCTTTTTCCCCTTCTTGTAGGTAGTTTGTTGTGAAAGATTCACGTGGGTGGGATTTTTTGTGTGATGATAATTACGGGCATGATGGGACGTTATAATTCAGACCTACAAAATCAATCGTTTTCATTTTTTTGCTGTTTTGTGATTAATTAATAGATGATAGATGGATAGATATAGATAGATAAAAGAGAGTCCAAGTTTAAAGGGACACATGAAAGAGAGGTGCGTGAGATAAAAAAAAGATATCAAGTTTTTTTATGTAGGATTTCATGAATCAATCTACACCATAATAATCGGGTCCCACCAGATTAACGGCTCGTAATTTCTGATTAACGTGGTAATTTTTTAGGAGTCTGTAATTAATATAGGTATAGATAGATAGATAGATAGATAAATAGATAGATAGATAGATATAGATAGATAGATAGATAGATATCCGCCAGGCCAGCCGTGGCCATAGACCAACTTAGGCCAAAAGCCTAAGCTTGGGGAGTACGTATTTTTCATCGACATTACATTTATGTTCACACACACTCATTGCTAGATGTCGGTGCTCATACTTTTTCACTGTAATATCCATGCTAATTTATTTTTCTTTTTCCTGCTTTCTTCTTGTGTGTCTATTAAACCTTAAAAAAAACCAAAAAAATAATAGTAGTTTATTTTTCTGCTGTAGTAGTAATAATTAAAAAAGAAAACCCAAAAATATTTTCCATTCTTCTTTTGCTTGTTAGGAGCTTTCTTGTGTAAATAGTTTTATTTCTCTTCTTTTCTTTGGGGTCAGTAGGAGAAGACCATAATTAAACTGTTGAAGTGGCTCTTATATGCATTATTATTGATCTAACCAAGAGCCCATATTGCCTTGTCTTCTCCTGTTTATTGAATGCTCGCAGATTCTAGCTTAGTCCCATGCACGTACACTCTTATTATTATTCACACCGTTCGGTCGTGCAAGTGAAAGGCAATTATGATGATATATCATGGACTGACTGAGATTAGAAAAGCTGGTATGAACTCGACCGTTTTTGTTTTTATAAATATGATGAGTCCCTCGTTCTTAATTCCGCTTATTATGAATAAACATGTCTGCAATAAAAATTAAAGATCATAATTGTTTGTGCCATGCTTGATTAGCTATGAGTTATAATGATTTACCTTGTGTGCCAACATGCTATTGAGATGATTATGATGTGGTATGATGGGGTGGTATCCTCCTTTGAATGATTTAAGTGACTTGACTTGGCACATGTTCACGCATGTAGTTGAAACAAAATCAACATACACTACAGGAATCAAGTAATTTGCCGTCTGTGGATCACAGACGGCAAAGACCTAAATCCAGACGGCAAAGATTTTGCCGTCAAAAAGTAGACGTCAAAGATAAGTCGGCAAAGAGAACTTTGCCGTCAGCATTTTATAGGACAGACGGCAAAATCTTTACCTTCAGCTAAACTGACACTTTGCCCTCTATGTTTTATCGGCCAGACGGCGTAGTTTACATTGTTGCCGTGAGCCGAATTTGCGTTTTTGCCGTCGGCCCAACCAAGTTACAGACGGCAAATCTGTTTTTTTATTTTTTTTAAAAAAACTCGTTCCTGCCCGAGGCTGCTGCCCTGCCCGTCCTCGTCGTCCTTTCCAGGCAAGCCACGCGCGCACCCGACACTCTGCCATGCTGCGCCTGCCGCCGTGCCAGGCCAAGCCCGCCGCCCTGCTAGTGTTCCGGCCGCACCGCCGCTGATTGCGCCCACGCCCGCCCTTCTCCATCCGCGCCGCCGCCGGCTGCGCCCACACCCGCCGCCATGGCCCTTCCCCCGTGGTCGTCGGTGAGGTCGTCCGCGCGCCATCATTGTCGAGGTCGCTCCCGTGGTCGCCCGTGATGTCGTCCGCGCGGCGTCATCATCGAGGTCGCCCCCGTGGTCGATGTTGAGGTCGTCGGAAGAGAGAGGGAGCCGCCTGCAGGACCTCGATGGTGCGGTTGGTGGTGCGACGCGCGCGGACGC
>NC_041388.1:703166794-703174641 GCF_002162155.2 Triticum dicoccoides | reverse complement strand
AAATAAAAACACAGACGGCAAAGACCTTTGCCGTATGTTTTTTTATTTATAGATGGCAAAGTAGATTTTGCCGTCTGTTTTTTTATTTACAGACGGCAAAGTGAGCACTTTGCCGTCTGTCATTTTCTTTGTTGTCAGTCTTTTTAATTACAGACGGCAAAGTATGTTTTGCCGTCAGCCATTCTTTGCCGTCAGCAATTGTCGGCAAAATTGGTCTTTGCCGTCTGTCCCGATGAAAAGCTTACGACAAAGAATAGTACTGACAGCAAATCTCCCGTTTCCTGTAGTGATAGCCTTCACGATATTTATGTTCATGGTGGATTATATCATACTCATGCTTGCATCCAATGTTTATTAATTTTAATGCATGTACATGGTTGTTATCGCTCTCTAGTTGGTCGCTTCCCAGTCTTTTGCTAGCCTTCACCTGTACTAAGCGGGAATACTGCTTGTGCATCCAATCCCTTAGACCCAAAAGTTATTCCAGATGAGTCCACCATACCTTCCTGCGGTATCTACCTGCCGTTCCAAGTAAATTTGTATGTGCCAAACTCTAAACCTTCAAATAAACATTCTATTTTGTATGCTCGAATAGCTCATGTATCAACCAAGGCTGTCCTTATCTTCCATATTAGGCGGGTTATTCTCAAGAGGAGTGGACTCCGCTCCTCACTCCCAAGAAAATGGCTGGTCACCGGGATGACCAGTCCCATGCTTTATGCAAACTGCAAACTAAATCAAAATTAATTGCAAACAAAACTCCCCCTGGGACCTGATGTATGTTGGAGGCACTCGTTGTTTCGAGCAACCCATGGATTGATACTTGTTGGTGGAGGGGGAGTATAAACTTTACCATTCTGTTTGGGAACCGCCTATAATGTGTTTAGCATGGAAGATATCACCATCTCTTAGTTGTTACATTGACAATGAAAGTATACCGCTTAAAATACAATTTATCTCTATTTCAAAACCGAGCTCTGGCACCTCTACAAATCCCTGCTTCCCTCCGCGAAGGGCCTATCCATTTACTTTTATGTTGAGTCATCACCCTCTTATTAAAAAGCACTAGCTGGAGAGCACAGCCGTCATTTGCATTCATCACTGTTAATTTATATTGGGTATGACTATGATTGGATCTCTTTTACCATGAATTACAATGTCTAGTCAGTCCTTGATCTTTAAAGGTGCTCTGCATTTATGTTTTGCGGTCTCAGAAAGGGCTAGCGAGATACCATCTTGTTATATCATATTATGATTGTTTTGAGAAAGTGTTGTCATCTGAGATTTATTATTATGGCTTGCTAGTTGATTATGCTATTGATATGAGTAACTATGAGACCTGAGAATTATTGCAAATGTGGTTAGTTATGATCTATGCTGAAAACTTGAATGCTGGCTTGACATAGTTACAACAACAAGAGCAAACAGAGTTTGTAAAAGTTTTTCTTTCTTTCTTTTAGTTTGTCAACTGAATTGCTTGAGGGCAAGCAAGGGTTTAAGCTTGGGGGAGTTGATACGTCTCCGTCGTATCTACTTTTCAAAACACTTTTGCCCTTGTTTTGGACTCTAACTTGTATGATTTGAAAGGAACCAACCCGGACTGACGTTGTTTTCAGCAGAATTGCCATGGTGTTGTTTTATGTGTAGAAAACAAATATTCTCGGAATGACCTGAAACTCCACGGAACATCTTAGAAAAAAAAATAAAATCCTCGCCAAAGATGAAGACCAGGGGGCCCACACCCTTCTCACGAGGGTGGGGGGCGCCCCCCCTAGGGCGCGCCCCCTACCTCGTGAGCCCCCTGGATGCCCTCCGGCGCCAACTCCAACTCTATATATTTGCTTTCGGAGAGAAAAAATCAGAGAGAAGAAATCATCGTGTTTTACGATACGGAGCCGCCGCCAAGCCCTAAAACCTCTCGGGAGGGCTGATCTGGAGTCCGTTCGGGGCTCCGGAGAGGGTGATTCGTCGCCGTCGTCATCATCAACCATCCTCCATCACCAATTTCATGATGCTCACCGCCGTGCGTGAGTAATTGAATCGTAGGCTTGCTGGACGGTGATGGGTTGGATGAGATTTATCATGTAATCGAGTTAGTTTTATTAGGGTTTGATCCCTAGTATCCACTATGTTCTGAGATTGATGTTGCTATGACTTTGCTATGCTTAATGCTTGTCACTAGGGACCGAGTGCCACGATTTCAGATCTGAACCTATTATGTTTTCATGAATATATGTGAGTTCTTGATCCTATCTTGCAAGTCTATAGTCACCTACTATGTGTTATGATCCGGCAACCCCGAAGTGACAATAATCGGGACCACTCCCGGTGATGATCATAGTTTGAGGAGTCCATGTATTCACTATGTGCTAATGCTTTGTTCCGGTTCTCTATTAAAAGGAGGCCTTAATATCCCTTAGTTTCCAATAGGACCCCGCTACCACGGGAGGGTAGGACAAAAGATGTCATGCAAGTTTTTTTCCATAAGCACGTATGACTATATACAGAATACATGCCTACATTACATTGATGAATTGGAGCTAGTTCTGTGTCACCCTATGTTATGACTGTTACATGATGAACCGCATCTGGCATAATTATCCATCACTGATCCGGTGCCTACGAGTTTTCCATACACTGGTTCTCGCTTATTTACTTTCCCGCTGCTACTGTTACAATTACTACAAAATACCAAAAACATTACTTTTGTCGTCTTTACTTTTGTTGCCGCTACCACCACTATCATATTACTTTGCTACTAAACACTTTGCTGCAGATACTAAGTTTTCGGGTGTGGTTGAATTGACAACTCGGCTGCTAATACTTGAGAATATTCTTTGGCTCCCCTTGTGTCGAATCAATAAATTTGGGTTGAATACTCTACCCTCGAAAGCGGTTGCGATCCCCTATACTTGTGGGTTATCAAACATTTTGCTACAACTAATTTTAGATCAGATAAAGGTTAGATTCATGCCGATTAACAAAATACATGCTGATGTAAAAATATAGTCATATACAATAGGTACATACATCAGCATTGGAGCACAGAGAATTCCCGCAAGATATTTTCCTCGAATACGATCCCAATGAAGGAATTCTTGTATCGTTTAACCTTATTTTCTAAAAGAGAGATGGGTAAGAAACATGTAGAAAATATGATCAGAATGCTATAAAATTTCATGATGCGAGGATACGCACATGCTTCTTAGAATGGAGTTGACATTCTTTTGCTGGACTGGATCGGACTAGTTCTTTGGCCACTGGAATTTGCTTATTATCAGTGGGAATTGGGTTTCTCTGTGCTGGAGCAGTATTTATGAAAAATGGAGTTGGTTTATTATCTCCTGGCATTTGGATCTTTTGCAAAGACCTGGTTTGTAACCCTTCATATTCTAACATAGCCGTCTTCCCCTTGCATGCCTTATATAGAAGAATGGTGATTCAGTTATAAAACATGCTACAGCAGAGATGGAAAGGTACTGAAGAATAGAAAGGCAGGACATATTGACATGTATTCCCTCCATCCGGAAATAAATGGATGGGTCTAGGCGTATTTCATTTTTAGATACATCCAATTTTATCCATTTCTGCGATATTTAATCCGGACGAAGGGAGTATGATGTAAGAGCTATGGATACAACAGGACAACACAGTAAAAAAACCGACTGCAGAACCAAAGTATTCAAACCCACTGATATGAGATAGTACACTCATGCAGCTCAGGATGCAAAACTACCAGACAGTTTTCCTTGCAAAAATCAACATTGTGGCCTTTAATCATACATTTTGCTACAACTAAATTTAGATCAGATAAAGGTTGGATTCACGCCGATTAAAAAAATACATGATGATGTAAAAATATAGTGATATACAACAGGTACTTACATCTACATTGGAGCACGGAGAATTCCTACAAGAATCTTTCCTCATAAATGATACCATTGCAGAAATTCTTCTATCTGTTAAGCTTATTTTCTAAAAGAGAGATGGGTAAGAAACATGTAGAAAATATGATCAGCATGCTATAAAATTTCATGATGCAAGGATACGCACACGCTTCTTAGAATTGAGTTGACATATTTTTGCTGGACTGGAGCGGACTAGTTCTTTGGCCACTGGAATCTGCTTATTATCAGTAGGAGTTGGGTTTCTCTGTGCTGGAGCATATCTATAAAAACTGGAGTTGGTTTATTATCTCCTGGCATTTGGATCTTTTGCAAAGGCCTTGTTTGTAACCCTTCAGATTCTAACATAGTCGTCTTCCCCTTGCATGCCTTGTATAGAAGAATGGTGCTTTAATTATAAAACATGCGACAGTAGAGAGATGGAATAGGTACTGAAGAATAGAAAGGCATGACATATTGACATGTATTCCCTCCATCCGGAAAGAAATGGATGGGTCTAGGCGTATTTCAGTTCTAGATATATCCTTTTTATCCATTTCGGCAACATGTAATCCGGACGAAGGGAGTATGGTGTAAGAGCTAGGGATACGACAGGACAACACAGCAAAAAACACTAGTTGAATGTAAAACTGTATGCTAGCGGAATACGTACAGAAATAACTAAGACAACATACACGTGTATGATTGGGAAAATAAGATGGCATTGCAACAGAGCACTAGAACAGCACTTCAATGTGAAAAAACATGGTATGGTAGATAGATGAAGTACATACTGATGAATAACAATGCATAAGATATTCAGAAGCATGATGTCCAAATTAAGCAGATGGCATTGCGATAGAGTAGAATGACAGTACTTGAATTTGAAAACATGTTATCATGAATGGAATAGGTACTGAAAAACAGGAAGGCATGACATATTTACATGCATGATCAGCATGCTAAGCACATGGCATTGCAACAGAGTAGATACACTCCAGGACATTATATGCATGTTGTACCCATATCACAGGCCAAGTTAGAGCAAGGACCTTGTGGGGTGAAGAGGATTCATCATCTTTCTGCAAGTCTTCTGAAGAACTGCCTTTATGTGTTCCATCATATTGGATATCATTGACATCAAGTTTATTGGCCTTTACATTGCTCCGTGAGGTTCTTGTGGATATATCAGTGTGTGCAATTATATCCGACATGCATGGAAGACAACTAGTAGTTAGATTTATGTAATGAGTGCATGTAGGAGACGACATAAATAGTAGGACTGGGGTTAACTAGCAGCAACAGGTCTCATAAACTAAAGGGAGAACACAGATGAAAGCTACATAATATGTATCGTTTGTACTCAAGATTAACTAGATGGCACACAAAAGTATCAAAGAACAACATAGGTAATACTAGAAGTGGTATAATACTATAATCACCAGCCTGTGGGATAGCATTGGCTGATGGATGATAACTATGGAACAGCGTTACCTAAAGAACAAGTATCTTAGCTGAACTATAGAACAACGTTAACTCCTGAACAAGACATGTAAGAGATCAGCATGAATATAAAGTGAAATGTGATGATCTATTTTCCATGCTTAGATGAATAACAAAGCCATAAATGTTGCACACAAGTAAGATGAGGGTACAACCTATCTGGCTGCCATCCATAGGAGTGAGCATCATGTGCTGACTTGTCGATGGCCCTGCAGTTGTTGTGGTTGTCCATGTCGGGCACGTGCATTCGATGCAGGGAACTGTTGAGTGGGGACTATAGCTCCCTTCTGGTGTATGCTTCCCTTGTTGGAGCAGTTGCGGTGAGTCGGAAGACGGTGTGTCTGAAGATGCAGATAACGCATAATGTTAAGAACGACATATCTCTTTGATCTGAAGAAATACACTAAGAGATCAACAGCAAGGTACGAGAGTGGTCACACGTCTGTTGACTGAAGACTAAATTGGGGTCACACGATTTTATTTTATTTTGGTACTATCCGATCTACGCTGGATGGCTGGACGTCTTGTGCCTCCCGGCTGACACTGTTCAGAATCTTCCCCGAAGAGCCAGCGACCAACGGCAGAGCAGCCTGCCTCCGCCGTCCCTGGCCCCAGCCAAAACCCCGCTCCCCGCCCCACCGCACTGCCGTGGTTGCGCCGCCCCCGGGCCAATCCACAAAGACTCCCCGTCATCCAGATCCGACGGCGGCAGTACCTTCAACCCACGCAACTCTAAAAGATAGCCATCTAGGCGCTGCTTCCCTGGCGAACTTGCGGCCCCGCACCCTTACGTTAGACACCAGCCAACCGGCGGCCTAGGAGCTCCGCCGCCTCGAGGGGTGCTGCTTCCCATTAGGAATCGATTGGCCCAGAATAAAAATTCAGACAACTGACGCCTAAATCAAGTGATTTGAGATGAGGGTGCGACCTATCTGGCGGGATGGTGAAGTGGGCAGGTCCAGCTGCCGAGTCGGTGAAGCCGGCACGGTTGCGGTGGCGACCGGTGGCAGGGAAAGAGCGATGTCGCGACGGTCGACGGCTACGCGGAAGCAGCGCCAGGACTCTGGACGGATCCGAAGTTGGAGCCGCTCCGACGCCATGAACAACGGCGGGGGTGAATCGTCTCCGGTACGGTTCACGTGGCCATCGTCGAGGCAGCACCAACAGCACGGAGTAAGAGGCACACGGCCCAATGCACGATGGCAAATGGACATCGTCTCTGGCATTAGGGAGGAGGGTGGCTGTGAAATTGGTGCGGTGGGGGGCACCATGGAGGTGGGGCTGAGGTTTCGCGGCTCGGAAGAAGGGAGCTTCCCGGGGAGAAGGTGATTTGGCGCCCACGAGGTATGAATGGGGGGGGGCGGGCGGGGGAGGGGAATTGGGAGGGGAGTGGAACCATGTCTTACGGACGCATTTGTCTGAAATGTGAGGGGGAGTAACAGTTCTACCCTTGCCTATAGGCTTCTCGGCTTGGGTCTGTGTACTGAGGGTCGGGGATAGTAGAGTAACTTTGCTTCTCCCCAAATAGTGGGCGGGAGCGATTTCGAGTGAGGAGGGCGTGTTTTGAACTATAGTGGGCGCGAGCGATTTCGGGACAGGAGAGCGTGTTTTGAAATAGTGGGCGCGAGCTATTTCGGGCGAGGAGAGCGTGTTTTGCCGACCATGGTTTATGAATTATTCGGCACATGTCATTTCGGCCGAGGAGAAGGTGCGCTTGGATGCAGTTACGAACCTACCCTCGATGTACAACGGGCTAATTGATGCGTGTCCCACATAGGACGGTAATTTCGCGTCTCCCATTTATTTGCTCGGGCGAATTCCACTGAGCAGAGATGATGTTTAACGGTTCGTTCAAATTTTGGGAGAACGAGCATCCACGTCTACCTTACCAAGTCGATTCGGATCAAATTTTGAAATATTAGCTTGCCACTTCTTTTTTAGATGGAGAGATGATGCTCGGGAGTAATGTGTTTTTACATGCTCGTTGCTAGCGATTTAATATATGAAAAATAGTTGACCCACTCAAAAACGCGAATCAAACCCAAAATGAAATATCTCGATTCAATGAAATAGCTCGTTCAGTAGGTCAAAATAGTGAACTAAGTCCAAAATTGAACACCTCAATCGAGTAGCATGTTGTACAGTATTATAGTACTCCATGAACATGTTGAAAGTCAAATTAATGAACTTGTTTGATATACGCATATATTCGTTCATGTGTGGATTGCAGACAACATGTTCTCCAATTTAAATATTTGAATGCAAGTTTATATCGAAACATGGTTTATATCAGTCTTTGATGCATAAAACGCGACCTCCCCCTCTCCCGGACTCCTGTTCTCTGTCTCTCTCTCTCACCGACAATCTTCAATTCTGTCGCACGCATCCGACACAAAAACCTTGTTGGTCCCTCTCCCTTTCTCTCCATCTCTCTCTCTCTCTCTCTCTCTCTCTCTCTCT
>NC_041388.1:703111139-703166549 GCF_002162155.2 Triticum dicoccoides | reverse complement strand
TCTCTCTCTTTGTGTGTGTGTGGGGGGGGAGGGCTCTTTCTAGTTCGCATGCATATATACACCATCTATAGGTCTCTCTCGCACACTATGTATGATACTCTAGCTAGTACAAGCTAGATATCTTGGGTGCACTCATCGTACGCATACAAATTCCTTGGCTCTTTGCCCGTAACTCTCTCACGCACCACTATGTCGTCTCGGAGCTCTCCCCCCCCTCTCTCAAACTCTCCATCCACCTGGGTCACACATACACATGCATATCTCACTCGCACTCGATAGGCCCATCTAAAACTCTACCTGCCCCCCTCGTTATCTCTCCATCTCACACGCGCACACACACAATCTCATGCCCAGCTAGCCAAGTATGATGGTCTCTCACTCAATTGTAGGCACACGCAGTCCCCCCTATATGTATATGACTAGCTAATCTTAGTCTCCATCACAAACATGTACATGGTCTATCTTGATTTCTCTCGGGGCATCTTTCTATCGCGCACGCACTCCCTCGATCTCGCACCCATATAGTCCCCTCATGATCTCGACGGGATCTCTCTATCACAAACACACCCTCTCTCCCTCCCCATGCGTCCATGCCATCCATGTGTCCCTCTCGACCTTTGTTCCTTGTTGGCCAGACCTCTATTGGACATGTGCTACAGGGGTGTCTGTCTCCGTTGCAAACAATCACACACTAGCTATCTTCGTGTATCTCCTTGTCTCGCTTTTCCATCTCGGAGATGCATGCGTGATATGTTCACATAAGAAACGAAAAAACACACACTCTCTCTCTCTCTAATTTATCGTTTGTTGTCACTTTCTCTTTCACACACATACTCTTTTTACACACTTACTCATTCTCCTTCACACGCACTTGATCTGTCTCGACTGAGGCACTCTCCTCAGTCCATAGCATATAGATTTATTGAAAAGTCAAACATGACAAAGTTTGACCATGTACGTGGAGAAAAAGAATTACATCTAGTACGGCAAACATATACCATTAGATTCACCATGAGATGTAGTTTTGTATGATGTATCTTTGGTATTGTAGATATAAATAACATTTGCGTAAACCTGATCAAAGTTTCCAAAGTTTGACTTCTAAAAAATTTACATGCACTGCATTATCGAGCGGATGGAATATCTCTTTCCCCCTCTCAGCTATCTGACGCACCACTCGACCTTATCGGGGCTCCTCGATCTCTCTCAAACTTTATTGATCAGTTTGGTTCATGACCTGACCCTCATGCCTTGATGGCCGGTACTGCCTGGTGTGGACGTGAGATGTAAAATATTTCTGCCTGGCCAGGCTTGTGTGGTGCTGAAGCATTTGGTTCATGCCTGGGCAAGGCAAAGCATCAACGTCCCATCAATCAATCCATGCATCAATTATTTAATGCTAATATTCATCCACGTTGCTGTTAGCCTCGTGGCCACGCGACCAGGCACGACCAGGCGTTCGAAATCGGTCGCCTGGGCCAGGCTACTTGCAGTGTCTGGAGTTCAGCCAGGCTAATTAAAGTGCAAGGGAATCCAGGCCAGGTGGGCTTTCTTTTTCACAGGGTAGCAACCAAACAAGCGTGCATGAAATCCAGCCACAACCCCAAGCCAGGCAAAAGATGCTCAGGATGCAAGCCAAACTGGCGTTATATCTCCCTGTTTCACACATACACATGTCTCGCTCGCGCTATACATATAGACCCATCCAACACTCTCCGCCCTTGTTCTCTCTCCATGTGACACGCACCCCCCTAAGTACCATAATCCCTCACTCCATCATAGGCGGAAGCACTCCCCCTCCCCCCCCTCCTAAGTATGATTATCTCTTACTAGCCATTAGGAACACACATATTGTCTCCTTGCATCCATACGTCTATCTCGATATCTCTCGGGGCATCTTCTATCACGCACACACCTTGTCACTCGATCTCCCACCCATGTAGTCCCATCACGATCTCCAGGGGATCCCTCTATGACAAACATACACTCTCTCCTCCCCATATCTGCATTTTCTCCGTACGTCTCTCTCGACCTCTCTCCCTTGTTTGTCAGACCCCTCTTGGCCACGTGCTAGGGGTCTTGCTCTCTCGGTTCCAAACAACCACACACTATCTCCTCACCTTGCCTCCGTTGTCGAAGATGCATGTGTGACATGTTTGCATAAGACACGCATGCTTTTTCTCTAATTTTACAGTGTGTTGTCCATGTCTCTTTCACACATGCACACACACTTTTTTCACTCACTCTCTCTCTCTCTCTCTCTCTCTCTAGTTAGGGACTCTGTCATGTCCATAAGCATATGGATGTTTTGAAAAGTCAAACCTCAGAAAAGTTTGACCAAGTATATGTGGAGAAAAACATTTACATCTGGAACGATCATTAGATTCATCACAACATGTACTTACTACATACTATCATTTGTCTTTGGTATTGTAGATATAAGTAATTTCTTTATGAACTTGGTCAAAGTTTCAAAAGTTTGACTTAAAAAAATGTTGGAACTACATTATCGAACGGAGGGAGTAGCTCTTTCTCTCTCTCTCTCTTCTATCTCTCATGGGCCTCCCCTCTCACTCGAACTCTCTATACCGACGGATTATACGCTTACTGTGTCAGTGTATAGCTCTGTATATTGTTTAGTTGACCGGTCAACCAATCCACATGCTGCCTTATCTGCAGTGGGTGAAAATAAGTAAACTAGAGGCCCATGTGACACGCGGTGAAGTAAACAAAGTTGAAACCACTCGGGGTAGCACCCTGCACGCTAGTAAATTGAGGGCGCATTGAGGACAAACTTCTTGCGCGCGAAGGACGCACTCGTGCACAATTCACCACTGCGTGGCAGCATGCACAGAAGGACGCACTCGCGCACACCCAGCACACAACACACACCAGCACATGTGTACACCGGCGTCGCCACCGGTTGAGATGGACCGTGAGGCAGCCAACAAGCGGAGGCGGCTCGAGCCAAAACCACATCCGGCGAGCCTGGACTTCATCAGCAGCCTCCCCAACGACATGCTGCTCGTCATCATCGGCCTCCTCCCCACAAAATCTGCCGTGCGGACCGCCCTGCTCTCCCGGTGGTGGCGTCCCCTCTGGCGCTGCGTCCCCTTCAACCTCACCGTCGACAGTTGCCTCTGTGACGGGGATTGCAAATGCATGGCCGCAGTCTCCAAGATCCTTTCATCGCACCCTGTGCCAGCCAGACGCCTTGGCATCCGCATGTTCAGTACCAACTGCAAGGTCCAACCCAAGTTCGACGAGTGGTTCTTATCCCTCGCCCTAGATCAGCTCGAGGAGCTCAGCTTTGAAGCTGGACGATGTCGCTCTCTGCCGCCGTCCGCGCTTCGCCTCACGCCAACGCTGCACCGCGCCAGCTTCAGCTCCTGCTATCTTCCCCAGATTAATGTCGCGCCCGCCCTTCTTTTCCCTCAACTCAAGCAGCTCGACCTCTTCGACGTTGTCATCTCGAAGAAGGCTATGGAGCACCTGCTCCACAGCTGTACTGCACTCGAGTACCTTTGTCTTGAGCATATCCACGGGTTCATTAGCCTCCACATCGCCTCGACGAATCTCCGATGGATTTATGTGTCTTACTGGGCCCGCAACAAGACATCAATTGGGAAGAGATCACTCCAGCTTTTCCACGTTATGGTCATTGAGAATGCTCCTTTCCTTGAGAGATTGCTTGTATCGGATATAGAAGGTCCAACAAAAATCAGGGTCATTGACGCGCTGAAATTGACAGCGTTGGTGTACTCGTCTGCCAAATTCTCTGAACTCTTTATTGGATCCGTAATCGTTCAGGTACAACACTCATCTTCTTCTCTGTCTTCTTGAAATTCACACTTTCTTAATTTCTTCTTGATGTATTTACGACCGTCTTCCAGAAAATGATTCCCACAAGCTTGACCCAGTCCATGTGCATAGTGAAGATCTTAGCACTAAAATCTATCGGCCCCAATCTGGATCAAGTTGTTGGATTCCTTACATGCTTTCCGTGCACGGAGAAGCTACTCATGGAGGTGAAACTTCTTTCCTATAAGTAAACGGTAATCACAACGTAGCTCAATTTTTTCGTAATTTTCCCAAATTACGATGACAAGTGTAGTGTTCAAAACTGCATCTACGCACTGCACCAAAAGAAATGTTTTTAGTATTTTTTCTCACGTGATCACCTGCATCGTTTTTATGTTGTACTACTATAGTAGCCTAGGCTAGTCATAGTGGAAAGTAACTTAGACTACTCCAGTAACTCTATGGTTACCCTAAGAGCAAGTACTACCTCCGTCCTGGTTTACTCTTCCAATTTTGTAGTATCAAAATTTGACCATAGATTTAACTGACAAAATGTTAATGCATGTCACTAAGAACTATATCGTTGGATTCGTATTTGAACATAATTTCAAATGGTGTAATTTTTAGTGACATGCATTGGCATTTTCTTAGGTAAATCTATGGTCAAAATTTTATACTAAATATGAGGTAGTATTCCCTCCGTCCCAAAATTCTTGTCTTACATTTGTTTAGATACAGATGTATCTAACACTAAAATGTAACTAGATACATCCGTATTTAGACAAATTTAAGACAAGAATTTTGGGACGGAGGGAGTACAAAAGTGGGCTATGTAGGCCAAAACATGTGCCAAATTCACTTGTGATGCATTTGGCATCGATGCCCCTCCATTGCTCACCTGGTGCCCCAATCTGGATCACCTACTTTGCTCCGGTGCCAAATTAACTCACGCAATGAAAAAACACTGCATGGGAGAGAGAGAGGACTAAGGCAATAAAAACACTTGTTTGGGAGAGTGAGAGGCTGGTGTAGTTGGTTTGATTGATTTGTTTGTACATGTGGGTCTGTGTGCACGGCGGTGCCACTCTCTCACATCGCGAGAGCGGTGCCAAAATCTTTTGATTTGACATCGATGCGTATTATGTGGCATACTTTTGCGAAATATGGCATCGGCCACATAGTGGAAGGCAACAAGTGCCCAAGCTCTTCACGTGCTCCTAGTTAAATGAGAGAAAACAAAAAGAGAGAGAGAGAGTGAGAGAGAGAGAAAGAGAGAGAGAGAGATAGAGAGAGAGAGAATATCACTAGCCAGCCAACCCTATCGTATGAGCGAACGATATTGGTACCTCTTGATGACACGACAATCTTATGCAGCCAGCTGCTCTAATATGTTCTCTTCTTTTGCAGATAAAAAAAGACCCGAAAGTGAAAAATGTGCTGCACTATAACAATCTCATCGAATGCCTTGATCTCCATCTTACAGAAATTGATTTGATCGACTACCGAGGCAGCACATCTGAGATTAAATTGGCCATGTTCTTTGTTCTGGAGGCAATTGTGCTCAAGGTAATGAGGTTTGGCGTTCTCTGGCGCAACAATGAATGGTGTGCTAATCACTGCAAGCGTCTAAGCCTAAATGATAAAGTCTCCACAGAAGCTGAATTTGTTTTTAAAACATCAAGTGGCCAGAGACTCGAAAACTTATTTGCCATTAGTGACTTGTCAGGGCGGTGGATTTTAGTTTGTACGATAATGCTGCATCCACCTAAAGTAACGAAAGTTCTTATGTAAACTTCCTAGTAATTCCCTCTTCGTAGGTGCAGCATTACTCCTAACATTTGTAATATCAGTTTGAAACTTGTAATATTGCCGTGTCCTATTCCTGCGTTTTCAAAATCCTGCGAATCAAACAGGTCCTAAGTTGGTGATGATGTTGTGCCTCCCATCTTTCACCAATAGCCGTCGGATCTAGATCTGACGCATACAAACCAAGCTTCTCCATTTTTGCAAAAAGATGCCCGCACTTGTTCCCTATTTACAAACAACTCCTTGTCTCTCACAATCAGCCTTATCTCCTCCCCACCACATCTACAAGGCCGTGGAAAAATCTGGCGCGATGGCCGCTGCTGGAGCCGTCCACCCCCAATCTTGGTGTTCTGTGCAATGCACGGGCATCTACGCACGGGAAATTATGTCGAACAGGGCTAGTTGTAAGCAGGCTAGCTCTACAGCCATGATGATAGTGACGGCAGACGGTGAGGCTGACTATGGTATGCCGAACATGGCACCTATACTCAGGTGTCATCTCCGGCGTAGGGTCTTGTCACTTCACTATGAGGAGCAGCACGTAATAATTTGACCAACGGGTAGTACAGTGCTAGTACTCCTACTAGTACATTGGTAGTACTACTACTAGTACTAGTAGCACCAGCGTCTGGATTTAGGAGTACTACCACGTCCATCTGGATTTTAGTATTTGACTAACAATATCTAGTAATGCATGTCACAAAAAATGTACTACACCCTCTGTAAATAAATACATGGTGTTTTATTCCTATCGGCGAGAGAACTTAATGTTTTTTTTGCTAACTAGAGTACTAATAGGATTACATGCAATGAACTAAACACTACATGTCATGTTTGGTAGTCTCAAGTCATTGAAAGCATGCATGGCCCACATCTCTCATTGGTTGATATGTCACGAAATAAGAAACAAGGAGGGAGTTAATGCACCGTGCCTAAGTATTTTGGGATTATTTGGTTTTCGTAAGGTGAACACAACATTTTTGTTTACATGCATTAACATTTTATTAGTTAATCAAAGGTCAAAACTTGGCGCAAAATGCAAAGGGGACCAATAAACCAGTAAACATCAAACTTCTCTCATTTGGCCCCAACTAGAGGTCCGGTGAGATGACTATACTGCACCGGCACGGAGGGGGACGCAGCTTCATTGACTTACGGCAACTGCCTTTGGGTGAATGACACGTGGGTCTAGGGGGTGGCTGGCCCACCTATCATACAGCCAAAGGCAGGTGCAGTAGAGGGCCGAGGAGTAGTACGAAATCCTACGCACCTACGCACACTAACCAAGGGCAAGAGTGATCACTCGAATCGCATGATCAGTTGACTGGAAGCTAAGCTAGACCCATGGAGGCAATGAGCGCGAGCATCAGACGGCTGTGCCAGATGGTCCATGACGGCGGCCTGCGGCCCGGCACCGAGGAACGTCTCCAAGTAGTATTTCTTGAGGCCGCCAGGGCGAGGGGCCGCTTGGATGACAGCTTTGTCTCCTTGTTCGACGAGGTCCTCGTCGGTTTCCTCGACAAGTTCACCGTCGTCAAGAAGCTTGCGGACGACTTTGACGTAAGCCTCTAGCTGACGCCCCCAGGCTCTGCGATGCCCGCCACCCTCAACGGCCACTGCGACTGCCCGCCGTCACGCTGTAGAATGTCCACCTCGAGGTCGCGCTCGCCGCGCAGTGCCTGGCGCAGCAAGACACCATCGACATAATCACCCACGTCTACGCGCAAATCGTCCACAAGGACTACTACATGCAAGAGGAGGACGATAGGATGCTGGCCTTCTTGGACCGCAGGGCAACCTTGGACGGCACTGTTCAGAAGCACATTGAGCTCGCCGCCAATGCCGCTGCTCCTCGCACGTCGGTTGGTGACCCGACGCACTAGGGCGTGAGGATGTCGTTGATGGATCCGTATGTATTTTTATCTTTCCGTCAAATCCATGTAGTAGTATATGATACTACAGTAATTATCTTACCTTTCGCATCAACTTCATAATTTTCGTACGTACTCCATGCATGAACGGCGCCAGAACCAAACTTCTCATTACTCTAGGCAAAATCGTTATTTTCTATCTATCGGTCGCGCCATGGAGCAGAACCAAATTTTACAAGTTACGAGTTCAAAAGGAAAAGCCTGCCGTGTTCGCGTCGCACCCCCACACGGTTGGTCCGACACGCCGCTCAAGCAGGAATGCGTGCGGTGTTGCATTTTCACTTACAAGTGGAACCACAGTTGAGCAAACCGACTATCGGCAAACCCCCACCCCGCCCACCACGCAATGGCTGAGAAAACAGGAGGGAGAAGAGATGGTTGTAGCATGGACTCCAAGAAAATTGGTGTCGGATGGGACTCGTGTGGGTGGCGTGTGCCGTACTGCTAGATGTGAATGCTAGTTATGGCCCATGCCACCCCACTATATCGAGCCGATATCGAGGTATGTAGAACAAATTTCCCGCAGTCCGTGCTTAGCCCTCCTCTATCTCTCTTCTCAGCCAGCCAGCGAACACGCGGAGCCCATCGTCTGTTTGCTCACATGCGGCCCCACATGTCAGTGAAAACGCAAGAGGACCCACTGAACCTGCACATCTTTCACCTCGACGTGTTGGTGATGAAAAAGAAATCCAATAAAGATCTTCGGTGGCCGCTTTTGGAGTTACTCAAGAGTAGTAAGATTCTATTTACAGTTTAACCCAAGATGCACATCTCGTGGCTTCAACTACCACTCTATTTTCTTTCATGACACGACTTGGATGCTGGATGTCCCACGTGTTGGCAAAAGGAGGAAGAACCCGACCAAATCTTTGGTTGTGCTCTCGGATTAGACTAGTTGTGCTAACTTAAAAAAATTATTGTGTACTCCCCCCGTTCCAAAATACTTGACTTCCATTTGTCCAAAAATGGATGTATCTATATACTAAAACATGTCTAGATACATATATATTTTCACAAATAGAAGGCATGTATTGTGCAACGGAGGGAGTAGAATGGATGCAAGTTTTTGTATTGGGAAGAAGAGTACATGCATATATTGATAGAGCGCAATTTAGTAGATGTTCTATCACTTTTAGCTAGCACAAAGTCTAGAGATGAGATTAGTGCACTTGTTGATACTCCTACTAGAACAGAGGCTAGACATGAGACTAGATGCGAGGAAGCGACGTCTACTTCTTCACACTCGAAGAAGAAAGAAGCACGCAAGATCGAGCCTCTGCATATCAACAATGAATGCATCGAGAAGGCACTAATCCAACTTACAGGAGTAGTAAAATGTATTCGTGTGGTTCTTGTTTTCTTTGGTCTTGCTTTTCTAGTCAAAATTATCGTTGGAGTTCGTGCAAAACGGAGGTCCATTTGGGGTCGTGCGTTGGAGTTGGCCTTACAAGTGGGACCGCAGTTAAGGAAATCGGCTATCGGCAAACCCCCACCTCGCCCGCCGCGCGATGGCTGAAGTTAGAGAAACGACGAGGTTGAAGAAATTGCTCTAGCACGGACTCCAAGAAATAATATGGTGTCAGATGGATGTCGTGGTGCTAGCGTGTGCCGTACTCCTGGACGTGAATGCTTGTTCTGTCCCATGCCACCCTACTACTCCTACTACTTACTCCTACTATATAGTACTAGTATCGAGGATTCGAGGTGCTGGTTACGTACATTGAACACATTAACATATGGCTACAGTAAAAACACCCGCCCGACGCGCGAAGCATGTGAAGCTAGTACAAATAGTGTACTACTATTGTTGATTGGCCTCATCTGATAACTTGTTGCAATGCACGTACAATAATGTATTCGGAAAATATTTTTTTGCCTCGTCGCACCACTCACTCAGAGAAGCGAATCGAAAGCCATTCATAAATTTAGTAAGTTTGTCATAGGCATATCATTTTATTACATACAATAGGTCATCAACCCACATCGACAACGAGGATACAATATAAATACTAAAGTTTTCACCACACAACAAACAACAAGCAATGAAATGAACTTCAACTCAACCATTCCTCGGCGTTGGAAATGCTTGCTTTGAACCACAAGTGATTCTCTGGGACGGTCCATCAATTGTCGATCTGGAAACCAACGCAGGACTGATCATCCAGGCTGAAGCGGCCTACTATATCAATACCAGGGTAGGGAACCACCCAAATGTCTGAGGTATAGACACATTTGCTTCTCATAAATGGTACTGTTAGCGTTGTGTCAACAGCAGTTGGATCGCCTTTCACCATCATCGGATAGTTTTGTCCAAGGAAGAGCGAGTTTTCTCCAAGACTATCAATTCTGTACCAGGGAGAAGGAGTTGGCGCTAGCACACTAGTATCCATCCCGAATACCATGCAACGGGTGTTGGAATAGGTCCGGAGAGTGCGACCATGGGAGACTACATCTGCTTCCTTAGCAGTAACATCATTAGTGGGATGTATACACACAAGAAGAGGTGATCCATCGGCATTAGTTGCCAGGCGCCACAGAGTATATGGGCGCTGCTCGTCCTCATGCTCGTGATCATCACCATCGTCATCTCCCCCTTGGTTATAAAAATTTTCAAGTATAGGTGGTGGGATGTTCACAGGACCTTGGAAACACAAGAAGAAGGTTAATTAGTAAAGGGAAACTTGCTAACCCGCATGCATGTGGATGAAACAATTATAATTATGGTGGAAGACAAACGTACCGAAACTACGAGGATCCCATGCAAAAACAGTGCCACGAGTGGTGGCAGCAAACACAAGGCCCTCGTATTGAATTGCATCACAGTACTCATCCGTGTACAGAAACTGATTTTTGAGCAATATCCATCGAGTCGAACCACGAAGGACGGCAACAAGCTTGTCGAAGATAGCAACAACTTGATAGTTGTTGTAATTCCAAGAGCAGTTGGGAACTCGACAAATTGCTATCTTCCGTAGAAGGCAAAAACCATGATCATATTTGAATGTGCGTACAATACCGGTGTGCTCAACCTCTGGGCAGTCTGCTGAGATTTTTGGAAGTGGAACCCGGTCACGAGTGTACACATTCACAAGTTCCCACTCGCAGTTGGACCCAATGCAAACAACCCAATCTCCATTTGCGCCCGCCCAAGCCTTGCCCTCAAGCGATGGCATCTTAACATCATATGTATCATTATAAAGCGGCATCAACTGGCACAGGGCGAGGCCTCCGTCGTGCCGGCGCCAGTCATCAGGGTCACGGCAAAGAAGATAGGGGAGATAAAACCGCTCCTTGACTCTTGGGTTCTTTGTAATGATGTTATTAGTTGAGTCGAGAATGGGCTTGAACGAACCTGCCATGCTAACCGAGGTGATGACGTCGCACCGATCAATGAGTTCCTCCACCACATCATCTTTCAGATCGGGGCAAGAATAACGGGGTCGTTTCCGGCCTGTTCCCTCCATGGAGAAGACGATCGAACAATGGCAGAAGAAAGGGTGAAGGGCTAAAGGAAAATGGAGGAAAAGAGGAAGAGCGTGCGACAGTAGTTCCAAATCGAGAAGGAAAGGCGAAGAGTCGGCGGACGGTTGCGAGTTTGCCACGGTTCACGAAGAGGTGCCCCGACCTACATGTCCGTTCGGAAATACTCCTACTACTCGCCGTCGTCTCACTGATATATTGGAACGGGACCACATATCAACGAAACATGGTGTGTAATTTCTCGTGCAAAATGCGATCTGGCCGCGTTGGCCCGAGGTGCCGCATTAGTTATCGACCTTTATTTTTTTAATGGCGTGCCGATCAATTTTGAAGCACGACTAACTGGTACTGTACGCAGAGAAAATATAAACTACTCTACCACTACTCCACCTCCAGTACTAGTAGTATAAAAAAGATATATAGGCTGGAGCTTGAGTGCTTTCTTGCTAAGGGCTGCCCACTTTCTTCTCACACTACCACCCTCTCTCTAGATCTAAAAAAGACGGCCCCTCTCTCCCTCCTCACCGGTGGTCACAGATCCGCCGGGGAAGAAAAGGACATGCATCGTTGACGCACTCGTCGTCGGCGAGCGAGGTCATGCACTAACGACAAGGCCGTCCTCTCAGACCTAGCGCCCGCGCGGGATGGCCTCCGTCCCCAAGCTCACTGCCGTAGTGTGTGCGGAGGACGACGACCACGAGCGAAGCCACTTCCCGCCAACCCTCGGGTATGCTACCTCTTTTCGAACCATAACCTTGTTCTATTGCCCCATCTGCCACGTCGTTGCATGTGGATCTTTTTCCACTCCACCATCTTCCCAATTTGCTATCCTCTGCTCTGCTGGCCACGCAAACGAAAACCATAATTTGCACTATTAAAGGAAACCCTACTTCATACAGACTAATCCATGTCTGGGTTGAATAAGGAAAGGAAGGGAGACTGTACTGTCCAAGAGAGTAGGCATCGAACCCGCATCTAGGTTGAAAAGGGGAAAATCAGTAGCTAAGGAACGAGTCTCGTGTCTCTTGGTTAAAGAAGGGTAGAAAGGCATGACAACACAATAGAGAATGACCAGGTCGATCGGTTTGTTGTCCTCGCATAGGAAAAAGGTGGCTAAAGAGAACAAAAATGGGACGTAATCCACATATGTTGCCTGGATATTTGTTGCTCTGGGCAACCATACCTCCCTCACCACTCTGCGTCCGTGGAGGTACATCGTACTGGTGCGCCCACTGTCCGAATGGGCCTCCCATGCTCTTATTGCCACTTTTTTTGCTGTTAGTATAACGCCAGCAGTCAAGTCAAGCAATGCTACTTCTAAAGTGATGCCACATTTAACTAATACCGCTCTTAGTCTAATGCCACCAATAAATTTAAGCAATGCCATTTAATGTCACTGGATTATTTCAGGGTTAGCTGTTGATTGTGGATTTATTAAAGATTTTTCAGCTAAGGCATTCTAATGTTGTTGCACAGCCAGTATACCAACGATGAAACTTGTTACTACCTTTAGATTTTTGCATTGTTAATGCTTATGGATTACATACCTCACTTTCATGAGATAAATTAATTTTTTTGTACATTGTCACCAAAATGCCAAGGCGCTGGTGTCATTTTATTTTGGTTAAACTGCACAGACAATTATGAAGAGAAGAGGAAAGGTCAAGAGTGGGCACCTCCTCCTCCGGCTGTTCTCTTGATTCGTTCGATCAAGTTTTTATGTTTGATTGATTATCAAGATTCGGATAGCAATTTTTAAGGTCCCCCCGAGTTCGAAATGATATTTACCTTGCAGGTACATGGTTTGCAATTTTTTATACTGTCATTAGTTAATAATGCTAGTTACCTTCAGACTTTTGTATTTGGTTTAATGCTCATGCACAGCTAGTATACCAATGCTCAAACTTGTTACCTTTACATTTTGTATTGTTAATTCTTATAGAAACCTTCCAGTGCTAGAGTTTATTGAAATCTGTTCAGTAAAACCATTGTACTATACCCTGTAATAAACTAACTACTCTACTATTGCACTAGCCACTGGATTAGTGTATATTTGTAGTATTCGAATGGTGTTGCATTAGCGTATGGACATAAATAAAGTGTGGCAAGCTTTCCCAGATATGTGCTCAAGAAAACTACTACCTGTTTTTCTAAATACTAGACGTTTGGGTACTTTAAATTGAACCGCAAAAACGTCTTATATTAAGGAACAAAGGGTGTAGAGTTCACTCAAATTATCCCGGTAAAGCTAGTCACACCTTTGTTAAAATTAATGTTTATTATGTTATCAGAGGAGGTCTGTATGTTTGTCTCTAATGCCTGTCGACTACATACCTGACATCATGAGGTAATGTTAAGTCATTTCCTTTTGTATAGTGTCACTGAATTGTCAAGGCGGTGATGGCATTTTATTTTAGTAGAACTGCACAAAATTTGCTTAAAAGAAGAGGAAAGGTCAGGAATGGCTTAGTTTTTCAGAAAAAACTATGTATGCCTTCCTGAAATCAGCCGTTGTTGCTTTATTTATTCCTTCAAACATGTGGTTAGAAACAGTCTTGCTACCTTTTCCCATTAAGAAATTGAAATGCTTATATTTGTGAGTCTATGCTTCAACTAGTGCCACTTTTAGAGTAATCACACTTTCAATATCTACGCAAACAGGGATGCTCGATTTTAGTGGAACTGCACAAAAGGTCCAACTGGTTCAACATTAGGAGCATATTTTTTCCAAACCTTTATATCCAATTGGTGGCACTATGAGCTGTTCATTACGAAGGTACATGGTTTGCTACTATCTTGCTACTCTTTTTGTACTGTCATTAGATAGTAATACTAGTGGTTTGCATGTGAATTTATTGGTAGGGTGGACCTACATTGGAGGTGCAGGACAGGATTCAATGATTGGATGCTCAATTTCGATTGTATCGATTTCACCTCTTCCATCACTGCGAACATGGATATCCTTGGTCCGATGAAGAATAGGCGCTATATTTCTGCTCTGAACCAGCAAATCAATTCAGTATGAAATTGTCCAGGGCAAAACATTACTGTATCAGATTGTCCAGTGCAGAACATGACAGATGCTAAGCGGAAGAGACATGTTTAAACCGAAAATACAAGGTGTGGTATATGTTTACTAGCTGCTTGATATTTGTGCAGACAGAGATGTCTGCCTGTTGCTATTTGGCAAACAAACAAAGTGTCCGCAATTTTGGTTGAACTGCACAAGAGAATAGTATAGTCACTGCATGCAGTGCCATTTGAAAATGGACACAGAAAGATTGGATAGTCACTTCATGGACTGTAGAAAAGTAGTACTGTACTATTTATTGGCCAACACTAGGTGCTTCATTGCTTTGGTCTGATTATACAATGGGTATCATTTTGCCTAAGTTAAAGTTTGTATTCCGAAAATAGTCTCGCGGTGTGATCGAGGGAAGACCAAATCATATTGCAGTGGATGTTCCTCCATCATGTGTGGTTCATTCTCATGGTTCCAGCTGTTGGTGAAACCACTTATGTTTGCAAGAGGAATTGTAGACTTCACAAACAAATTTGTCTTTCAGTCTATACTGAATGTTGGCCAGGAGAAGCATCCATGTTAGTAGGAAGAACAGATGTTTTTTCTAGATCTTTGCTTTTGGAGCTACATATTTTTATATAATCTGTGAATCATTGAGATGCATTAACATGTTGATCTTATGTATGGGAATCATACTAGTTAGTTTTAGTTGCGACGCAAGATCCGAAGTGGTTGATCTTTGCTTTTGGAGCTACATATTTGTATATGATCTGTGAATCATTGAGATGCATTAACAGTTACTTATTTCTGTTCGCTCGGTGTTTACAAATTACTGATCGATCACTAGCTAGCCTACAAATGCGCTCCTGGCAGTTTTATTTGCGACGCAAGATGCGAAGTGGTAGTTTTTTGAATAAAAATGCCTACCTCTGAAGAAACTGATAAGCTACACTATCGATCCTACATGGATAAAAATGCCTACCTCTGAAGAAGTTTAAGCCTAATTAATTCCATGAGCAAAGCAGCAAGACCAAGGCATGGAAATAATTAATGGCATGCAGAAGTTTAAGCCTAATTAATTCCAGCGATTTAAGTGGCTGCATGCGTGCCCTCGGCTGCGACTCGTTGCATGCTGCTTCGCGTACTGCCTGCGAGCGATTCTGAGTGCCTGCATGCATCCGGCCGTCATTAAGGCAGTTAACTGATGCGAAAAAGATACGCTTTAATTGTTGCGGGCTTTTTAAATCCGTGGAATCATTATTGACAAGGAGGGAGATGATTCGAGTGCACTCGTTTGACCGCCATGCCGGCGTGCGACCCAGACGGGACGGGACGGCACAGTCATAATTTCAGTTTCTCTAGTTTTCCACGGCAAGATGGCGCGCTAAGCCATTACGCATTGAATTCCGATGACTGTCGCGCTACCTTCCGCCTATAAGTACTGCTTCCCAGCCTTCTCCGGTGCCACCGTGACCCAACTCGCCATATCCTCATAAGCCCCCACCGGCCCGATGTCACTCGCCACGTCCGCCATGCCCTGCCCGTCCACGGTAGGCGACGCCGGAGGCGGTCACCGCCGGAACTAGTGTTCGGGTTTTCACCGGAAGGAAGACGGAGGGAGGAGGCATTCTATCTGTCTTTAGATGACAATGCGGAGATCGAGGAGTTGTTGGAGCGCAACCACATGGCGGAGGAGCAGGAGTTGTTGGAGCGCGACCGCCTAGCGGAGGAGCAGCGTATCGCCGATTTGCGCCGCCAGCGGGACATGGAGCAGCAACGCACCGACGCTCTGAGTCGCGAGCAAAGCGCCCGCAACTGGGCCGACTACATGGAGGCCGGCGCCCGGCAAATAGCCTTGGAGGCTGTCGGGCACGCACACGTTCATGACGCCGATTTTTACTACCAGCTCGTCAAGTAGGTTTCCCGTTTGGAAGCCGAAGCTTCGGTGGACCACGCCGGCATGGAAAGGGCCAACGCGCGCGAGCAACGCGCCCTATCGCACCTCTTGCAAGTCCGAGGCGAGGCACACGATGCCGGTGCCGGCGTTTAGCGTGTACCACAGATGGCGGCCGGCATCGTCTAGTTAGCTAAGAGTAAGTTAGTACTTGTACGCTACTAGAGTATTAGTGGGAGTAGATAGTTAACTTGGCTATGATGGTTGTCAACATGGAAATTCAGTACTCTATATGTGTATCAGACCTGTTACTTTGCTCTGAATGTTGAACTTTCCGTGTGAATGTATGGAATGGGCTGTTATTTTTTTTAAATGGGTTGTATTTGTCCTCCACGGGTTTAGAGGCTGACTTGTGGGCCTAGCAAGTTGACGCGTACACAATCAGGAGATGATTGTACGTGGAGAGGATGACAGCAGGGACCCGCCAAGGTCATGGCAGTATGCCAGCAAGTGCCTCCTTATTTCAAGCAAATAAAAAATGGCTCCTCCTAGAGGATTTAAAAAAAATGGCTCCTCCTAGAGGATTTTTGACATCTGGGTCCCATGCCATTGTCAACGTAGTCAATAAACGAGAGAATTGCACAACGAGGGACCCAGCAGCTCACCCAGTTATTTTTGTTTTGGGTTAATTTGATAAATGCCACTCCAAATCTGGTGTATCCGAGAAATGCCACTGCAATTTCCAAACTTTGAAAAATGTCATTTCATGCCATCTCTAGTGGCATTTTTTGAAGTCTGGAGTGGCGTTTTTCAAAGTTTGCAGTGGCATTTTTCAAAGTTTGGAAATTGCAGTGGCATTTTTATGAATCGTCATAATTGCAGTGGCATTTATCTGATTTGTTTTTGAGACGGAAGCAGGGTGTCAACTGGGCTGTGCGGGACACTCTGGCCTATCTAGACAACATTTTCTTTTATGTTTACCACAGACCAGCCCAGTAGTTTTTTTTTCTTTCTGAAAATGGCTAGCCCAGTTCTTTTGTGATTTGTCAAGTAAGTCGCTTTATCAGGTCTGTTGGGCTGCAAATCTTTCAAGACGAGGAGAGCTTCACTCGGTTGGCCGAGAAAATGGCCTATCAGTAATGAGAAATGGGCTGCACATTTATAAAACACATCAAACCGGCAATTAGTTTCAAATATCTTTTTTTCATTTCGAGATTTTAAATTGCATTGATTTTTATGCGTGGATAATTTATTGGATTTTATATTGATATACATTTATTTTTAAAATCAGTCTGAATGTGACTCAAAATTTTGGGATTAAAAACAGTTCAGACCGCACCGACATATGCAAAATTTCGTATAATTTTTTAACTATGGCCACAATATGGCTGTAATGCTAACAAAAAGAATATGGGCTCCAAAAACCCCGTAAGAATTAGCAAATGGGCTGTAAATTATTTGAAATAATGGCAGATGAGTTCTATGCTGTTTTCCATAGATTTGAGTCTTTCCACAGATGGCCTGTATACTTTTGGATGTCCATCCAACGGCCGTCATGCTTCTTCAATCTCTGGTCTTCCTGCTCCAGCGAGTCAAACAAGCGCCGGCGGGACTGTCTGCTCCCTCCTCCCCGCGGCCGGCTGTCCTGCCGCGCAGGCCTCATCGCCCCACCGTACTCCCATCACTGGCCTAGCCATCCTCTACTCACCCACACCTGCTGTTATTCTCCGGCGATGGCAGACGAACCAGTAAACCCTCGTACAGTCGTACTCCCCTTCGCGTGGGAAACAAAAACAACTGCCGAGTCTTCCCTACCTCCATGTCATTCCCTTCCTAGGCCTCGCCGTCGTCCACCGCCCTGGTGCTCTCGGCGTGGCGTGGTCAACATGGTCAACGACCGACATGCATCTGAAGTGGACTGTACGTGGAGAGGCTGACAGCTGGGTCCACGGTCGCACGCAAGAAATTGCCTCCTTATTACGCGCAAAATAATGATTCCTCCACCTGACATCTGGGACCCATCGAAAGGGCCTCTGTATTTCACGAAAAAAACGTTACTGCCGCTGACAGCTCGAACCCACCAGCTATATCTTCGCACGCAAGGAAGTGCCTCCTTATTACGCACAAAAAATGAATACTCCCCCTGCTAGCTGGGACCCAGTATAGTGGGCCTACTAAGTTGACGGGGACGAAGGGCTTTGTCAACTTAGTCAATATGCACGATTCTAGCTCGACTGACCGTATGATGTCCATCCAACGGCCGTAGTGCTTTTTTAACCTCTGGTCTTCTTGATCCAGCCGCCCAAAGTAGCGTCGGTCGTGTCGCCTGCTCCTGCCTCCCGTGGTCGGCTGTTCTGCCGTGGAGGCCTCACCGCCCCATAATACTCCCACCGCTGGCCAGGTCATCCCTCCACTCCACTCACCCACACCCTCTGTTATTCTGCGGCGGTGGCAGCGCAGCCGAACCAGTGAGCCCTCGTACTCCTCTCCGCGTGGGCATCCACTGCCGCGTCTTCCCCGGCTCCGCGTCGTCCCCTTCCTAGGCCTCGTCGTCGTCCATCGCCGTGCTGCTCTCGGCGCGGCGTGGTCAATGTGGTCAACGACCGAATTCCATCAGAAGAATACTGTACGTGGAGAGGCTGACAGCTGGGTCCATGGCAGCCGCAAGGAAGTGCCTCCTTATTACGCGGTAAATAATTATTCCTCCACCTGACAGCAGGGACCCACCGGACGCCCACCAGTATTTCGCAAAAAAACGTTTGCCCCTGACTACTGGGACCCACCCGAGGGCCACCGTATTTCGTGAAAAAAACGTTCCCCCTGCTGTGAGCTCGGACCCACCGGAAGTGTCTCCTTATTACGCACAAAAAATGAATACCCCCTGCTAGCTGGGACCCACCTTGGTGGGAGGCTGACTTGTGGGCCTACTAAGTTGACGGGGACGGAGGGCTTTGTCAACTTAGTCAATATAAACGATTCTAGCTCCAGTGACCGTACGATGTCCATCCAACGGCCGTAGTGCTTCTTCAACCTCTGGTCTTCTTGCTCCAGCCGCCCAAAGCAGCGTCTGTCGTGCCGCATGCTCCTGTCTCCCGTGGCCGGCTGTGCTGCCGCGGAGGCCTCACCGCCCCCTACTATTCCCACCGCTGGCCAGGCCCTGCGGCGATGACAGCCTCACACCGCAGCCGAACCAGTGAACCCTCGTACTCCTCTCCGCGCGGGCTTCCACTGTCGTGTCTTCCCGGCTCCCCGTCATCCCCTTCCTAGGCCTCGCCGTCGTCCACCGCCCTGGTGCTCTCGGCGCGGCGTGGTCAAGGAACGACTTCCATCGGACGTGGACTGTACGTGGAGAGGCTGACAGATGGGTCCACGGCCGCAGCAAGGAAGTGCCTCCTTATTACGTGGAAAATAATGATTCCTCCACCCGACAGCTGGGACCCACCGGACGGGTCACTGTATTTCGCGAAAAAAACATTTACCCCTGACTGCTGGGACCCACCAGCTATATCTTCGCATGCAAGGAAGTGCGTTCGAGCAAAAAAACAATTCGCCCCCTGACTTCTGGGACCCACCAGCTACATCTTCGCAGGCAAGGAAGTGCCTGACAGTCGGGACCCACCTGGTCGAAGCGTGCGTAGCGTTGTCATTCTGGTCGCGAACGTGTACGTACATATATACTGGTGGATGTAGAGGCGCGCACGTGTCGTAGTAAAGGCGCGCATGTGTCGTAGTAGAGGCGCGCACATAGCATGTACACGTACGTACAGCGGCCAGGGTGCAAGAAAGAAAATACAGCCACGTATGTGTACATACGGGCGGGCTCTCGAACGCCTACTCGCGCATACGTACGGCCAGAGCTCGTGTGCATGGCTGGGTCAGAACGGAGAAACAACATCGTCGTCGTGTTCATGGGGAGGCAACGGAATGCGTCGTGTTCATCGGGAGGCAACGGAACGCATGGGAGCCAACCGGCTGGGTCGGAACGGTATGCGTGGTCGTGTTCATCGGAAGGGCTTGGACAGAACATGCGATGGAAACGAGGCCTGGCATACTGCACAACGGAGGAAACGGACCTCCTACATTCGGAATGGGGTCCTGTTGATCGGGAGGGGTCTGGCGTACCGCAAAACGGAGGAAACGGACCTCCTACAGTCGAAACAGGGGTCCTGTTGATCGGGAGGGGTGTGGCGTACCGCAAAACGGATGAAACAGACTTTGTGTTGGAGCTCTACGGTCGAAACGGGGGTCCTGTTCATCGGGAGGGGTGTGGAATAACGCAAAACGGGACTCCACGAGATAATGTTCATCTCCACCATCGACTTCCTCCAGCCTCCACGGGTTTCTGTTCATTCAGCCTCCACCGCGCGCTACTCCACCGGCTACTGTTCAAGCACCCCTCCACGGGCACCCCTCCACCGTCTACTGTTCATCCAGCCCTCCACACCATGGGGTCATGTTCAACCACCCCTCCACCGTCTACTGTTCATCCAGCCCTCCACCACACCACGGGGTCCTGTTCATCCAGAGGCAATGCCACCGCTCACTATTCATCCAAACCCCCCGCAACGCTCAATGTTTATCCCACACTAGTGCAGAACCGGGCAATAGCACCGGTTCATAAGGCCCTTTAGTGCCGGTTCCATAACCGGCACTAAAGTGTGGTCAGTAAAGGCCTCCCCCCTTTAGTACCGGTTCAGCACGAACCGGTGCTAAAGGGCAACCACGTGGCACGAGCCATCTCCGGGGGCCGGGAGCCCTTTAGTACCGGTTGGTAACACCACCCGGTACTAAAATGTTTGGGGGGGTTTTGGTTTTATGATTTCTTTTTCATTTAATTTTGTGTTTTCCATTTTAATTCTTTTTCGTTTGCTGGTATTTTACGATACTACACATTGTACATGTTATGCATATATATATATATATATATATATATATATATATATATATATATATATATATATATAAATAGAATTTCTAGTAGAACCAATCGTATATATATCATCAATGTCTCACAAACCACCATATTAATTCACACATACACACATGTATAGCTATATACAATTTCTCCTACATATGCATGTTGCCTTCGGAGCCAGTGGCATTAGCCTAATTGGTGCCTTCGGAGCATGATGACAATTGGAAGTGGTTCATGACCTGGTCGATGGGGGCAGTAGCGGGTAATAGTATTCTCCCTTCGGATTTATGACCTGGTCGAGCAAAAATCTTGCTATTTCCTCTTGAAGTGCTTCTACGCGCTCCGTTTCTAGGAGCTTGTCTCGCACCTCTTTGAACTGTTAAGAAGGAGATCAATATGCATGTGTATTAGTTGTGTGACTAGATATCGATAATGGTGTAAAAATTGTGAATAGTGTTCTGACAAGCGTACCCATTCCTGTCTTTGAGATCTGCTCCTTTCGGATGCCATCATGCGAATGTTCTCGCAAACGCAGAATGCACACAGATCAGTCCCCTGCGCCTGCTTCAGGGCCTTTATTACAAGAATGGAATTTAATTTGATCAGATAATAATTAATCAAGCATGATAATTAAAGAGATGGCAGCTAGCTAGCTAGCTAGTACTACTTAATTACTTACCTTGGGTCGAAACCATTTCAGCTGTCGTTTCCATTCGCCTTCCGTGACGCTGATGAACCTTGCCCAAGCCCTGCCCGCCGACAAAGAAAATGAATAAAGGGGTTATTAAATAGTTCATATCATGAAATGACGAACTAAATAGGCCGAGATATATAGTTAATAATGATTGAAATTACCTGTTGACTATCCCAAACAAGATGTTATAGTCACTATTTGCTTTGAGTAGTGAGTCCAGTATTTGAACTGTTCCGGCGTCAACTTTAATGATACACAATCCAGTGAAATTTGCATGCACACACGTTTGCATGTCTTAATTAAGCGGGCATATGTAAGCAAAAACATGTAGCTAGCTAGTAGGCAAAACCAGAGAATTTGTAGTACAAGAAAGTGTGACTCACTAGAAGTTGTAATGAAGTAGTATATCTTCATTGTATTTGAGGCGCTTCAAGAACTCTAGCATGCTGTCCTCTACCTGCTTTTCATGATGCTTGTTTATTTTTCATGTGTATTCATTAACGGGGTTTGGGTCAATGAACCCAATGCCATAGCGTCCACCTTTTCTCATTTCATACATCTTCATCCTGCATAATACCACAGAAAAGAATATAGTGAGGATAATTACAGGTAATGATTGATCAAAAGGATCACTACAGCTAGCTTGAGACTTAAATTATGGAAAGAAATCACTTACAGACAATAACAACTGACGATAGATTTGTCGAGTGCGTCTTGATTGTATAACTGAAACAGTTCAGAATACTCAACGGTCACAGGTTTCTCATGGTAGTAATGATCCTTCTTGACTTGCACCATGAGGGACTCTCGATCGGATCTCTTGGTAATGTCCATGTACCATTGATGCAATTCATACATTCTCATTGGGAGCTTCTTAACCTCTTCTGGCTTGACCAAAGGTTGGCCCCGGGCATATTTCCGTTTTATTTCCTCCTCTGTAAGCATAGGCATGTCCTCGATCTCGAGGAGTTGTCCAACAGTGATGTTGAGAGTTTCAGCCTGCATTATATGCTCCTGGGTTATTACCACATCGCCCACCTCGGGAACGTAAACTGTTTGCCCACAATAATATTGGGCGCGCGTACTGTCACGTGTTGTTGGTGGCACAACAAGCGGGGGGTCAATTGCGCCGCCTGTTCTCCCAGCTGGGCAACGGTTTTCCCGCATTTTTTGACAGCTGCTTGTTGTTTGCTCGAGCTCGCCTCCTTCTGTAGACGTTGTCGATGTAACTTCCTGATGTGGCGCTCATAGTCTGTGTCAACAGGCTTAGGAGCTGGTGGTTGAGCCATACGAATGAAGTGGTCAACTACTTCCACAGGCACTTTCTCCCTTGGCGGCGGTGGCGGTTTCGGTCCAAAATGGGCGTCGACTTCTGCCCGCACTATGGCATTGGTTTGCTCCTCGGTCCTGTCGTAAGCCCTCTCAGGAAGAGGAGTAGTGAGGTTTGGACCATATTTATATCGCTTGCCTCCGCCTGTACTTCCTGTACTATGACCTCGACTCGTACCGCTACGCACCATAGCTGCGGGGTGTCTCTTCTGCGATTGCTGAGGCGGCGAAGACGGCTGACGGGGCTGAGTTGGACGAGGAGGAGTGGCCTGAAGCTGTGCCGGACTTGCAGTGGCCTGAGGTTGTGCCGGACTTGGAGGAGGAGTGGACGTCTGACGCTGTGTCGGACTTGGAGGAGGAGTGGCCTGACACTTTGCCGGACTTGGACGAGGAGGAGTGGCCTCACGCGTTGGTGGACTTGGATGAGCGGGAGTCTGCTGACTCGGTGGCGGACTTCGACAAGGAGTCGGGTGATGCGGTGTCGGTGGCCTTCGAAAGATGATGCAATCCTTTCTCCATAGGATGATACGATGTTTGGCATCTCTGAGTGTGTGCTCCTCGTCACCTCCAGGAATGTCAAGCTCTAGCCCCGAATATTGGTCCACCACCTCATCAACCACGACACGAGCATAGCCTGCTGGAATCGGGTTGCAATGGAAGGTTGCATCAGGGGTATTTGTATAAGCAACACCGTCCGCCACCTTCAAGGATATGTTCTTAATTTTGAAGTGCAGCTCGCAGTTAGTGTTCTCCGCGATGTCATCCACGGGGTATCTATCCAGCATTGCGTCAAATGGGGCGGAACCCACGCTGCTTCTCGGCATGGATGGGGCGGTGGTATCCAATGCTGGATCATCCGCTAGCTGCTGCAGCTGCTGAGACCCCCTTTGCTGGCTAAGTGAGTTGATCTGCTCCTGCTGCCGCTGGAATTTGATTGCCAAGTCCGCGTGCGCTGATTCTAGGCCTTGAAGGCGTTCATAGTCGAGCTTCCTCTGCTCCTCCTCCATCTTCCTCTTCTTCTCCACCACAATCTTCTTTCTCGCACGGGTTCTGTAGTCGGCGTTCCAGTCCGAAAACCCCTCATACCACGGAATAGCGCCCATGCCTCGTGTTCTTCCCGGGTGTTCAGGATTTCCCAGGGCACGCGTAAGCTCGTCGTTCTCTCTGTTGGGCTCGAACAACCCGGATCGAGCCTCTTCTATTGCAACAAGTAGCTTATCTTCGGCTCCGTCCAGACATGCCTTCTTGGAAACTTTGCCTGTCTTCGGGTCCAACTCCCCCCATGCGCATAGAACCAAGTCCTGCACCTGGGGGGCCAGCTCAATGTTTCTGGAGTGACACTTGCATCCAGCATCTCTTTCTCAGACTTATCCCACTTAGGCATTCCCACCGCATAGCCACCTGGCCCCAGCTTATAGAACTTATCCTTTTTTGCGGCATTGGCCTTGTTTATTCTTGACCGTTCCTTAGATAATTCTGAATCATTGAATTTCACGAAATCGTCCCAATGAGCACTTTGATTCTCTAGTGTTCCCTCGAATACTGGAGCCTTCCTTCCTCCCTTGACGTACTTGTCCCATTCACGATTCTTGTGGTTCTTGAATGCAACCGCCATCTTCTAAGAGCAGCGTCCTTGACTTTCTGCACATCTGCTTCTGTGAAATGATCTGGTAGGGTGAAATGTTCCATGAGAGTATCCCAAAGCAGACTTCTTTGTCTGTCGTCGACAAAAGTAAGATCTGGACGTGGCTTTGCTGGCTCTGTCCATTCTTGAAGGGAGATCGGGAGTTGGTCCTTCACAAGAACTCCGCACTGACGAACGAACTTGTCCGCAATCTTCTTAGGCGCTAATGGTTCGCCATTAGGTTTGATTGCCTCGATATTATACTTTACGCCCTCCTTCAATTTTTTGTTCGGGCCTCGTTTCGTCTTGTTGCCTGAAGATTTGCTCGATCCGGATGGCTGAAAGAAGAAAGATCGATTCATTAATATATCTTCAACTCATTTAAAACATGTGATGATCACCAGATGCCTGCTTAACATTTTTTTAATGATTGGATTTTGATAACTAAAATTTCTAACATTTCTATATAACACTAATTATGCTATCATTGCATATGTCAAAATTCTATATGCTATTTCATACTAATTAAGCATCTAACACTAAAAACAGAAAACACAACTTTTATACATCCATTAAAAAATTGAAAAACAACATTATATAAAAAAATTCCATAATAATTAAACACTAATTATATCCATCTAACATGCATTCATACATATATACTAGTGAAAAATAATAATCTAAAAAATCTAAACTAATTAAACATACAAAATACGTATATACTAATATATACATGCATTAATTCATACATATGTACATGTGTGTGTGTGTTCATCATGCTTGTGTGTGTGTATGGGCTCGGGGAGGGGCGGCGCCCATGGTGGCCACCGGGGGCGAGGGAGAGGGGTTAGAGGGGGAGAGCTCACAGCGGGGCGACGGCGACGGCGAGGCGACGGTCGGGGGCGATGACGGGCCGGGGCGTGACGCGGAGACGGCGCGACGGGGACGGGCCCGGGACGGCGACGGAGACGAGGGCGGCGACGGGGATGAGGGCGGCGACGGAGACGGCGTCGATCGATCGGGGCACGCGGGCGGTGCTTCAATGAGGAAACAGAGGAAGAAACAGAGGGAGAATGAAATTTTCGTAAGTGTTGTATATATAGAAGGCACCTTTAGTACGGGTTGGAGCCACCAACCGGTACTAAAGGCCTGTTTTGGCCAGGCCAAGCGGCGGGAACAGCACCCCCTTTAGTACCGGTTGGTGGCTCCAACCGGTACTAAAGGCCCCCCTTTAGTACCGGTTGGTGCCACGAACCGGTACTAAAGGGGGTGCGCTGGCGCAGGTGCGGTGCACAAGTTTAGTCCCACCACGCTAGCCGAGGGGCGACCGCACTAGTTTATAAACCCCCGTGTGGTAGCTCTCTCGAGCTCCTCTCCAAAGCAGGCCTACTGGGCCTACATGTTCTGTGCTGCCCTGTTGGCCTACTGGGCCTTTGCGGGCCTGCATCCTGGCCCAACAACAGGTTGGGTTTCTAGTTGTATGCAGGCCGCTCTGGCCTAGTAGGCGGGCTTTTTTTTTATTTTTTTTGCTTTATTTATTTTTGAGTTGTTTTTTTGTGTATTTAGAGTTTCTTTGTGAATATTTTTGCTTTAGGTACAAAAAATTACAAACTTTCTGTTAGTGTCCGTAGTTTTCAAATTTGAATAGTTTAAATTTTGAATTATTTGAAATTAGTGTGAATCACTAGTTTGTGAATAACTTAACTTTAAAAATCAGTAAAGGCATGAAAGAATTTGTTTGCACATAAAATTCCTTCACGTTTCAAATGCCAAAACACATAATTAACTACCCTAACTATTACAGAGATTCCCTTCTCGGTGTGAAACACAGAAGAAAGTGATGATAGTGAAGCCGATCACATCCCAGATCTTTGGGTGTGAAACTTTTTCTTCGCGTGTGTCCCTTTGCGCCGTAACCATGGAAAATCTTCATCATTTAACGGGATGCTCGGGTCAATATTCACTGTGAATGGAGCAATTTCATCAAGCTTTTCATAATCTTCTGACTTGTCTGTCTTGTCATTCACTCCCACGATGTTTCTCTTCCCAGAAAGAACTATGTGCCGCTTTGGCTCATCGTACGATGCATTCGCTTTCTTATCTTTTTTTTTCTTGGCTTGGTAGACATGTCCTTCACATAGAAAACCTGTGCCACATCATTGGCTAGGACGAATGGTTCGTCTGCATACGCAAGATTGTTGAGATCCACTGTTGTCATTCCGTACTGCGGGTCTTCCGTTACCCCGCCTCGTGTCATATTGACCCATTTGCACCGAAACAAAGGGACCTTCAAACCACGTCGATAGTCAAGTTCCCATATGTCCTGTATATAACCATAATATGTTTCCTTTCCCGTCTTGGTTTCTGCATCAAAGCGGACACCACTGTTTTAGTTAGTGCTCTTCTTATCTTGGGCGATCGTGTAAAATGTATTACCATTTATCTTGTACCCTTTGAAAGTCATTATATTCGAAGATGGTAACTGGGACAGCAAGTATAGGTCATCTTCAATAGAGGTGTCATGCATGGTACATGTCTGCAACCAGCTGGCGAAACTCCTGGTTTGTTCACGTGTAATCCAGTCATCAGACCGCTCCGGGTGTTTGGAGCGTAGCAAATTCTTGTGTTCATCCATATACAGAGCCACCAAGGCGGAATTCTGTAGAACTGTGTAGTGTGCTTCAGTGAGAGAATGTCCGTCCATACATATTATTTGTTCCCCTCCTAGCGTGCCTTTTCCATCCAGTCTGCCCTTATGCCGCGATTCAGGAACACAAATCGGCTTAAGGTCAGGAATAAAGTCAATACAAAACTCAATGACCTCCTCATTTTGACGGCCCTTGGAGATGCTTCCTTCTGGCCTAGCACGGTTATGAACATATTTCTTTAAGACTCCCATGAACCTCTCAAAGGGGAACATATTGTGTAGAAATACATGACCCAAAACGTTAATCTCTTCGCATAGGTGAACTAGGACGTGCGTCATGATGTTGAAGAAGGATGGTGGGAACACCAACTCAAAACTGACAAGACATTGCATCAAATCATTCTCTAACCTTGGTATGATTTCTGGATCGATTACATTCTGAGAGATTGCATTGAGAAATGCACATAGCTTCACAATGGCTAATCGAACGTTTTCCGGTAGAAGCCCCCTCAATGCAACCGGAAGCAGTTGCGTCATAATCACGTGGCAGTCATGAGACTTTAGGTTCTGGAACTTTTTCTCTGCCATGTTTATTATTCCCTTTATATTCGACGAGAAGCCAGACGGTACCTTAATACTGAGCAGGCATTCAAAGAAGATTCCCTTCTCTTCTTTGGTAAGAGCATAGCTTGCATGACCCTAATGTATGCCGTCTTTTCCGTGCATACGTTGCTGGTCCTCTTGTGCCTCAGGTGTATCTTTTGTCTTCCCATACATGCCCAAGAAGCCAAGCAGGGTCACACAAAGATTCTTCGTCACGTGCATCACGTCGATTGCGGAGCGGACCTCTAGGTCTTTCCAATAGGGCAAGTCCCAAAATATAGATTTCTTCTTCCACATGGGTGCGCGTCCGTCAGTGTCATTCGAAACAGGTTGTCCACCAGGACCCTTTCCAAAGACCACCTTCAAATCCTTGACCATATCATGTACATCAGCACCAGTACGGTGGCGAGGCTTCGTCCGGTGATCCGCCTCACCTTTGAAATGCTTGCCTTTTTTTCTTACGGGATGCCTGCTCGGAAGAAATCGACGATGTCCCAGGTACACATTCTTCTTACAATTAGCCAAATATATACTGTCGGTATCGTCCAAACAGTGCATGCATGCGCGGTATCCCTTGTTTGTCTGTCCTGAAAGGTTACTGAGGCAGGCCAATCATTGATGGTCACGAACAGCAACGCCTTTAGGTCAAATTCTTCCCCCATGTGCTCATCCCACGCACGTACGCCTGTTCCATTCCACAGTTGTAAGAGTTCTTCAACTAATGGCCTTAGGTACACATCAATGTCATTGCCGGGTTGCTTAGGGCCTTGGATGAGCACTGGCATCATAATGAACTTCCGCTTCATGCACAACCAAGGAGGAAGGTTATACAAACATAGAGTCACAGGCCAGGTGCTATGGTTGCTGCTCTGCTCCCCAAAAGGATTAATGCCATCTGCGCTTAGACCAAACCATACGCTCCTTGCGTCATCTGCAAACTCCTTCCCATACTTTCTTTTGATTTTTCTCCACTGCGACCCGTCAGCGGGTACTCTCAACTTTCCGTCTTTCTTACGGTCTTCTCTGTGCCATCGCATCGCCTTGGCATGCTCTTTGTTTTGGAACAAACGTTTCAACCGTGGTATTATAGGAGCATACCACATCACCTTGGCAAGAATCTTCTTCCTGGGGCGCTCGCCCTCGACATCACCAGGGTCATCGCGGCTGATCTTATAGCGCAATGCACCACATACCGGGCAAGCGTTCAAATCCTCGTACTCACCGCGGTAGAGGATGCAATCATTAGGGCATGCATGTATCTTCTGCACCTCTAACCCTAGAGGGAAGACAACCTTCTTTGCTTCGTGCGTACTCTCGGTCAATTCGTTGTCCTTTGGAAGCATATCCTTTATCATTACCAGCAACTTTCCAAATCCCTTGTCAGATACACCACTCTCTGCCTTCCATTGCAGCAATTCCAGTGTGGTGCCCAGCTTTTTCTTGTCACCTACGCAATTCGGGTACAACAATTTTTTGTGATCCTCTAACATGCGCTGCAACTTCTTCTTCTCCAAATCACTTGCACAGTTTCTCTTTATATCGGCAATGGCCTGACCTAGATCATCAACGGGCTCATCTGATGCCTCTTCTTCAGCTTCTTCCCGCATTGCCGGCTCAGCTTCTTCCCGCATTACCGGCTCAGCTTCTTCCCCCATTGTTGTATCATCGTATTCAGGGAACCCATGGACAGGATAGTTGTCGTCGTCCTCTTCTTCTTCATTGTCTTCCATCATAACCCCTCTTTCTCCGTGCTTGGTCCAAACATTATAGTGGGGCATGAAACCGGACTTAAACAGGTGGACGTGAATGGTTCTTGACGTAGAGTAATTGTGACCATTCTTACAGCGAGCACATGGACAAGGCATAAAACCATCCGCCCGCTTGTTTGCCTCAGCCGCAAGTAGAAAAGTATGCACGCCCTCAACGAACTGGGGAGAGCATCGGTCATCGTACATCCATTGCCGGCTCATCTTCATTACACAACACCGAATAGACCAAATTAATACAAGTTCATACATAAAGTTCATACAACACTTAAATGCAACAAACAAATAACTCTCTAGCTAAAGCATTTAAATGCAACAACAAATACGATCAAGATCGCAACTAAGGTAACAATGGATCCAACAGCATAATGATACCAAGCCTCACTATCGATGGCATATTTTCTAATCTTTCTAATCTTCAAGCGCATTTTCTCCATCTTGATCTTGTGATCATCGACGACATCGGCAACATGCAACTCCAATTCCATCTTCTCTCCCTCAATTCTTTTCAATTTTTCTTTCAAGTACTCGTTTTCTCTTTCAACTAAATTTAACCTCTCGACAATAGGGTCGGTTGGAATTTTCGGTTCACATACCTCCTAGAAAAAATTTCTATGTCAACTTGATGGGCATAATTTGTCATAAACATGAAATGCAACTAGTTTTAAAAGAGAATATATATACCACATCCGAATCATAACAAGGACGAGGGCCGACGGGGACGGATATCAAAACCATGGCACTATATGTATAACAAACAACGTACGGGTAAGATAATTATACGAGTAACTATATATCCAAATCACACAAACATCAATTTTTATATAAAATTTCATGAACAAGAGGCTCACCACAAGGTGGTGCCGGCGACGGGACGGTGCGGGCGATCGACGGTGGTTACGACGGAGATTTAGAAGGCACTAAGTAAACCACACCTACATATGCAAACTAAGTGTTATTTTTGACCTCAAATTGCATATAAATCAAATACTAGCACATATATATATATCCTCCCAAATTACTAAACTCACAAATTAATCACTATATAAAGCATTGCAAGAGCTAATCTAGCAATGAGAGATGAAAGGACAAAGTTGCTAACCTTTGTGATCATTTGAATGGATGGGGGCCTTCAAATCTTGACAAATTTTGGGCAAAATGTGTGATGAGCTCGAGAGGAAGAGGGGAAGAACAGAGAGGAGAGGGGAAAGGGGAAGAACAGAGCGAGCTCAGGTGGACGAAGGGTTTATGTAGGACGACCTTTAGTGCCGGTTCATGCCAAGAACCGGTACTAAAGGGGCTGGAGGGGCCCCAGTCTGACAACATCCTGCCACCACTCTCATTAGTACCGGTTCGTGGCACGAACCGGTGCTAAAGGTTCGCCACGAACCTGTACTAACAAAAGCGGCCCGGCTAGCCGTTGGAACCGGCACTAATGTATACATTCGTGCCAGCTCAAATACAAAACCGGCACTAATGTGCTTCACGTTTGACCCTTTTTCTACTAGTGCCAGAGGCAGCATTGATCGGCTTCAGTTAGCAGCAGTAGCGAAGGAATCGCTCGATCGGGTTCAGTTAACAGCCATCGATCGATCGATCGGGTTCAGTAACGTGTAGCCTGCAGTGCAATCGCCCGGTTTCAGTTAGAGCCCAACGCCTCGCTCGGGTTCAGTTAGAGCCAACGCCTCGCCCACACGCGCGTACGTGTATGAGAGAAACGCGCATCGCTCGGCCCCCCGACCTCCCACCGTAACCGGGAACTCCCCAAAATTTTCCTCCCCCTCGCTTCTACCATGGTTTTTTCCGTCATGGACGGCCCAAAGAATGTCATGCAGCTGCGTCTCCGGCCCGCCCAGGACGAAAAGCCCATTTTCTGTCATGATTTTTTGTCATAGAAGTAGGAGCCCACCACATCTATGATGATACCGGGTTTTGTCACAATTATCGTCATAGAAGTGTCATATGTATGACAGAAAAAAAATTCGTTCGGCCCAAAATGTCACGGATGTGTCTTTTTTTGTAGTGAAGGCTCCTGTCGGTTGCCGATAACTTTTACAAAACATGATCATCTCATACAATAACGTATATCACATCATGTGTTGACCATATCACATCACAACATGCCCTGCAAAAACAAGTTAGACATCCTCTACTTTGTTGTTGCAAGTTTTACGTGGCTGCTACGGGCTTCTAGCAAGAACCGTTCTTACCCACGCACAAAACCACAACGGTGTTTCGTCAAGTTTGCTGTTTCAACCTTCTTCAAGGACCGGCCGCAGTCAAATTTGATTCAACTAAAGTAGGAGAAACAAACACCTGTCAGCCACCTTTATGAAAAACTAATTGCATATCAGTCGGTGAAACCGGTCTCATGTATGTGGACATGTAAGGTTGGTCTGGGCCACTTCATCCCACAATACCGTCGAATCAAAATAAGACGTTGGTGGTAAGCAGTATGACTATCACCGCCCACAACTCTTTGTGTTCTACTCGTGTATAACATCTACGCATAGACCTGGCTCATGATGCCACTGATGGGAATCATTGCATGGAAAAACAAAAAATTCTACGCACACGCAATGATCTATCCATGGAGATGCATAGCAACGAGGGGGAGAGTATGTCTACGTACCCTCGTAGACTGTAAGCGGAAGCGTTTCACAACGTGGTTGATGTAGTCAAACTTTCTTCGCGCTCCAACCGATCTAGTACCGAACGCACGACACCTCCGTGTTCTGCACACGTTCAGCTTGGTGACGTCCTCGCCTTCTTGATCCAGTAAGACAGATGATGTAGTAGATGAGTTTCGTCAGCAGGACGACATGGTGACGGTAATGGTGAAGTGATCCTCGTAGGCTTCTCCTAAGCACTACAAAGATATGACCGAGGGTGTAAACGGTGGAGGGGGCACAACACACGGCTAGGCAATTGTTTGGTGTGTGCTAGGCGCCCCCTGCCCACATATATGTAGGTGGGAGGGGGAGGGAGAGGCCAGGAGGCGCCCCAAGTAGGACCGAATCCTACTTAGCCTCCTCCCAAGCCGCGTGCCCCCCTGCATATTTATCGGAGGGGGAAGGAAAGAGAGGGGGGAGAGAAGGAAGTGGGAATCATATTCCCTTTCTTTCCTTTCCTCCTCCTCATTTCCTTCTCCACCTTGGGGCGGCCGATATGGGAGGGGGGGGGGCGCACCAGCCCCTTGTGGCTGATGCGTTTCCCCTCTTGGCCCATAAGGCCCATATCTTTTGCCAGGGGTGCCGGAACCCCTTCCGGTGATCCGATATGTACCCGGTACCCTCCGGAACACTTTAGGTGTTGGAATACCATCGTCCTATATATCAATCTTTACCTCTTGACCATTTCGAGACTCCTCGTCATGTCCGTGATCTCATCTGGGACTCCGAACAACATACGGTCACCAAATCACATAACTCATATAATACTATATCGTCATGGAATGTTAAGCGTGCGGACCCTACGGGTTCAAGAACTATGTAGACATGACCGAGAAATTTCTCCGGTCAATAACCAATAACAGAACATGGATGCCCATGTTGGCTCTTACATATTCTACGAAGATCTTTATTGGTCGAACCGTTATGACAACATACGTAATTCTCTTTGTCCATTGGTATGTTACTTGCCCAAGATTCGATCATCAGTATCTTTATACCTAGTTCCATCTCATTGCCGGCAAGTCTTTTTACTCGTTCCATAATACATCACCTCATGACTAACTCCTTAGTCGTTTGCTTGCAAGCTTATGATGTGTATTACCGAGAGGGCCAAGAGATACATTTCTAATACTCGGAATGACAAACCCTAATATCGATCTATGCCAACTCAACAAACACCTTCGGAGATACCTGTAGAGCATCTTTATGATCACCCAGTTACGTTGTGATATTTGATAGCACACAAGGTATTCCTTCGGTATCCGGGAGTTGCATAATCTCGTAGTCGAAGGAATATGTATTTGACATGAAGAAAGCAATAGCAATAAATTGAACGATCATTATGCTAAGCTAACGGATGAGTCTTGTCCATCACATCATTCTCCTAATGGTGTGATCCCATTATTAAATGACAACACATGTCTATGGTTATGAAACCTTAACCATCTTTGATCAACGAGCTAGTCTAGTAGAGGCTTACTAGGGATACGGTATTTGTTTATGTATTCACATATGTATTTAGGTTTCCGATCAATACAATTATAGCATGAAAAATAAACCTTTATCATGAATAAGGAAATATAAAATAACAACTTTATTATTGCCTCTAGAGCATATTTCCGTCAAGCCCCCTACTCAGCGAGAATGGATGTAGCTCGTCGGGGTGTGTTGTGCAAGTTTGTGACCTTCGGTTCGTGCTACTGGCGGAAGAGAGAGAGAGAGAGAGAGAGAGAGAGAGAGAGAGAGAGAGAGAGAGAAAGAGATTACAGAGGAGAATGATGAAGGTCCGCGACCCGAGCGACGACCAGCGACCAGAGCGATTGATGTTGAATGATGGAGACGGAGGATAAGGAAGCGAGGAATGGCGGAGGTGAGTGAAACAGAGGACGTTCGTACGAGGTCGTTGTCGGAGGGAACGGCTCCACAAGCTGACATGGCGAGCACCTTGCACCGTGATCAGTGCAGCAACATCGGATAGGAAAATAGCCTTCGGGCTCAAAATTCTGACGTTCGGTCGCTATCTTTTTCGTTTTTGTTTTCATTTTTTTTTAAACACAGTACAGACGCAAGCGCTTATATATACACGCATATGCTCACCCCTATGAACGCACACACACTTACAGCCTATCCTTATGAGCACCTCCAAGAGACTGAGCCGGCATGTCGTCTTGAGATTTCACGAAGCCACCGTAGACGCCTCGTAGTCGACGGAAACGTCTCCTCCCGCTGAATACGTATCGTCGGAAATCCTGAAATAAATTCAGGATAAATACGTGCACCAGGTTTTAGAACTCTGGATTTTGTGTGTCCACCTTGGGATTTTGGTCGCATTTCACTACTTTAGAGAATATTATACAGATAGAGATTTTTATATTCGTATAGGCGTGTGTATGTGAAACCCCCCAAACCCAAAGCCAAAGACGCAAAGAGGAAGCGCGTCGTGTCCCCTCCCCGGTCAGGTCAGATCTGGCTGCCTCTCTTCGACTACTCTAGCAGTGTCCGCCGGGTCGCCGCCGCCGGCAAGCAATGGCGGAGGAGGGCCACCCGTCCCGCTACGTCAAGCTCACCAAGGACCAGGACGCCCCCGGCGAGGACATCCGCCCCGGCGAGCTCAACCAGCCCGTCCACGTCCCCCAGGTGCGCCTCTTCCCCCTCTCCTTCTCGTCCCGCGCTCCTGTCGTCTCACCCCGTTGCCCGATCCGATCTGCTGCAGCTCGAGGGCCGGAGGTGCGGCGAGTGCGGCCAGGTCCTCCCGGAGAGCTACGAGCCGCCCGCCGACGAGCCGTGGTCCACCGGGATCTTCGGGTGCACCGACGACCCCGAGAGCTGTACGTCTTCTCGCCACCCCCCTTTCCTTCCCCCTCCGCCCGTCCCATCCTTCACGGTTACTCTAGCGAGTCAACGACGCTGCTTTGATTCCTTGCGGCGCCGCGCCTCCCGTGCCAGATTCGTGGCCTCGCATGTTTAATTGGGTGCCAACATTTCGGTCAATAGTCTCGAGTTCTTATGATGGAATGGATCATGCTTGCCTGAGATCTCCTACAGTATGACTTCACTGAGACACCATATCCTCTATGGTATGAGTTCATTGATTTTGGCGCCCCGTGTTGGTTCCTTCCCCTGTCCTTCGATTCATGCTGTTCAAGGCGACGGCGCGCATAATTCAGACAAGCTGTTAATAGAGAAAAAAACAGGGATCGGTGGATCTAATCGCTACGTTGTTAGTCTGGATAAATTTTTAGGGCTGAATTGGGGTTATGCCTGATTTTGTGCTGCGGTTAATGGTGCTGGAATTTATTACAGTAGGTCTTATACTCCTTGGGATCACGGAACTGTATCTGTATGTACCTGCTGCTTATGTGCATGCATGCAAGGGACAGGTCGACTGTTTAGCGATATAAAAGAGTCAAGTGATGCCAATTGTCGGTATCAGATATGCCAAAAATGGTTCACAGGTTCATGTGGACTTGCTGGTTGAATGTGGTGATTTCAGAGCAATACATTTGTAGCTCAGTATATTTGGGATCAAAACATTGTCATAGCCATTGGGATACTTTTGTTGTGTTTGATATTGCCATTGGACTTTTACAGTCCTACTTCATGCTTTCCTTGTGTGGTGATAATGAATTGGAGTAAAAATACTGCTAGTTTCTGATAAACCACGGAACAAATTTTGGATTCCAGTATTCTCTTTTCTGAGTGGAATTATTTCTCACCAATACTGCAAGTCTGCAAGCAGTATATGGTTTTGCTTTTTTGTGAAGAGCTGTCCACCTACCTCTTCACCGATAGACCAAGTTACTCTGGTTTCAACTTTGTGCTATGATACGAGTTCCAGGTTAAACTCATGTCTAATGTTGAATAGTGTACTTTTGCTTAAATTCTTGCTACTTTTATGTTATGTCGCTTCGTTATTACTTGTTGTACTCTTGCTCTTGTATGCATATTCACAGCCCATCTTGAACATAAGAGAAGACTGCGAAGATTTCTCATACCTTTAGTGTCCTTTTTTATCATTTACTTCATTATTAACTGAGTTTATCCTCTTGCTGTCTAATATACTTTGCCATGATAGTAGTTCTCACTTTTCAGCAGTTTCATGTGCATCTTTCTTATTGGAACATTCAAAGCTGAACATATTGAGTAGTTAAACATAAGCTTAATATTTGTTGCTCTGCACTTCATTCTTGACTGTGTCCATTGACGATGGCCATATCTAGAATATTCTGTTCTGATAAAGCCTGCTGATAAAATAATATCTAACTGTTAGATTTTGCCTTCTCATCATGCCAGGTCGCACTGGATTGTTCTGTCCTTGCGTGCTGTTTGGGCGCAACGTTGAGGCCCTCAGAGAGGATATCCCTTGGACAACGCCTTGTGTTTGCCATGCTATCTTTGTGGAAGGAGGGATTACACTTGCAATCCTGACAGCAATATTTCATGGTGTTGACCCAAGATCATCGTTTCTTATTGGAGAAGGTCTGGTGTTTAGTTGGTGGCTGTGTGGTACCTATACTGGCATTTTCCGTCAAGAACTCCAGAAGAGATATCATCTCAAGGTTAGAATATTAAATCCCTACGCTGCTACCTTTGCTGTGTCACATACTCTTGCATCAATATGCATATCGAAGTACCATTCTTAAATAGTGATTACTGGACTGTGTAGGCAATTTGTGGCATCCTGAATTTATGTGCCCATATTTGGGGGCCCTCTGCGAGTCCTTACAAAAATGCTTGTAGATGCTGACTAGCTTTTAAGTTACATCATTGATATGGTCCCCAAAAGCTGGCTGTGTAGTTGATCTGATTTTTCTCTGTGATCTTTGTGGTGTAGTGTCGCACGTCAACCTTGCAACAATCGTTGGATAGAACTCTGTATGCAGTTTGCTCGATGTATAGATGTTATCTGTTGCCATTCTTGTCACCAGTCACCAGCATGCTAGCTCTGGGTACCTGTCCATGTAAACTGCATTCTGTCTGATCTTCTCATGCTAGTCTTTGAGTTCTCCACTTTGATCTGTAGCTGTATGCACCTCCTGTGATTTGTCCTTAATATAATCAGTGATGTAACGACCAGTTTGTTTCTTCCACCAGAACTCCCCATGCGACCCATGCATGGCCCACTGCTGCCTGCACTGGTGCGCCAACTGCCAGGAGCACCGCGAGAGGAGAGGCCGCCTGGCCGACCACAGCGCCATGCCCATGACCGTCGTCAACCCGCCCCCCGTGCAAGAGATGAGCATGTCAGAGAACCACGCCGCCCCCGCCCCTGCCCCTGCCAACCCGGAGACCAATGGAGCATCGAATAGGGCTGAGCTGGAAGCGCGCAAGAGCGACCACGACGACGTCGAGGTCATCCCTCTATAGACCAACCAAAGAAAGAAAAATAAAGCCAATGGAATTTTGATATACCGAAGAATGTTAGGATAGCAGATCGATGGAGTGAGCGAGGCATGAGAAAGGAAAGATTGACCCTCCGTGAATTTGTTAGTGGAATTGCTGATTGATGTTCTCGTCTCCAATCTTGAACCATTACTGTAACTCAACGATGTTGTTAGTTCGCATTATCTGCTGAAGGTGGTTTTTATGTGTACTTAAAAGAGGTATTTTGAGCAACTTGGCGTCGCTAATCGGAGAAGATCGTCGGAGCTAATTATGTTATTTTCATTCATGTGACCTGTCTGCTGAATCAACTACCTAAGATTCATTCACAAGTGCATGAATTTTACATGATGTTTTCATGCGATTTTTCTGAGTTTTTTTTAATGATGTGATGTTTTCTGAGTAAATCATGTTTTTTAGAACATAATGATGTTTTTTTACTAGTAAAATCTAAGGCCCGCTACATGCTAATGGGCTGGGCAGCTAAATATGCAAGGCCCAGGCCCAGGCCCGCCAGTCCAACAGAGCAGAGCTGCACTCTGATCTAAAAAAACAGAGCAGAGCAGAGCTACACTCGACTCGACCAGGTCGGTCGTCTTCCATCCCCAAATCCGTCGCACCCAACGCCGGCCGTCCGCGCCGCCGCGTCCATCCCCAAGAAGCGAGGTCTCGCCGGATCTCCGCGCCGCCGGCAGGATGCCGCCGTCTCTCTCGGAGACGGCGGCGGGGGAGGAGGAGGAGGAGGAGGCCGACCGCCGGCGGCAGGAGGCGGAGGGGAGGATGATGGAGCTCGCGCGGGCGTGCGCCGAGCTGGGGACGCCCCCGTCCCCCCAGCGCCGTTCGAGCGCGCGCCTGCGGCCGCGGGAGCCGCCGGCGCCGGCGCCGGCCACCCAGGTACGCCATACCGCTACTCAGTCCGAACCTCTTCAGTCCAACATCCCTAGCTTGGTTGGAACCTTCGCGGATTCCTAATGGTGGACCGTCTCAACCTGGATCATGTGACAAGATACCATTTTTTCTCATCCAAAACAGATTTGGGGTTTTCATCTTCTGAACTTCCACATGTACAGGCCCTGAGCTTCCTCTTCTGACCGCTTCAATGTTTTTGCAGTACGAGTTCGTCAAGAGATCCACCAAGAGGAAGAGAGCTCGTAGCACCGCGTATGAAAACGAAGCCGATATGGAGCTCGATCGCCAGCGCCAGGAGGCGGAGGGGAGGATGATGGAGCTCGCACGCGCGTGCGGCAAGCTGGGGACGCCCCCGTCCTCGCAGCGCCGTGTGAGCATGCGCTTGCGGCAGCCGGAGGCCACCCCGGTATGCTATGCTGCTACTCTGAACCTCTTCAGTCCCTCATGGCTAGTTCAGTTGCAATCTTCGCGGATTCCTGACAGCGGACCGTCTCAACCTGGAGCATGTGTTTATGAAAGCACACTGATAAGAAGATACATTTCTCGTCAAAAATGATTGGGGCTAGAATGGTTGCATTGGTTTTTCCTCTTCTGAACTTCCACATGTTCAGGCCCTGAACTTCCCGTTCTGCTCTAATGTTTTTGCAGTACGAGTTCGTGAAGAGATCCGCCAAGAGGAAGAGAGCTCGTGGCACCACGTATGAAAATGAAACCGATGTGAAGCTTAAGCGGGGGTTCAACAAGGCCATCAGGTGCTCGCTCAAGGAGTTCTTCGAGTGCGCGGAGCTGCTCAAGGACCGCCACCTGGCGAGGGTCCGCAAAGCGGGGTTCGGCGCCATGTTGGACGGCAAGGTAAGGGGGCTCATTAGCCGGCCTCTAATCGGCTTCCTCATGGGCAAGATAGACCCAGCAACCATGACAATAAAGCTCGGGGAATCAAAGGTCATCGCTATCACCAGCGACGCCATTCACCATCTTTTCGGCCTGCCTCAAGGAGGGCACCCTGCCCCGAGACCTTCGGAAAACGGCCACGATAAGGCAGTGATGAAGCTGAAGCAAGAGCTCGGGTTTAAAAGGTCTGATAACATCATGACGAGGGATCTGCGGGGTCTGCTTAAGCGGCTGGTGGAGGACCAAGAGAAAGATGAGTTGGCCCTCAAGGTATTTTTCTTGGTTGTTTTCATGAAGGTGATCTGCCCGGGGGCCTCCGCGCGCGTCTCTAGGGAGGCGGCAATGCTGGAAGATCTGGATTTTGATAAGATGGTGGACATGGATTTCTGCCAGCTGCTTGTCGATGAGCTGCAGAAAGCTGTGGTGAGGTATCAAAGCGGCAAGGCTTTGTCGCAGGGTATCACGGGCTGCGCCATTGCGCCCCTCTTGATCTACCTTGATTGCTGCAACTTGAGGAAAGTTTCTGAGTTGGATACGCGGACCCCTCGAACCCATTTCATGACCGTTGATAACCTTAAGAAGATAGCCAGCGCTGACTTGATTCAGAAGGGGGTTCCTGATCCCCAGACCTGGCTTTACGGCAAATTACCGGTGAGTTTACTTGATATGCTTTTGGACTTCTATCATTAGCAGTCTTGTACTTCCCTTTTTGTTTTGTTTGGTTCTAAGTAACATTATGCTTTTTTTTTTTTGCAGTGGAAGGCTCACAAGGACATAGTGTATTATGAATTAATTGTCGAACCAATTTGTTTGGTGCCACCAATTGCAAGAGGTGCTCAGCTCCGGCGTTCATCGTTGAAGAAGACCATTGGCCCCCAAGGGGCAGTGGCTGATGATGCTCCTGCTCCAGCCATGGCGGGCAGCAGTAATGGCATCGCTCCTGAGTCCGAGAAGAGCAATGATAATGTTGGAGCTACAGCCCTGAATCAGATCGACGTGCTGCTGGCAAGGGCATGCGATCTATCGCGCCAAGTGCCTACTTCAAGTGCCCGACTCAGCCACAGCGAGGGCATTCTTCCACCCGGGCACGGTTTTGATGCTGAAACCACGAAGGAGGGCCTCTCGAAGGAAGCCACACTTCTCTACCCAGGCACCGAGGCCTTTCCGGATCCCCGCGCCGCCGAGAGCATGCCGTCTCTGGGCTCAGAGACGGCGGGGAAGGAGGGGGAGGTCGACCTTCGGCGACCGGAGGCGGAGGAGACGATGATGGAGCTCTCGCGCGCATGCGGCGAGCTGGGGACGCCCCCGTACCCCCAGCGCCGTTCGAGTGCGCGCCTGCGGCCGCAGCAGGCGCCGACGGCCACACAGGTATGCTACTACTCGAACGGTCATACCTCTCTACTCCCACATTGCTAGTTTAGTTGCAAATCTTCGCAGATTCCTGACGGTGGACCGTCTCTACCTGTAGCGTGTTTTCATGTTCAAAGCACATCACTAAGATACATTTCTCATAAAAACGTGATTTTCCTCTACTGTGTTGCATTGGTTTTCCTCTTGTGTACTTCCACATGTACAGGTCCTGAACTTCCTCTTCTGACCGCTCTAATGTTTTTGCAGTACGAGTTCGTGAAGAGATCCACCAAGAGGAAGCGAGCTCGTGGCACCGTGTATGAAAACGAAGCCAATATGAAGCTTAAGCGGGGATTCAACAAGACCATCAGGTGCTCGCTCAAGGAGTTCTTCGAGTGCGCGGAGCTGCTCAAGGACCGGCACCTGGCAGGGTCCGCAAGGCAGGCTTCGGCGCCATGCTGGACGGCAAGGTCAGGGGGCTAATCAGCCGGCCTCTCATCGGCTTCCTCATGGGCAAGATAGACCCAGCAAGCATGACAATGAAGCTCGGGGAATCAAAGGTCGTTGCTATCACTAGCGATGCCATTCACCACCTTTTCGGCCTGCCTCAAGGAGGGCACACGGCCCCGAGGCCCGCAGAAAGCGGCTACGACAAGGCAGTGATGAAGCTGAAGCAAGAGCTCGGGTTTAAAAGGTCTGATATCATCATGACGAGGGATCTGCGGGGTCTGCTTAAGCGGCTGGTGGAGGACAAGGAGAAAGATGAGTTGGCGCTCAAGGTTTTTTTCTTGGTTGTTTTCATGAAGGTGATCTGCCCGGGGGCCTCCGCACGTGTCTCTAGGGAGGCGGCAATGCTGGAATATCTCGATTTTGATAAGATGGCGGACATGGATTTCTGCCAGCTGCTTGTCGATGAGCTGCAGAGAGCGGTGGTGAGGTATCAAAGCGGCAAGGCTTTGTGGCAGGCTATCACAGGCTGCGCCATCGCGCCTCTCTTGATCTACCTTGATTGCTGCAACTTGAGGAAAGTTTCTGAGTTTGATACACGGACCCCTCGAACCCATTTCATGACCGATGATAACCTTAAGAAGATATCCATCGCTGACTTGATTGAAAAGGGGGGTCCTGACCCCCAGACCTGGCTTTACGGCAAATTACCGGTGAGTTTACTTGATATGCTTTTGGACTTCTCTCATTAGCAGTCTCGTACTTCCCTTTTTGTTTTGTTTGGTCCTAAGTAACATTATTATTTATTTATTTATTTGCAGTGGAAGGCTCACAAGGACATAGTGTACTATAAATTAATTGTCAAACCAATTTGTTCGGTGCCGCCAATTGCAAGAGGTGCCCAGCTCCGACGTTCATCGTCGAAGAAGACCATTGACCCCCAAGGGGCAGTGGCTGATGACGCTCCAGCTCCAGCCGTCGAGGGCAGCAGTAATAGCGTCACTCCTGAGTCCGAGAAGAGCAATGATAATGTTTCAGCTACAGCGCTGAATCAGATCAACGTGCTGCTGGCAAGGGCATGCGATGTATCACGCCAAGTGCCTACTTCAAGTGCCCGACTCGGCCACACCGAGGGAATTCTTCCACCCGGGCACGGTTTTGATGCTGAAGCCGCGAATGAGGGCCTCTCGAAGGAAGCCGCACTTCTCTACCCAGGCACCGAGGCCTTTCCGGATCCCCGCGCCTCCGAGAGGGTGCCGTCCCTCGGCTCGGAGACGGCGGCGGAGGAGGAGGAAGTTGACCTCCAGCGACCAGAGGCGGAGGAGAGGATGGTGGAGCTCGCACGCGCATGCGGCAAGCTGGGAACGCCTCCGTACCCCCAGCGCCGTTCGAGTGCACGCCTGCGGCCGCCGGAGGCGCCGGCGGCCACACAGGTATGCTACTACTCGAACGGTCAAACCTTTCTACTCCCACATTGCTAGTTTAGTTGCAAATCTTCGCGGATTATTGACGGTGGATCGTATCCACCTGGAGCATGTTTTCATGTTCAAAGCACATCGATAAGATACATTTCTCGTAAAAACATGATTGGGGCTGGCTACAGTGTTGCATTGGTTTCCTCTTGTGTACTTCCACATGTTCAGGTCCTGAACTTCCTCTTCTGACCGCTCTAATGTTTTTGCAGTACGAGTTTGTGAAGAGATCCACCAAGAGGAAGCGAGCTCGTGGCACCGCGTATGAAAACGAAGCCAATATGAAGCTTAAGCGGGGATTCAACAAGACCATCAGGTGCTCGCTCAAGGAGTTATTCGAGTGCACGGAGCTGCTCAAGGACCGGCACCTGTCGAGGGTCCGCAAGGCGGGGTTCGGCGCCATGTTGGACGGCAAGGTCAGGGGGCTCATCAGCCGGCCTCTCATCGGCTTCCTCATGGGCAGGATAGACCCAGCAACCATGACAATGAAGCTCGGGGAATCAAAGGTCATCGCTATCACCAGCGACGCCATTCACCACCTTTTCGGCCTGCCTCAAGGAGGGCACACGGCCCCAAGGCCCGCGGAAAGCGGCTACGACAAGGCAGTGATGAAGCTGAAGCAAGAGCTCGGGTTTAAAAGGTCTGATATCATCATGACGAGGGATCTCCGGGGTCTGCTTAAGCGGCTGGTGGAGGACGAGGAGAAAGATGAGTTGGCGCTCAAGGTTTTTTTCCTGGTTGTTTTCATGAAGGTGATCTGCCCGGGGGCCTCCACGCGCGTCTCTAGGGAGGCGGCAATGCTGGAAGATCTGGATTTTGATAAGATGGCGGACATGGATTTCTGCCAGCTGCTTGTCGATGAGCTGCAGAGAGCGGTGGTGAGGTATCAAAGCGGCAAGGCTCTGTGGCAGGCTATCACGGGCTGCGCCATCGCGCCCCTCTTGATCTACCTTGATTGCTGCAACTTGAGGAAAGTTTCTGAGTTGGATATGCGGACCCCGCGAACCCATTTCATGACCGATGATAACCTTAAGAAGATAGCCAGCGCTGACTTGATTCAAAAGGGGGGTCCTGACCCCCAGACCTGGCTTTACGGCAAATTACCTGTGAGTTTACCTACTTGATATGCTTTTGGACTTCTTCTCGTATTAGCAGTCTGTACTTCCCTTGTTCATCATCATCCTTTTGTTTTGTTTGCTTCTAAGTAACCTTATGTTGTTGTTGTTTGTTTTTTCAGTGGAAGGCTCATAAGGACATAGTGTACTATGAATTAATTGTCGAACCAATCTGTCCTGTCCCGCCAATTGCAAGAAGCTCCTGGCTCCGGCGTTCAACGCCAAAGAAGACCATGGACCCCCAAGGGGCAGTGACCGATGGTGATCCAGCCCCAGCCATGGCGGGCAGCAGCAACGGCGTCGCTCCCGAGTCTAAGAGGAGCAACGATAATGTTGCAACTGCAGCCTTGAGTCAGATCGACGTGCTGCTGGCAAGGGCATGCGACTTATCGCGCCAAGTGCCCACCACAAGCGCCCGGCTCAGCCACACCGAGGGTATCCTTCCACCAGGGCATGGTTTTGACGCTGAAGCCGCGAAGGAGGGCCTCGCGAAGGAAGCCGCGCTTCTCGACCATCTGCAGAAGGCCACGTTCCACCTCCGCTCTTCGTTCGCCCTTTTTAAGAGTGTGCAGGACGACCGGTGCAGGCCTTACGAAGACAAGGCGAAATCAGCCTCCAGGCAGATGGCAGAGGAAGAGGCTGCTGCTCAAGGAAGTGAAAGAGAAACAGAGGCGCCTTCCGATGAGGTCAGTTTGGTGGTGTATTATATATGAACGTTATCACTGCTCTTTCTTTCCTTGTATACGAAATGTGTCTAGTTCCTGATGCCTGGGTTTATGAATTTTGCTTGTTGCATTGGTTGTTTCTTCCTTTGTGCGCAGCAGTTTGAGGAGAATGCTGATCACTTCATGTCCTGCGACGAGGAGGACGCGGAGGAGGAGGAGGCCGCGTCCGCGGTGTCTAGTCCTCCGCAGGACGTGACGGATGATGACGATGAGGATCCCGACTATGCGGGGTAGGCCCCCGCGACGAGGCTTCTTCTGGTGGAGCATAGGAAGGGGAGAAAGCCGAGAATGCGCCCGCGGATCTTGCTCCGACCGACTGACGGAACCAGTGCAGATAACTGTAGGATCGAGTTGGTAAATCCGCTGTGTGTTGTGCGGCTGCCATGTACTGCTAGCTGCTAGGCGTTAGTGTCACTGAATCGTGCTATGAGCATTTTCTGCGGGTGCTGTTTGTTGGCAAGCATCTTGGGCTGTCCATGGCCAGGTATACCTTGACCAATCCCCCCACGGGCGCTACCGCACACAGCATTGCCACCCTACCCTCCCCTCAACCTCTTTTCCCACCGCCGTTGCTGGCCACCACCCCGGTCATCCCTCTAAGCCCCGACCTATCCCTCTAAGCCCCGACCTACCAGAGAAAACCTCTCATGATTCGATGCAAGATGGATAATGGGGTTGTGACTCCCCCCTAGCGAGGTCATGGCTTCCCCCTAAGGGCATCTACAATGGTGAGCGCTTATGCAGGCACTTAGTCAGGAAAAGCCACCAAGCGATATCTGTTTCAACGCTAGCACTCAGCGTGCTAGCGGCGCAATATCGTTGAAAATAGTGTTGTGTATCAAAGAAAAAGGGCCAGCGCTCAGTGCCTTCTTTCGCGTTGCCGCGGTACCCGACGCAAGGAATTAAGGTTGCAACTGCCGATCGACTTGAAATTTTTTCCTAGCGCCTCCCATGGGAGTTGCCCTAAGGTAGATGGTGGGGCTATGGTTTTCTCCGGCGAGTTTAGGATGAACTAGAATAGGTGGCTGATGCGAATAAAATTTTCAGGCACCTAAGATATAGCAAAACCAAAGTTATTGTTATTTTTATTTTTCATGTGACCCGGTGAATGATTTTTATTTCCGGGAGAGGCGGTGAATGATTTTTTTTATGTTTTATTACAAAAGGAAAAAATGGACGGATTTTTCAGTGGCCCGGCCCAGGGGATGAAAATGGATTTTTGTTTCACACCTGCGGACCTCCCCCTTTCTTCTTCTTCCTCTGCACGAAAGAAGAATCCACAGCAAGAAACGAGAGGGGAGGGAGGGAGGAGGAGCTCCTCCACGCAGGATGCGGAGGCTTAGGGTTCAGCTCCCACGCCCATGGCGGCTCCCTGACCCCCACCGCCTCTCCCGCCGCCTCCACGCCTCCGCCGGCTCCGGCGCCGGCGCCGCCCAAGGTATCCATCCGTCCATCCATCTGTCACTCCCCACCCACAACTTCTCGTACCCGCCGCGGATTCTGCACGGCCTCCGCCGCCGACTGCGTTCCCCGTCGGGGCATCCGCGAATGCTACGCTGCTGCTACTGCTAGGTGTTCGGGCGGGCGGGCCCTGTAGTGAGCGACCATCGCAGAGTCTACTCCACTGGACCGGGCCGGACGACTCCCGCGGACTCCGCACTGCCGCTGCCGACCGCGATTCCTGCTCCATCAGTCCTGCCCATTTTAGCCTCTCCCTTTTCCTCTTTGGGCTTCGATTTGAGCAGCGAGTTCCGCGCCACTGATTTTGCTAGCGCGTTACTGCGTCATACTACAACTGAACCACACATGTTGCTTAATTAGTCACTCTACTACATCTCTGAAGCCTGTCAATTTTTTCGTCTGTTTTGTGTTTCCCGTCCATCATCTCAGGGTGTGTCACTGCTGACATTGTTTGTGCTTGCCCCTGTCGGTTTTCAGGCAAGTTCCTTCTGCCCGGCGCCTCGGCAGCAGTCCTTCTCATGCTTGGCGTTCTACACGCCAAGCGAATGTACGATGGCAAACAGGTAGGTAATCTGTGCAAGCTTTAACAATGTGTATGCAAAGCTTCAACATGGACATCTTGTTCAATGTGCGTGACACTTTCTTTCATGAGTTACTATAGCTTGTCGAAAGGAAGGAGCAAGGAATCGAGCCGGAATTCTCGCCAGACCTTAAGGTACTCTAGTTACTGCTGGAACCATTTGCTTTTGTCTGGAATTCATCACCGTGGCTGTGCAATGACGCCGTTTTCAATTACAGGCTTCGTTTCTGAGGCTTCTACCACTGCGTTCGATGTCGCGTGTCTGGGGATACTTGATGGAAGTGGTGTGTATTCTCTGTATTTACAGAAACTGTATGTATTCTTCCGCTGCTCGATTCATGAATTGATTTAATTTCTTGCAGGAGGTTCCGGTGTTCATGCGTCCTGCTATCTACAAAGCATGGGCCAGAGCATTCCACTCCAGTATGTATTCTTGTGTCGTGATAAAATTCTTAATCTACAGGCTGTTAGGAAAATTTAGTTCTCCAGTCTCTGGTTGACTTGCCTTCCAAATCATATAATTCTTGCAATATGTCATCTAATATTAGTCTGTTCTCACCCGCAAAAATAAAATAATATATTAGTCTGTTCAAGTTTATAATGTACAAGAAGTCTGAGCCCTGATGATATGTAGCAATACCAACAAAACAAGTTCTTCAGAAAATTTCAAGCAAGTACTAGTGCTTAGTGGCATATATCTGCTTTTCTTCTCTCGTCTGTACTGTGTTTGAACTCTTGATATTTATTATGCCTATATTTGGGAAACTTCATTTTTCATCTTTCAAACGAGATATTGACTGTTCCATACTGTAGATTTGCAAGAACCTGCTCTGCCCCTGGAAGAATATCCTTCTTTGCAGGCATTCTTCATCCGCAGTCTCAAAGAAGGGTCAAGGCCTATCGATCCAGATCCAAATTGCCTGGTAACTGGTAACTATATATTATTCCGCTATATGTCTAATGTGGTGATGGTTACAGAGTCAAGACTTATCTGATCTGTGTGTGGAATTCTATAATTAGGTGAGTCCTGTCGATGGGAAAGTTTTGCGGCTTGGACAGCTCAGGGGTCCAGGAACCATGATTGAGCAAGTCAAAGGCTTTTCTTATCCTGTTTCTTCTCTTCTTGGTGCTAGTTCATCGCTTCATGATGCCACAGAAAAAGATATTTCTGGAGAGCAAACAGAACAAAATGTGCCTGAGAGCTCGAATGCAAAATCATGGTGGCGAGTATCTGTGGCTTCACCTAAACTTCGGGATCGAACACTGCTGAGGTATTTATAATTAGATTTAGAAGTGACATATCTGAGATAATTGTATAAGCTGGTTTAGGAAAGACAAGCATCATAGAAACCCTTCGGTTTGTAGGGATGTTTTGGCCTTCTGAGTGTTGCGACTACCATGCCTGTAGAAGCCCTTTCACAAGTGCACTTTATATTTGAGATGTATATGCTGTCCTGTTAATTGATGCTTCCAAGTACATATATGCAGTCATGTTTGATTTACTGTCATGTACTTATGTTCCAGTATACCCTTTTCACTTGAAATTTGCTTTAGTACATGCATGGGCTCTGTTCTTGTGGGATTGCCCATGACATCTGTGTTTTTTAACAGAAATCTGGCTGCATGTAATGCAATATACTGCTCTAAGCTGCAAGCCTAGTAGTAGCATTATTCTTCTCCAGATTCTCACTAACAAAAACTTTTTCTGTCATTGTTCAGATTTTTTTTACAAAACTTATTTTTCTTTTGTGTACTCTTTGTCTCTTCAAGTTGATGTATTACTTGTACTGTTAAATGCTTCTCAGCACATGTTACTGAAGGCGCTCATTTCAACTAATAGTGGATATTAACTTAAACTCCTGCTTGTCAGCCCAAAGAGAGGAATCTTTTATTGTGTCCTGTACTTGCACCCTGGTGATTATCATCGAGTTCACTCTCCTGTTGATTGGAATATTTTCAAACGTCGACATTTCTCAGGTTTGCGTTTATTCTGTTCTGCAGTATACCTGTGAAACTTTGAGGGAACTTGAGTATTACAAACATGTTGTGTTTTTAGGTAATCTTTTCCCAACAAATGAACGTGCTGTGCGGACCATCAGAAATCTATATATCGAGAATGAAAGGGTAATTTCACTATCTTACCTATTCTAGCATTCTGTGATAAACATTGATGAACTATAGCTGAGCTATTTATCATCAATCTTTCATTGACACTGCCGTTCTTACTGAATCTGTCACTGTTAACGACAGGTAGTACTTGAGGGTCAATGGAAAGAAGGGTTTGTTGCAATTGCAGCTGTTGGTGCTACTAATGTTGGCTCCATCAAAGTATCTCTTCTGCACCAGACCGAATTATGCGCCAGATAGATTTCTACATATGTTACTGATGTTGTACTCTTTTCAGCTGCTCATTGAACCGGAGCTGAGGACAAACAGTCCAGGGTCCATGACACTTCACTCCCAACCTTACGATGAGCGTGTTTATGAACCCGAAGGCACCGGCATGATGGTTAAAAAGGGGCAAGAGGTAAACTCAGCCCCAGTTTTCATTTCACTGATAGCAGGATTTCCAGGTAGCAGAGTTCTGATGCCCGTCCCGCCATTTCCAGGTAGCAGGATTCCACATGGGGTCGACCGTGGTCGTCGTATTTGAAGCGCCCCTGTCCAAGGCGAGGGAGGACGGGACGGTCTCTTCGGATTTCGGCTTCTGCGTCAAGGCTGGCGATAGGATTAGGGTAGGAGAAGCCATTGGTCGATGGAGCCAATCCTAGCGCTGGTTTGGTTCCCCACCGTAGGAGTAGGCCCATTTTCCAGTTTGGAGTTTCATGAGAGCTGGAGAAAGATGTCATGATCTGAATTTTGAGAAACATTTTTACCGGTGACAGAATTTCTGTGAAACATGGAAGATTTGAATGCAAAGTTTGTCTGAAACATCCAGGAATCATATTTTCTACTCAGTATATACCCACAAAAAAAAGGGTCTGCACCATAAGAGAACTTACAGTACCAAATTACTACTCTACATATTTGTGTCATGGGATCATACACTGTCATGAGTGGGCCTTATTAATTAATCTGACGCATAGTATTACCTCTGCACCTGGTAGGGAGGGAGGGAGTATTTTGTATTAGGGTGTGTCTATGGCACATCTAGATCTAAATGTGACATAATGACTTCAGCACATATCATCAAAAAACAAGCCCACCCAGACTTGTTGATTGTTTGTTCATTTGATTTTCGTTTTCTGTTACGACCATGCGTTCTATGTTGGCCTGCATCTCCAGCCCAGTTTTTGTCTTGTCTGGGCGCTGCACATTACACACACAACATAAGCCAATGCATCTCTACGAAACAGGGATTGTTTTCTTGTTTGGTAAAGCAGAATTAAAACAAATCAGGAAAAGAAAATTAAACAGCAGGCATACATGGGGTGTGCCTTTCCTTCACTCCTTGCCTCTCAGTTCACGCATTGTCATGGTTCGATCTACAAAATTAGTTTTGAATCTATAATTTAGGAGTTACAACTTACAAATTTGGTTTTGAATGTATAGTTTAGGAGCTACAATTTTGTGTATTTTTTTTGCAGGACACTTTTTTTGGCGGGAGCACGGAATTTGTGCATTTAAAAAAAGAATATATGACGAACATTTTATAAACAATTTAAGATGATCATTGGGCGTTAAAAACAATTTAAAAAGGGAAAACTTTGTTTTCGCCACTCTAGTTTTTGCCCATTTTGCTTATGCCATTCTAGAATTTGACATCTCACTTTTGCCACTCCCGCCTTTTGACAATACATCACAAATGCCATTGGATGGCAAAAGCAATAATTTTTTATATCACTTTTGCCACTCTTAGATTTTGAAATGTATCACAATTGCCACTCTGAAAATTTTATTTTTGCCATGGATGGAAATTGTGATAATTGTCAAAAGCTAAGGGTGGCAAAAGTGACATGTCAAATTCTAGAATGGCATAAGCAAAGTGGGCAAAAACTAGAGTGGCAAAAACAAGGTTTTCCCATTTAAAAAATGTTCATGAATTTGAGAAAATACATTTTCTAGATACGATAGAAAGAAAAATCTAAGACCCGACGAAAATTTTGAAAATACATGATTATTTTTATGACATGTGGCAAACATTTTATAATTCGCACGGTGGAGAAAAAAACAAACAAATGACGGAGCAAAGCCATGGAGCCGTCCCCACATTGCGTGCATCTTCTTCCTCCCCTGCGGTGGTCGTGCATCGCCGCTCGATCCTCCACCACCGAGGCGTCCCCGTCTCTGTTGAGCCCTTCTCGTTGCACCCGGTGTAAGCTGCCGCCCCTTCCCCCTTTCCTTCTCCTGATTCCGTCACCATAGCCACCCAGATCTGGCAAGGCCGCCATGGCCGTGCCCCACGCCCACGTCCCACACGTCTTGCTGTTGGGAAACATAGCATGCAATTTTAAAAAAATTCCTACGCTCACACAAGATCGATCTAGGAGATGCATAACAACAAGGGAAGAGTGTGTCTACGTACCCTCGTAGACCGAAAGAAGAAGCGTTTGACAACGCGGTTGATGTAGTCGAACTTCTTCTAGCTCCGACCGATCAAGCACCGAACGAACGATACCTCCGAGTTCTGCACACGTTCAGCTCGGTGATGCCCCTCGCCTTCTTGATCCAGCAAGGTGTCGAGGTAGTAGATGAGTTCCGCCAGCACAACGGCATGGTGACGGTGATGGTGAAGTGATTCTCGCAGGGCTTCGTCTAAGCACCGCAAAACTATGACCAGAGGTGTAAACTGTGGAGGGGGACGGCGCACACGGCTAACAATTGATGTTGAATGTTCTAGGCGCCCCCTCCTCATATATATAGGTGGGAGAGGGGAGAGGCCAAGGGGCTCCCCAAGTGAGGCCGGATCCCACTTGGGCTCCTGCCCTGGTTCGCCCCCCTTTCCTTATATAGGCGCCAGGGGAAGGAAGGGGGAGGTGGCGCCCCCCTTTCCTTTTCTCCCTTGAGGAGGGGAAGGAAGGAGGGACTTGCCTTCCCCCCTTTACTTTCCCTAGGGCTGTCCGGCTTGGTGGAGGGGAGCATCAGCCCCTTCTGGGCTGGTCTGTCCCTCCCTTGGCCCATTAAGCCCATATCTTTGCCGGGGGTGCCCGGAACCCCTTCCAGTGACCCTATATGTACCCGATACCCTCCGGAACACTTTCGGTGTCCGAATACCATCATCCTATATATCAATCTTTACCTATCGACCATTTCGAGACTCCTCGTCATGTCCGTGATCTCATTCGGGAGTCCAAACAACATTTGGTCACCAAATCACATAACTCATACAATACTATATCGTCATGGAACGTTAAGTGTGCGGACCCTACGGGTTTGAGAACTATATAGACATAACCGAGACACCTCTCCGGTCAATAACCAATAGCGGAACTTGGATGCTCATATTGGCTCCTACATATTCTACGAAGATATTTATCGGTCGAACCGTAATGACAACATACACAATTCCCTTTGTCCATCGGTATGTTACTAGCCCGAGATTCAATCGTCGGTATCTTCATACCTAGTTCAATCTTGTTACCGGCAAGTCTCTTTATTCGTTCCATAATACATCATCCTACAACTAAGTCATTAGTCACTTTGCTTGCAAGGCTTCTTATGATGTGTATTACCGAGAGGCACAGAGATACCTCTCCGATACTCGGAGTGACAAATACTAATCTCGATCTATGCCAACCCAACAAACACATTCGGAGATACCTCTAGAGCATCTTTATAATCACCCAGTTACATTGTGACGTTTTATAGCACACAAGGTATTCCTCTGGTGTCCGGGAGTTGCATAATCTCATAGTCGAAGGAATATGTATTTGACATGAAGAAAGCAATAGCAATAAAACTGAACGATCATTATGATAAGATAACAGATGGGTCTTGTCCATCACATCATTCTTCTAATGATGTGATCCCGTTATCAAATGACAACTCATGTCCATGGTTAGGAAACCTTAACCATCTTTGATCAACGAGCTAGTCAAGTAGAGGCTCACTAGGGACACAGTGTTTGTCTATGTATTCACACATGTATTTAGGTTTCCGATCAATACAATTCTAGCATAAATAATAAACATTTATCATGAATAAGAAAATATAAAATAACAACTTTATTATTGCCTCTAGGGCATATTTCCTTCACATGCCGCGCCCACCGTGGACTTCTGGCCGCGAATGGATATGCCCGCCCACGCCTTGCAGCGGCCCTCGCGCCCGCCTTTGCTCACCCCTGCTGCCGCTGCCTACTGCCGCGCCGACGCCATCCCTTGCCGCTGCTGGCTGCTCTGATTGAGGCCGCCGCTGCTCGCCCTTTCTTGCCTCGCGCGCCGCCGGCTGCTCGCCTGCAGTCGTGCCTGCCGCTACCGGCCGGCCTCACCGCGGTCCGCGCCCATCCCCGCTTGTTGCTCCCGCTGCTGATGTCGACTTCTGCAGCTGCTCTTTGTGCTGCTTCCCCTGCTGTTGTCGCACCCGTCCGCCTGCCCTGCTGCTCCTCTTCCTACCACCCAGCCCACTCCCTTCCTCGCTGCCCCTCCCCGCCGCGAGCCGACGCTTTCCCCAGCGCCCGCCGGAGCTCCGCTCCCAGCGCCCGTCGCCGCCTTCAGCCGTCCGCTTCGCTCCGCCCGGCCGCTCGCCTCGCATGCCTCTCCTCCTGGCCGTCGGCCTGCGCCCGCGGCTAGCCGCCGCACCCCACACTCGCCTCCCCTGTTGTTGGCGCTGCTGGTTCAGCCATCGACGACCATGCGTGCGTGCACACCAGCGCCCGGCTGGGCCATTGCCACTTGGGCCCCATCCCTTGATTAATTAGGATAGGCTAGTTAGCTTAGCCCAAATCCCCCACTTTTTAAAAAAGAGAAAAAACAGTTAACTTAAATAAACTAAACTGATAAGTGGGACCCCTGTTACTATGCCTTTGGACAAGATCTGTTGACTATGCTTTGCTGACTCAGCACTAGGGTCCACTAGTCATCCTCTGTTGACTGGACCCTTGACCAGTTGATGTTGACCCAGTCAATTGCTGACTGGGCCCACATGTCAGCCTCTGTGCACTTTGTTGGGTACACTCTCTGTGTACCCATAGCATTTTATTCTTTTATTTTGAAATAATATTAATTCCAGAAAATTCAGAATAATGATTTAAAACTTTGAAAATTAATATAAAATAATCTGTAACTTGGATAAAAATGCTTTATACATGAAAGTTGCTCAGAAAAACGTGGCGATTCCGAATACGCGCTTCGTTCGTCTGTCACACACCCCTAGCACAGCGAACGTGGAACCGCCCCCCTCCGTTTCATCTGTCCGAAAATGCCTGTCACCGGGAATACTTTCCCGGATGTCTTCCCCCTTCACCAGCATCACCTAGTACTGCATTAGATCACACCTAGCACCTCCTTTTGTCATGCCATGCATCTGTTTGCATTGTATTCATTGTTTCTTCCCCTTCTTCTCTTTGGTAGACTTCGAGACCGACGCCGCTGCTCCAGACGTCGGCTACGGTCCTGACGACCCCTCCTTCTCGACAGAGCTTCCAGGCAAGCAAAATCCCCTTGATCATCCCGATATTGCCTACTTCTTCTCTCTATATACTGCTTGCATTAGAGTAGTGTTACTATTTCATCGGTTTGATCCTATATTGCTGCATAGCCTGTCCTTGTTACTATTGTTGTTACCTTACTTGCAATCCTAGATGCTTAGTATAGGTTGCTAGATTACCATCAGTGGCCCTACATACTTGTCCGTCTGCCATGCTATACTACTGGGACGTGATCACTTCAGGAGGTGATCACGTGTATATATGTAACGCCCTCGATGCGGCTATAGCTCCCACGTGTCGAGGCACGACTTAGAGGCATAACCGCATTGAAAGCAATGTCGCAAGTTAGGCAATCTTCACAACATCCCATGTAATATAGATAATAAAAGGGGAGAAACATAGTTGGCTTACACTCGCCACGTCAATCAAAGTACATAAATAGCATTACAGCATACAAACACTCATGGCCCGACTACAGCGCCAAAATAAAAGATAACCCAACATGCGACACGGTCCCGATCACCCCAACTGGGCACCACTACTGATCATCAGGGAAAGACACGTAGTATCGGCGTGAGTCCTCGTCGAACTCCCACTTGAGCTCAAGCGCGTCATCTGGAACGGAATCATCAGGCCCTGCATCTGGTTTGGAAGTAATCTGTGAGCCACAGGGACTCAGCAATCTCGCACCCTCGCAATCAAGACTATTCAAGCTTATGGGTAAGGCAAGGTAAATATATGTGGAGCTGCAGCAAGCGACTAGCATATATGGTGGCTATCCTGTACGCAAAAGAGAGCGAGAAGAGGAGGCAAAACGCGAACGAGTAACTAGAGGGCAACCTACGGCAAGCATTACTCCAACACCGTGTTCACTTCCCGGACTCCGCCGAGAAGAGACCATCACGGTAACTCACATAGTTGATTCATTTTAATTAAGTTAAGGTTCAAGTTATCTACAACCGGACATTAATAAATTCCCATATGCCCATAACTGTGGGCACGGCTTTCGAAATGTTCAAATCCCTGCAGGGGAGTCCCAACTTAGCCCATGACAAGCTCTCACGGTCAACGAAGGAATAGACCTCCTCCCGAGACGTTCCGATCAGACTCGGTATCCCGGTTCTACAAGACACTTCGACAAGTTAAAACAAATCCAGCAACACAGCCCGAATGTGCCGACAAATCCCGATAGGAGCTGCACATATCTCGTTCTCAGGGCACAATCGGATAAGCAATCCGTACAACTAAAACCAGCCCTCGAGTTTCTGCAAGGTGGCGCTGCAAGGGGCTCTAGGTTGGACCAACA
>NC_041388.1:703108639-703110876 GCF_002162155.2 Triticum dicoccoides | reverse complement strand
GGGGTTAAATAAGATGACCCTCGGGCTTCGGAAACCCAAGGGAAAAAGAGGCTAGGTGGCAAATGGTAAAACCAAGGTTGGGCATTGCTGGAAAAGCTTTAATCAAGGCGAACTATGAAGGGGTTCCCATTATAACCCAACCGCGTAAGGAACGCAAAATCTGGGAAAATAACACCGATATGACGGAAACTAAGGCGACAAGAGTGGAACAAAACACTAGGCGAGAGGCCGAGCCTTCCACCATTTACCAACTATATAGATGCATTAAGATAACAAGATAATATAATGATATCCCAACAAGTAAATAATGTTCCAACAAGGAACGGTCTCCAATCTTCACCTGCAACTAGCAACGCTATAAGAGGGGCTGAGCAAAGCGGTAACATAGCCAATCAACGGTTTGCTAGGACATGGTGGGTTAGAGGTTTGACATGGCAATTTGGAAGGCATGATAAGCAAGTGGTAGGCATCGTAGCATAGGCATAGCAAAAGAGCGAGCATCTAGCAAAGCAAAGATAGTAGTGATTTCGAGGGTATGATCATCTTGCCTTCAAAGTTGTCAGAGTTGATTGGATCCTCGAAAGCAAACTCAACGGGCTCCTCGTTAGTGAACTCGTCTCCCGGCTCTACCCAAACAAGCAAAACAAGCAAACGGAACACAATCAACCACGTGCAAACTCAAATAACATGATGCAAACATGGTATGCTATGCGGGATGCGATATGTGATGCATATGCAAGATTTGACAAGGAATGAATGAACCTGGCCTCAACTTGGAAATCCAAGTGTACCACTGGAAAGGTGATATGAAATCGCTTGAAAATGATATGAAGAACGCCGGAATCGGAGTTACGGTTTGGAAATGGCAAGCAATTCAAATATGACCACGTTCTGCGATTTACAGCAAGTAGCCATCTAAATGCAACAAGATGAACATGCTACAACACCCAAATATGGCATCAAAATACATGGCAGGGATCCATTCATGATGCTTAACAAAAGATGAACACTGAGCTACGGCCAATTCATCCATTAACAGGTTCAAACAAGCATGGCAAAAATGCATTTGGTAAACAGATTTTAGACTTACTGAAATTAACACTTGTCTGGAATTTCAGATCAGGTAGCACACTTTGGAGCATGAAAACTATATGTTACAGGACCTGAACATGACAAAGTAAAGCATGGCATGGAGCTACACAAAGAGGTTAACAAAAGTCCCTTAGTGACCTTGAGCCAAAAGGGATCAGAAAATACAATTACAAGCATGTGAACATGGCACAAACATAATCAGATCACAGACTTAGTGAAAACTGGAGCATGCAAAAACAGATATCAAGTAGGCATGTTTACGAGCTCGATGCACTCACTACAGAGCAAGTCATGACAATATAAGCATACACCCATTAAGAATACACATTATACAAGCTAGACATGGCAAGAACAATACCATAGCATGCACGGATCAACTACAACATCCTCGGCAAAATCGCTAACAAGTAGGCAATCTGCCCAGATTCACGAAATAGCAAAAGTAGAGCTTGATTGAATCAAGCTAGGGTGCTCCATAATTGCAAACAAAGACATGGATGGATAGAGCACTACAAGATTAACAAAACATCCTTGCTGATCATCCTCAAAAGAGGCACGGATCAGTAGGAAACAATATGAACAGATGGCATATTGAAATAAACAGATCAAGGACTTCGTGGAAATGCTAAGTCCTTGAAATCGGCATTAACGAATGCTCCACTTTGCAAGCTTGTGCTAGTCACCACACACATCACAAAAATACATGGGTTGCATCTCTGGAAAGATGGCAAAGCATATAACAAAACTCATGAAGAGCTCAGGGGCATATCATGCACACAATAATCATGGCAAAAATGACAAATGTCTAATTGGAGCCGCAGATCTGACAATAATCTCAAATAGCATTCTTCCAACAGCATTTCGGGCATCAAGATGAACTCAAATGAAAATGATGCAATGAGATGAAATGATGTGCTCTCTGAGACAAACATTTTGATATGCTATATGCCCAAAACAGAGCTACGGATGCGGAGTTACGACATGATGAAAATAGCTAAATAAACTGAAAACTTAGTGAAGAAAAAGGTCAACCCCTAGGGTTTTTCAGATCTGGATCGGATCTCGCCGGAGCACGCAAAACGAGGATGGCCGGAGTTGGACTTGGAGCTCACCGGACTTGGAGATGGGGGCACGCCGGCCGGAGG
>NC_041388.1:703098487-703108030 GCF_002162155.2 Triticum dicoccoides | reverse complement strand
GTGGCCGGAGTCTGGCAAGGCGGCGGCGGAAGGACCTGGGCGGCGGGGCGAATCCCGGGCGGCGGGGCGTGCGCGCGTGGGCCGGGAGGGCTCTCCCCGAGCCCCGGCGGGCCCGCTCGGCGGCGAGGTGGGCGCCGTGCGGCGGCCAACGGGAGAGGGCCACGTGGCAGCGGTGGGGCGGAGCCGGACGTGTCCGTCGGTGGCGGCTTTGTCTGGCGGCGGCGGGTGGAGATGGATCTAGGGTTTTCGGGGGGAAGGAGAAGGAGATTTTCAGGGGTGTCTTTATATAGGCATAGAGGGAGCTAGGAGAGTCCAAATGAGGTGCGGTTTTCGGCCACGCGATCGTGATCGAATGCTCTAGATGATGGAGAAGGTTTTGGTGGGTTTTGGGCCCACTTGGAGGGGTGTTGGGCTGCAACACACACGAGGCCTTTTCGGTCCCTCGGTTAACCGTTGGAGCATCAAACGAAGTCCAAATGGTACGAAACTTGACAGGCAGTCTACCAGTAGTAAACCCAGGCCGTTTGGCAAGTCTCGGTCCAATCCGGAAATGTTTAATCCCCACACACGAAAGAAAGGTAGAAATGACCACCGGAGGAGAACGGAGTGCCGGAATGCAAAACGGACAACGGGGAAAAAGCTTGGATGCATGAGATGAACACGTATGCAAATGCAATGCACATGATGACATGATATGAGATTCATGACAAAGATAACAACACACGGAGACAAAAACCCAAACCCGAGAAAATAAAATAACTTAACGCCGGAAACGGCAAGAGTTGAAGTACATATTGGGTAACTCATATCTGGGGTGTTACAACACTCCCCCACTACGAAAGGATCTCATCCCGAGATCTAGGACTGAAAGAATGTCGGGTATTCAGAACGGAGGTGATCCTCGCGTTCCCAGGTAGCTTGACGGTCGGAATGGTGTGACCACTTGACTTTGAGGAATTTGATTGACTTATTGCGAATCTTGCGTTCAGTCTCTTCAAGAATAGCAACGGGGTGCTCACGATAAGAGAGATCTTCTTGGAGCTCAATGTCCTTGAAGTTGATGGTGCAGTCAGGAGTCTTGAAGCACTTTCGGAGCTGAGAGACATGGAACACGTCATGCACATTTGCAAAGTTTGAAGGAAGCTCGAGTTGATAGGCGAGATCGCCTCTCTTGCTGACGATCTTGAAAGGTCCCACGTATCTAGGGGCAAGTTTCCCTTTGATACCGACGCGACGAGTACCTTTCATAGGAGAGACGCAGAGGTAAACATGATCTCCGATATCGAAAGCCAAATCACGGTGCTTACTATCATAGTAGCTCTTCTGGCGGGATTGGGCTGCTTTGAGGTTATCTCGAATGACTTTGCACATTTCCTCTGACTCTGTGATTAAGTCCTTACCCAGAAGCTGACGTTCACCGGTTTCAGACCAATTGAGAGGGGTACGACACTTCCTGCCATATAGAATTTCGAATGGGGCCTTGCCCGAACTTTCTTGAAAACTGTTGTTGTAGGAGAATTCAACATAAGGAAGACAATCCTCCCACTTCATGCCGAAGGAGATCACACAAGCCCTAAGCATATCTTCAAGAATCTGGTTGACATGCTCGACTTGACCGCTAGTTTGAGGATGGAAAGCTGTGCTGAAGCGGATGTTGGTGCCCATGGCCTTCTGAAAAGAATCCCAAAACTTGGAGGTAAAGATGCTGCCACGGTCTGAAGAGATCACTTGAGGAATACCGTGCAGAGAGACAATTTAAGAGGTATAGAGCTCCGCCAATTGAGCTGCAGTGATAGACTCTTTGATAGGCAGAAAGTGAGCCACTTTGGTGAGTTTGTCGATGACAACGAATATAGCATCATTGCCACGCTTGGACTTTGGAAACCCAGTCACGAAGTCCATCTCAATGTGGTCAAACTTCCATTCTAGAATGGCAAGAGGTTGGAGGAGACCAGCTGGCCTTTGGTGTTCTGCCTTCACTCTTCTACAGACATCACATTCATTCATGAATTGAGCAATCTCGCGCTTCATTCGAGTCCACCAATAAGCCTGCTTGAGGTCCTGATACATCTTCGTGCTCCCAGGATGGATGGAGAGGAGAGAATTGTGAGCCTCGTTCATGATCACTTTACGAAGGTCACCTTTGGGCACAACAATACGATCCTCGAAGAAGAGAGTATCCTTGTCATCAAGGCAGTAGCACTTGTACTTGGGTTGACTCTTGGCAATCCCAATCTTCACCTTTTTCACCATAGCATCAAGAAGTTGGGCTTGGCGAATCTGGTCTTCCAAGGTAGGAGAGACTTGAAGGTTGGCGAGGAAACCTTGAGGAACAACTTGCAGATTAAGTTTGCGGAAAGCTTCACAAAGCTCGGGTTGATAAGGCTTGAGAATCAAACTATTGCAATAAGCCTTCCTGCTCAATGCGTCAGCAATCACATTGGCCTTGCCTGGAGTATACTCGATACTCGGATTATACTCTTGAATCATTTCGACCCATCGAGTCTGCCTGAGGTTGAGATTAGGCTGAGTGAAGATGTACTTGAGACTCTTGTGGTCAGTGAAGATGTCCACTTTTCTTCCCAATAAGAGATGTCTCCAAGTCAAAAGAGCATGCACAACTGCCGCCAACTCGAGGTCATGAGTGGGGTAGTTCTTCTCGTTGGGCACAACTTTCTTCTCTTGCATCAACACTGCGCCAAGACCTTGGAGAGAGGCATCGCAAAAAACCTCGTACGGCTTGGATTCATCAGGAGGAGTCAGAACTGGAGCAGTGACCAATTTCTCTTTCAAAGTGTTGAAAGCAATGTCACACTCCGGAGACCAAACGTACTTGACGTGCTTCTGGAGAAGATTTGAGAGAGGCTTCGCGATCTTAGAAAAGTTTTCAACGAATCTTCAGCAATAGCTTGCGAGACCGAGGAAGCTACGGAGTTGCTTCACGTTCTGAGGTGGTTCCCAATTCACAATTGCAGACACCTTCTTAGGATTCACCGCAATGCCCTTGGCAGAGATGATATGCCCAAGATAAAGAACCTCATCTAGCCAAAATTCGCACTTGGAGAACTTGGCGTAGAACTGGTGTTCCCTGAGCTTATCGAGCACCAAACGCAAGTGCTTGGCATGATCTTCCTTGTTCTTTGAAAAGACCAGAATGTCGTCGAGATAGACCAAAACAAAGTCATTGGTGTAGGCGTTGAAGATGAAGTTCATCATGCGAGAGAAAGTCGGAGGAGCGTTGACGAGACCAAAAGACATGACAATGTATTCATATGAACCAAAGCTTGTCCTGAAAGCCGTCTTGGGAATATCTTGCTCACGGATTTGAATCTGGTGATAACCCATACGGAGATCAAGCTTGGAGAATACTTGGGCGCCTTTGAGTTGTTCGAACAGCTCGTTGATGTTGGGAAGTGGGTATTTGTTCTTGATAGTCTTCTTGTTCAATGGACGGTAATCAACACAAAGTCGGTCCGTTCCATCCTTCTTCTTCACAAAAAGAACACCACAACCCCACGGAGAAGAACTAGGTCGGATGAGACCCATTCTCTCTTGAATATCGAGTTGCTTCTTCAGCTCTTTCAACTCTTCAGGTCCGAGCTTGTAAGGACGCTTGCACACTGGTTCCGTGCCAAGCTCAAGATCGATGACGAATTCAACTGGCCGGTGCGGAGGCATTCCTGGAAGCTCTTCTGGAACGACGTCTTGATATTCGCAAACGACTGGAATTTGCGAGATAGCATCCAGTTCACCCTTCTCATTGAGAGAAAACAGACGGATGGTATCATCACGAGCGGCAAAGACAATTACATCCTCAAACGAATGAGTCAATTGAATCTGCCTGGCTGCACAATCAAGCTGAGCCTTGTGCTTAGAAAGCCAATCCATTCCAAGAATAAGGTCAATATCCGAGTCACCAAGAACATTTGGAGAGGACAAGAACTTATAGTCACCCAAAGTGATTGTAACATCCAGAACGCATACTCGAGATGTCATTTGACGGGCCGGAGAGACAATAGCCAACGGTTTCGACAACACTTGAGTAACAAAATCATGCTTAGATGCAAAAGGACTCGAGATGAAGCAATGCGATGCACCAGTGTCAAAAAGAACTCTTGCAGGAATATTGTTAACAGGAAGGTTACCCATGATGACATCTGACGAGTCCTCTGCCTGAGCTGCATTCAGCATGTTGACCTTGGCGTGCTTGGGGTTATGCTTGACCACAACTGTACTTGCCGATCTCACAGGAGGAGGAGGAGGAGGGAGACGCCTCTGATTGAAGCATTTGTTGGCATAGTGACCCTTCTGTTGGCACTTGTTGCACGTGACCTCTGAAAGCGGACGGTGATATGGAGCACTCGATCTAGGAGCTTGAGACGAAGTCTTGTTCTGAAAGCCAAGGTTGGGTGGGTGGGAAGATCCACTGCCACCTTTGCTCTTCTGCTGATATGGCTGACGGAACAAAGGAGGAGGAAGCCAATACTTCTATTGCTTGGCCACTTGAGTAGAGGAAGAAGGAGTAGCATCTCTGACTCGCTTCTTGGAAGCATCACACCTCAGTTGAGCAGCCTCTTGCTTCAATGCCATGTTGTAGAACTCATCGTACCTCAAGGGCTCAAAGAGAACAAGAGCTAGCTGGATTTCTTCTCTGAGACCACCCCTGAACTGGTATATCATGCTCTTCTCGTCAGGGACGTCCTGCTTAGCAAAGCGGGCGAGCTTCTGAAACAACTTGTTGTAGTCATAGACAGACAAAGAGCCTTGCTTCAGGTTGCAGAATTCCTCACGCTTGCTTTCAACCACGCTCTGAGGAATATGATGAGCTTTGAAGTCTTGACGGAATTCATCCCAGGTAATCACACGGCCTCCTCTGGAATCCTTGTACTGCTGGAACCATTCTGCAGCTTGGTCTTTGAGTTGGAAGGAAGCGAACTTGACAAAGTCCTCAGACCTGACGTTACTGCACTCGAGATGCTTGCACAGATCCACGAGCCAATCGTCAGCATCAGTTGCCTCAACACAATTGCTGAAAGTCTTTGGCCCTCTAGCAAGGAATTGGTTGAGTGTAGCAAAGCGATTCTGATTGTTGCCTTGGTTGCCTTGGTTCGCTTGATTGCGCTCTTGAAGAATTTGCATGATCAACTGTGTGTTTGCATTGGTTGCGGCCATCACAGCTTGCCATGCCTCTGGAGGAGGTGGAGGTGGTGGCGGATCTTGATTCTGATTCTGGTTGGTGCTCTTAGCGGGAGCCATCCTGAAGAGGGTGACAACCGTTAGCACATTGACAGATAAAATGAAGCTGAATCAAACGGGATGAAATTGCAACATATAGTCTTCACATCCGAACAAAATGAACGAATGCATTCCACTTGAAATGGTCACATATCCATAAATTGAGAAGCCACTTAGAATTTAGGTAGAGAAATAAATCAACAAGGTACGGATCAAGAACGAATACTCGGTAAGAAATCCCAATCTCAAACCAAATATCCGTGGAAGAAGAACTAGAGCTACAAGAATTCCCACCTATGAAACTCCCGAACCTTTCCGGTTATGCAATCACGTGTTGGGGATACTGGGGAAGCATAATATCTCACCCAAATCTAGCAAATCCTACATCCAGCTGTATCCATCCTTCAACACATAACCGAGAAAAACTTCGGAAACCATCTACCTCAACCTTTGAAAAGCATCCGTTATACAAGTTATGGCGATACTCCCGAACTCCCGCCCCAGTACTGGGTGGCGTCGAGGTTATCTTACCAACGAACTGCATAAAAGAGATTTTCGATGTCGGCGTACTAAACTCAGGTATTCCAGAACTACAACGATAAAATTGTGATGACAACACCTCGGAGCTCAACTCCCCGGGACACTACCACAACCCCTAAAGACAGGAGGCACCAAGAACAATGTTCTCGTCACAAAACCATTGAAAGGATTCCAAGATACCCGCGTGATCCTAAATTTTTTTAGTGAAATTTGAGAAGAGAAGAGTCAAAACTCTACGTCAGGATGCCTTACTAGAGCGATGAGGAGACTGGGGAGTAAAAAGAATTCCTAAAGTCTCCGATATATAATTCCTAAATGACTTAAAACATTTTTCTAGACACAACTCGGCCGCTAAAAACGATCAAGCAATGGGGCTCCTAAGGTCGGGGAAGGCTCTGATTACCAACTTGTAGCGCCCTCAATGCGGCTATAGCTCCCACGTGTCGAGGCACGACTTAGAGTCATAACCGCATTGAAAGCAATGTCGCAAGTTAGGCAATCTTCACAACATCCCATGTAATATAGATAATAAAAGGGGAGAAACATAGTTGGCTTACACTCGCCACGTCAATCAAAGTACATAAATAGCATTACAGCATACAAACACTCATGGCCCGACTACGGTGCCAAAATAAAAGATAACCCAACATGCGACACGGTCCCGATCACCCCAACTGGGCACCACTACTGATCATCAGGGAAAGACATGTAGTATCGGCGTGAGTCCTCGTCGAACTCCCACTTGAGCTCAAGCGCGTCATCTGGAACGGAATCATCAGGCCCTGCATCTGGTTTGGAAGTAATCTGTGAGCCACAGGGACTCAGCAATCTCACACCCTCGCAATCAAGACTATTCAAGCTTATGGGTAAGGCAAGGTAAATATATGTGGAGCTGCAGCAAGCGACTAGCATATATGGTGGCTATCCTGTACGCAAAAGAGAGCGAGAAGAGGAGGCAAAGCGCGAACGAGTAACTAGAGGGCAACCTACGGCAAGCATTACTCCAACACCGTGTTCACTTCCCGGACTCCGCCGAGAAGAGACCATCACGGTAACTCACACAGTTGATTCATTTTAATTAAGTTAAGGTTCAAGTTATCTACAACCGGACATTAACAAATTCCCATATGCCCATAACTGTGGGCATGACTTTCGAAAGTTCAAATCCCTGCAGGGGAGTCCCAACTTAGCCCATGACAAGCTCTCACGGTCAACGAAGGAATAGACCTCCTCCCGAGATGTTCCGATCAGACTCGGTATCCCGGTTCTACAAGACACTTCGACAAGTTAAAACAAATCCAGCAACACAGCCCGAATGTGCCGACAAATCCTGATAGGAGCTGCACATATCTCGTTCTCAGGGCACAATCAGATAAGAAATCCGTACAACTAAAACCAGCCCTCGAGTTTCCCCAAGGTGGCGCTGCAAGGGGCTCTAGGTTGGACCAACACTCGGAGGAGCACTGGCCCGGGGGTTTTTAAATAAGATGACCCTCGGGCTCCAGAAACCCAAGGGAAAAAGAGGCTAGGTGGCAAATGGTAAAACCAAGGTTGGGCATTGCTGGAAAATCTTTAATCAAGGCGAACTATGAAGGGGTTCCCATTATAACCCAACCGCGTAAGGAACGCAAAATCTGGGAAAATAACACCGATATGACGGAAACTAAGGCGACAAGAGTGGAACAAAACACTAGGCGAGAGGCCGAGCCTTCCACCATTTACCAACTATATAGATGCATTAAGATAACAAGATAATATAATGATATCCCAACAAGTAAATAATGTTCCAACAAGGAACGGTCTCCAATCTTCACCTGCAACTAGCAACGCTATAAGAGGGGCTGAGCAAAGCGGTAACATAGCCAATCAACGGTTTGCTAGGACATGGTGGGTTAGAGGTTTGACATGGCAATTTCGGAGGCATGGTAAGCAAGTGGTAGGCATCATAGCATAGGCATAGCAAAAGAGCGAGCATCTAGCAAAGCAAAGATAGTAGTGATTTCGAGGGTATGATCATCTTGCCTGCAAAGTTGTCAGAGTTGACTGGATTCTCGAAAGCAAACTCAACGGGCTCCTCGTTAGCAAACTCGTCTCCCAGCTCTACCCAAACAAGAAAAACAAGCAAACGGAACACAATCAACCATGTGCAAACTCAAACAACATGATGCAAACATGGTATGCTATGCGGGATGCGATATGTGATGCATATGCAAGATTTGACAAGGAATTAATTAACCTTGCCTCAACTTGGAAATCCAAGTGTGCCACTGGAAAGGTGAGATGAAATCACTTGAAAACAATATAAAGAACGCCGGAATCGGAGTTACGGTTTGGAAATGGCAAGCAATTCAAATATGACCACGTTCTCCGATTTACAGCAAGTAGCCATCTAAATGCAACAAGATGAACATGCTACAACACCCAAACATGGCATCAAAATACATGGCAGGGATCCATTCATGATGCTTAACAAAAGATGAACACTGAGATACGGCCAATTCATCCATTGACAGGTTCAAACAAGCATGGCAAAAATGCATTTGGTAAACAGATTTCAGACTTACTAAAATTAACATTTGTCTGGAATTTCAGATCAGGTAGAACACTTTGGAGCATGAAAACTATATGCTACAGGACCTGAATATGGCAAATTAAAGCATGGCATGGAGCTACACAAAGAGCTTAACAAAAGTCCCTTAGTGACCTTGAGCCAAAAGTGATCAGAAAATACAATTACAAGCATGTGAACATGGCAAAAACATAATCCGATCACAGACTTCGTGAAAACTGGAGCATGCAAAAACAGATATCAAGTAGGCATGTTTACGAGCTCGATGCACTCACTACAGAGCAAGTCATGAAAATCTAAGCATACACCCATCGAGAATACACATTATACAAGCTAGACATGGCAAGAACAATAACATAGCATGCATGGATCAACTACAACATCCTCAGCAAAATCGCTAACAAGTAGACAATCTGCCCAGATTCACGAAATAGCAAAAGTAGAGCTTGATTGACTCAAGCTAGGGTGCTCCATAATTGCAAACAAATACATGGATGGATAGAGCACTACAAGATTAACAAAACATCATTGCTGATCATCCTCAAAAGAGGCACGGATCACTAGGAAACAACATGAACATATGACATATTGAAATAAACAGATCAAGGACTTAGTGGAAATGCTAAGTCCCTGAAATCAGCATTAACGAATGCTCCACTTTGCAAGCTTGTGCTAGTCACCACACACATCACAAAAATACATGGGTTGCATCTCTGGAAAGATGGCAAAGCATATAACAAAACTCATGAAGAGCTCAGGGGCATATCATGCACACAATAATCATGGCAAAAATGACAAATGTCTAATTGGAGCAGCAGATCTGACAATAATCTCAAATAGCATTCTTCCAACAGCATTTCGGGCATCAAGATGAACTCAAATGAAAATGATGCAATGAGATGAAATGATGTGCTCTCTGAGACAAACATTTTGATATGCTATATGCCCAAAACGGAGTTACGGATGCAGAGTTACGACATGATGAAAATAGCTAAATAAACTAAAAACTTAGTGAAGAAAAAGGTCAAGCCCTAGGGTTTTTCAGATCTGGATCGGATCTCGCCGGAGCACGCAAAACGAGGATGGCCGGAGTCGGACTTGGAGCTCGCCGGACTTGGAGATGGGGGCACGCCGGCCGGAGGGGTGCGGCGGAGGCGGAAGGCGGAGGCGGAGGCGGCGCCGGGCGGAGCGGTGGCCGG
>NC_041388.1:703064838-703098005 GCF_002162155.2 Triticum dicoccoides | reverse complement strand
CGGCGGCGAAGTGGGCGCCGGGCGGCGGCCAACGGGAGAGGGCCACGTGGCAGCGGCGGGGCGGAGCCGGACGTGTCCGTCGGTGGCGGCTTTGTCCGGCGGCGGCGGGTGGAGATGGATCTAGGGTTTTCGGGGGGGAAGGAGAAGGAGATTTTCGGGGGTGTCTTTATATAGGCATAGAGGGAGCTAGGAGAGTCCAAATGAGGTGCGGTTTTCGGCCACGCGATCGTGATCAAACGCTCTAGATGATGGAGAAGGTTTTGGTGGGTTTTGGGCCCACTTGGAGGGGTGTTGGGCTGCAACACACACGAGGCCTTTTCGGTCCCTCGGTTAACCGTTGGAGCATCAAACGAAGTCCAAATGGTACGAAACTTGACAGGCAGTCTACCGGTAGTAAACCCACGCCGCTTGGCAAGTCTCGGTCCAATCCAGAAATGTTTAATCCCCACACACGAAAGAAAGGTAGAAATGATCACCAGAGGAGAACGGAGTGCCGGAATGCAAAACGGACAACAGGGAAAAAGCTCGGATGCATGAGATGAACACGTATGCAAATGCAATGCACATGATGACATGATATGAGATGCATGACAACGATAACAACACAGGGAGACAAAAACCCGAACCCGAGAAAATAAAATAACTTAACGCCGGAAACGGCAAGAGTTGGAGTACATATTGGGTAACTCATATCTGGGGTGTTACAACACTCCACCACTACGAAAGGATCTCGTCCCAAGATCTAGGACTGAAAGAACGCCAGGTATTCAGAACGGAGGTGATCCTCGCGTTCCCAGGTAGCTTCACGGTCGGAATGGTGTGACCACTTGACTTTGAGGAATTTGATTGACTTGTTGCGAGTCTTGCGTTCAGTCTCTTCAAGAATAGCAACGGGGTGCTCACGATAAGAGAGATCTTCTTGGAGCTCAATGTCCTTGAAGTTGACGGTGTGGTCAGGAGTCTTGAAGCACTTTCGGAGCTGAGAGACATGGAACACGTCATGCACATTTGCAAAGTTTGAAGGAAGCTCGAGTTGATAGGCGAGATCGCCTCTCTTGTTGACGATCTTGAAAGGTCCCACGTATCTAGGGGCAAGCTTCCCTTTGATACCGAAGCGACGAGTACCTTTCATAGGAGAGACGCAGAGGTAAACATGATCTCCGATCTCGAAAGCCAAATCACGGTGCTTACTATCATAGTAGCTCCCGATGGCCCCATAGTGTTATTACTTTGTTGCGGAGCGACAAGGCAGGTTGTGACCACCTAGGAGACAGGTGGGCCTGGCCCCTAATTGGCGTCCATAGTTATTCCATAATAACACGCTTAACGAGATTAGGTATTTGATCTGAGTTGGTCATTGGCCTTATACGCACTAACCGCCACGTGAGACAAGATATGGGCAACCGACGTTATAGTATCAGCCGAAGCTCTTCAGACGTCAGCGTCTGAGTGGCGCACGCCGGGTTGGACTGGAAGCCTGCACTTGTATTAAGGGGGCTAGGTCTGCTCACCGCCCGTGTACGCAACATGTAGGAGTGCAACGGGCGATGGGTCCAAGACCCCTGCGTGCTTAGGATTTAGACCGGTGTGCTGACCTCTTTGTTGGGCCTAGGTAGGGCTGCGACGTGTTGATCTCCCGAGGCCGGGCATGACCCAGGAAAGTGTGCCCGACCAGAGGGATCGAGCATGTCGCGTAATGTGGTGCACCCCTGCAGGTAAGATTGATCTATTCGAATAGTTGTGTCCACGGTATCAGGACAACGTGGAGTTCTATTTCCAACCTCATGACAACTAGAACCGGATACTTAATAAAATACACCCAGATAAGTTCCAGATACAACCTAGTGATCGCTCTCTCACATCGTGACAAGGAGAGGATCGCCAGTTAGGATTATGCTATACGATGTTACTTGATGTTGTACTTGCTACTCTCTTCTATATGCTTCAAGATGGAGGCTGCCAGAAGCGTAGTCTTTGATAGGACTAGCTTCTAATAACCCACAAGTATAGGGAATCAGTTGTAGCCTCTTTCGATAAGTAAGAGTGTCAAACCCAACGAGGAGGTAAAGGTAGAACAAATGTTCCCTCAAGTTCTATCGACCATCGATACAACTCTACGCATGCTTAATGTTTGCTTTACCTAGAACAAGTATGAAACTAGAAGTACTTTATAGGTGTTGTAGGATAGGTTTGCAAGATAATAAAGAGCGCGTAAATAAAAAGTAGTGGTTGTTTAGATAAAGAAACAACTAAGTTAGTTTGAGTACAGAGCTTTTTGTCACACAAGAAAGTTATTTGTCCCTAGGCAATCGATAACTAGACTGGTAATCATTATTGCAATTTTATATGAGGGCGAGGCATAAGCTAACATACTTTATCTTCTTGGATCATATGCACTTATGATTGGAACTCTAGCAAGCATCCGCAACTACTAAAGATCATTAAGGTAAAACCCAACCATAGCATTAAAGTATCAAGTCCTCTTTATTCCCATCCGCAGACAACCTACTTACTCGGGTATGTGCTTCTATCACTCACGCCACCCACCATAAGCAAATCATGAACATATTGCAAACCCTACAGCAGGGATCCCTCATGCTTGCGCGACACGGAGAGCACCATATGACAACACCAATAATAAAACATGCAACTCAAACCAATCACAATCATCAATCAACCCATAGGACAAAACAGATCTACTCAAACATCATAGGATAGCCATACATCATTCAAAAATAATATGTAGCGTTGAGCACCATGTTTAAGTAGAGATTACAGAGGGGAGAAGGGGTGTTACACTGCTGCATAGAGGGGGGGGAGAGTTGGTGATGACGGCAGCATAGTTGTTGGTGTAGATTGCGGTCACGATGATGGCCCCGACGGTGTTCCGGCGCCACCGGGAGAGAGGGGGAGAGAGCCCTCCCTCTTCTTCTTCTTCCTTGACCTCCCCCCTATATGGGAGAAGTGTTTCCCCTCTGGTCCTTGGCTTCCATGGCAGTGGAGGGGCGGGAGCCCCTCCGAGATTTTCTCTCTCTCTCTCTCTCTCTCTCTCTCTCTCTCTCTCTTTGTTTCCTTCTGTTTCTACGCTCCCTGTTTCTGGCCTTTCTGTTGGGGAATGCAGTATTTTAAAAAACATCCTATGATCACGCAAGATCTATCTAGGAGATGCATATCAACGAGAGGGGAGAGTGTGTCCACGTACCCTCGTAGACCAAAAGCGCAAGCCTTTAGTAACGCGGTTGATGTAGTCGAACGTCTTCGCGATCCAACCGATCCTAGCACCGAACGTATGGCACCTCCCGTTCAGCACACGTTCAGCTCGATGACGTCCCTCTATCTCTTTATCCAGTTGAGGATGAGGGAGAGTTCCATCAGCACGACGGCGTGGCGACGGTGATGATGAAGTTACCGGTGCAGGGCTTCGCTTAAGCACTACGGCGATATGACCGAGGTGTGTAACTGTGGAGGGGGGCACCGCACACGGCTAATAGAAGACTTGGTGTGCCTTTGGGGTGCCCCCCTCCCACGTATATAAAGGGGGGAGAGGTGGCCGGCCCAAGGGGGGAGCGCGCCATGGGGAGTCCAACTTGGATTCCCAATCCTAGTTGGAGTCCCCTTCCTTTCCAAGAGAGGGAGAGAGAGGGGAGGAGGAAGAGGGGAGAAGGAAAGAGGGGGCTCCGCCCCCCTCCCTAGTACAATTCGTACTGGCCATGGGGGGGGGGGCGGCCTCCCTTGTGGCCCTTCTCTCCTTTCCACTAAGGCTCATGAAGGTCCATGAACTTCCAGGGGGGGGGGCCCAGCAACCCCCGGTACTCCGAAACTCATCTGAAACGACCCGAACCATTCTGGTACCCGAATGTAACCTTACAATATATGAATCTTTACCTCATGACCATTTCGAGACTCCTCGTCGTGTCCGTGATCTCATCCGGGACTCCTAACAAACTTAGCTTCATCAAATCACATAACTTACAATACAAATCGTCATAGAACGTTAAGTGTGCGGACCCTATGGGTTTGAGAACTATGTAGACATGACCGAGACACATCTCCAGTCAATAACCAATAGCGGAACCTGGATGCTCATATTGGCTCCTACATATTCTACGAAGATCTTTATCGGTTAAACAACATAACAACATAGGTTGTTCCCTTTGTCATCGATATGTTACTTGCCCGAGATTCGATCGTCGGTATCATCATACCTAGTCCAATCTCATTACGGGCAAGTCTCTTTAATCGTTCCGTAATGCGTCATCTCGCAACTAACTCATTAGTCACATTGCTTGCAAGGCTTGTAGTGATGAGCATTACTGAGAGGGCCCATAGATACCTCTCCGATGCATGGAGTGACAAAATCCTAATCTCGAACTATGCCAACTCAACAAACACCATTGGAGACACCTGTAGAGCATCTTTATAATCACCCAGTTACATTGTGACGTTTGATAGCACACAAGGTGTTCCTCCGGTATTCGGGAGTTGCATAATCTCATAGTTATAGGAACATGTATAAGTCATGAAGAAAGCAATAGAAATAAAACTTAATGATCATTTTGCTAAGCTAACGGATGGGTCTTGTCCATCACATCATTCTCTAATGATGTGATCCCGTTCATCAAATGACAATGCATGTCCATGGTCAGGAAACTTAACCATCTTTGATGAACGAGCTAGTCAAGTAGAGGCATACTAGGGACACTTTGTTTTGTCTATGTATTCACACATGTATCAAGTTTCCGGTTAATACAATTCTAGCATGAATGATAAACATTTATCATGATATAAGGAAATATAAACAACATCTTTATTATTGCCTCTAGGGCATATTTCCTTCAGACTCCCACTTGCACTAGAGTCAATAATCTAGTTCACATCGCCATGTGATTTAACACCAATAGTTCACATCGCCATGTGACCAACACAAAAAGGGTTTACTAGAGTCAATAATCTAGTTCACATCGCCATGTGATTAACACCCAAAGAGTACTAAGTCGTGATCATGTTTTGCTTGTGAGAGAAGTTTAGTCAACGGGTCTGCCACATTCAGATCCGTATGTATTTTGCAAATTTCTATGTCTACAATGCTCTGCACGGAGCTAATCTAGATAATTGCTCCCACTTTCAATATGTATCCAGATTGAGACTTAGAGTCATCCGGATCAGTGTCAAAGCTTGCATCGACGTAACCCTTTACGACGAACTTTTTGTCACCTCCATAACCGAGAAACATATCCTTATTCCACTAAGGATAACTTTGACCATTGTCCAGTGATCCACTCCTGGATCACTATTGTACCCTCTTGCCAAACTCATGGTGAGGTACACAATAGGTTTGGTACACAACATAGCATACTTTATAGAACCTATGACTGAGGCATAGGGAATGACTTTTCATTCTCTTTCTATTTTCTGTCGTGGTCGTGTTTTGAGTCTTACTCAATTTTACACCTTGGAATAGAGGCAAGAACTCCTTCTTTGACTGTTCCATTTGAACTACTTCAAAATCTTGTCAAGGTATGTACTCATTGAAAAATCTTATCAAGCGTCTTGATCTATCTCTATAGATCTTGATGCCCAATATGTAAGCAGCTTTACCAAGGTCTTTCTTTGAAGAACTCCTTTCAAACACTCCTTTATGCTTTCCAGAAAATTCTACATCATTTCCGATCAACAATATGGTATTCACATATACTTATCAGAAAGGCTGTAGTGCTCCCACTCACTTTCTTGTAAATACAGAATTCACCGCAAGTCTGTATAAAACTATATGCTTTGATCAACTCATCAAAGTGTATATTCCAACTCCGAGATGCTTGCACCAGTCCATAGATGGATCACTGGAGCTTGCACACTTTGTTAGCACCTTTAGGATCGACAAAACTTTCTGGTTGTATCATATACAACTCTTCTTTAATAAATCCATTAAGGAATGCAGTTTTGATATCCATTTGCCAGATTTCATAAAATGCAGCAATTGCTAACATGATTCGGACAGACTTAAGCATCGATACGAGTGAGAAAATCTCATCGTATTCAACACCTTGAACTTGTCGAAACCTTTTTCGACAATTCAAGCTTTGTAGATAGTAACACTACCATCAGCGTCCATCTCCCTCTTGAAGATCCATTTATTTTCTATGGCTCGCCGATCACCGGGAAGTCCACCAAAGTCCACACTTTGTTCTTATACATGGATCCCATCTCAGATTTCATGGCCTCAAGCCATTTCGCGGAATCTGGGCTCATCATCACTTCCTCATAGTTCGTAGGTTCGTCATGGTCTAGTAACATGACTTCCAGAATAGGATTACCGTAACACTCTAGTGAGTAATGTACTCTGGTTGGCCTACGAGGTTCGGTAGTAACTTGATCTGAAGTTTTATGATCATCATCATTAATTTCCTCACTAATTGGTGTAGGAATCACTGGAACTGATTTCTGTGATGAACTACTTTCCAATAAGGGACAAGGTACAATTACCTCATCAAGTTCTACTTTCCTCCCACTCACTTCTTTCGAGAGAAACTCCTTCTCTAGAAAGGATCCATTCTTAGCAACAAATATCTTGCCTTCAGATCTGTGATAGAAGGTGTACCCAACAGTCTCCTTTGGGTATCCTATGAAGACACATTTCTCCGATTTGGGTTCGAGCTAATCAGATTGAAGCTTTTTCACATAAGCATCACAGCCCCAAACTTTAAGAAACGACTGCTTAGGTTTCTTGCCAAACCATAGTTCATACAATGTCGTCTCAACGGATTTAGATGGTCCCCTATTTAATGTGAATGCAGCTGTCTCGAATGCATAACCCCAAAACGATAGTGGTAAATCGGTAAGAGACATCATAGATCGCACCATATCTAATAAAGTACGGTTACGACATTCCGACACACCATTACTCTGTGGTGTTCCAGGTGGCATGAGTTGTGAAACTATTCCACATTGTTTTTAAATGAAGACCAAACTCGTAACTCAAGATATTCGCCTCCGCGATCAGACCATAGAAACTTTATTTTCTTGGTACGATGATTTTTCACTTCACTCTGAAATTCTTTGAACTTTTCAAATATTTCAGACTTATGTTCCATTAAGTAGATATACCCATATCTGCTCAAATTATCTGTGAAGGTCAGAAAATAATGATACTCGCCGCGAGCCTCAACACTCATCGGACCACATACATCGGTATGTATTATTTCCAATAAGTTAGTGGCTCGCTCCATTGTTCCGAAGAACGGAGTCTTAGTCATCTTGCCCATGAGGCATGGTTCGCAAGCATCAAATGATTCATAATCAAGTGATTCCAAAAGTCCATCCGCATGGAGTTTCTTCATGCACTTTACACCAATATGACCTAAACGGCAGTGCCACTAGTATGTTGCACTATCATTATGAACTTTGCATCTTTTGGCATCAATGAATATGTGTATCACTATGATCGAGATTCAATAAACCATTCACCTTATGTGTATGACCACAGAAGGTTTTATTCATGTAAATAGAATAAAAAATATTCTTTGACTTAAATGAATAACCGTATTGAAATAAACATGATCCAATCATATTATGCTCACTGCAAACACCAAATAACATTTATTTTAGGTTCAACACTAATCCCGAAGGTAAAGGGAGTGTGCGATAGTGATCTTATCAACCTTGGAATCACTTCCAACACACATCGTCACCTCGCGCTCAACTAGTCTCTGTTCATTTTGTAACTCCTGTTTCAAGTTACTAACATAGCAACTGAACCAGTATCAAATACCCAGGGGCTACTATGAACGCTAGTAAAGTACACAATAATAACATGTATATCATATATACTTTTGTTCACTTTGCCATCCTTCTTATCCGCCAAGTATTTGGGGCAGTTCCGCTTCCAGTGACCATTTCCTTTGCAGTAGAAGCACCCAGTTTCATGCTTGGGTCTAGCTTTGGGCTTCTTCATGGGAATGGCAACTTGCTTGCCATTCTTCTTGAAGTTCCCTTTCTTTCCCTTGCCCTTTTACTTGAAACTAGTGGTCTTGTCAACCATAAACACTTAATGCTTTTCTTGATTTCTACCTTTGCCGATTTCAGCATCGCGAAGAGCTCGGGTAATCATTTTTGTCATCCCTTGCATATTATAGTTCATCACGAAGTTCCAGTAACTTGGTGACAGTGACTAGAGAACTCTGTCAATCACTATCTTATTTGGAAGATTAACTCCCACTTGATTCAAGAGATTGTAGTACTCAGACATTCTGAGCACATGCTCACTGGTTGAGCTATTCTCCTCCATCTTGTAGGCAAAATACTTGTGAGAGGTCTCATACTCTCGACTCGGGCATGAGTCTGAAATAACAATTTCAGCTCCTGGAACATCTTATATGCTCCATGTCGTTCAAAACATTTTTGAAGTCCCAGTTCTAAGATGTAAAGCATTGTGCACTAAACTATCAGGTAGTCATCATACCGAGCTTGTCAAACATTCATAACGTCTGCATCTGCTCCTGCAATAGGTTCGTCACCTAGCAGTGCATCAAGGACATAATTCTTCTGTGCATCAATGAGGATAATTCTCAGATCACGGACCCAGTCCGCATCATTGCTACTATCATCTTTCAATTTATTTTTCTCTAGGAACATATCAAAAATAAATGGGGATCTACATCGCAAGCTATTGATCTACAACATAGACATGCAAAAACTATCAGGACTAAGTTCATGATAAATTAGGTTCAATTAATCATATTACTTAAGAACTCCCACTTAGATAGACATCCCTCTAGTCATCTAAATGATCATGTGATCCATATCACCTAAACCATGTCCGATCATCACGTGAGATGGAGTAGTTTTCAATGGTGAACATCTCTATGTTGATCATATCTACTATATGATTCACGTTCAACCTTTCGGTCTCAGTGTTCCGAGGCCATATCTGCATATGCTAGGCTCTTCAAGTTTAACCCGAGTATTTCGCGTGTGCAAAACTGGCTTGCACCCGTTGTATGTGAACGTAGATCTTATCACACCCAATCATCACGTGGTGTCTCGGCACGACGAACTATAGCAATGGTGCATACTCAGGGAGAACACTTATACCTTGAAATTTAGTGAGGGATCATCTTATAATGCTACCGCCGTACTAAGCAAAATAAGATGCATAAAGGATAAACATCACATGCAATCAAAATATGTGACATGATATGGCCATCATCATCTTGTGCCTTTGATCTCCGTCTCCAAAGTACCATTATGATTTCCATCATTACCGGCATGACACCATCATCTCCGTCATCTTGATCTCTATCAACGTGCCGTCATATGGTCGTCTCGCCAACTATTGCTTTTGCAACTATTGCTATCGCCTAGCGATAAAGTAAAGCAATTATATGGCGCTTGCATCTTATGCAATAAAGAGACAACCATAAGGCTCCTGCCAGTTGCCGATAACTTTAACAAAACATGATCATCTCATACAACAATTTATATCTCATCACGTCTTGACCATATCACATCACAACATGCCCTGAAAAAACAAGTTAGACGTCCTCTACTTTGTTGTTGCAACTTTTACGTGGCTGCTATAGGCTTCTAGCAAGAACCATTCTTACCTACGCATCAAAACCACAACGATTTTTCGTCAAGTGTGTTGTTTTAACCTTCAACAAGGACCGGGTGTAGTCAAACTTGATTCAACTAAAGTTGGAGAAACAGACACCCACCAGCCACCTGTGTGCGAAGCACGTCGGTAGAACCAGTCTCATGAACATGGTCATGTAATGTCGGTCCGGGCTGCTTCATCCAACAATACCGCCGAATCAAAATAAGACGTTGCTGGTAAGCAGTATGACTATTATCGCCTGATACGTCCATTTTGCATCATGTTTTTATATCGATATTAATTGCATTATGGGATGTTATTACACATTATGTCAAAATACTTCTGCCTATTCTCTCTTATTTAATTACATGAAGAGGGAGAATGCCAGTAGCTGGAATTATGGGCTGGAAAAGGAGCAAATATTAGAGACCTATTCTGCACAGTTCCAAAAGTCCTGAAACTCCACGGAAGTCAGTTTCAGAATATTTAAAAAATATTGGACGAAGGAAGCACTAGAGGGGGCCACCCACCATCCACGAGGGTGGGGGGCGCGCCCTACCCCCGGCCTCGTGGGCCCCCTGGCATGCCTCCGATGCCCATCTTTGGCTATATGAAGTATTTTTCCCTGGAAAAAATCATAAGCAAGCTCTCGGGACGAAACTCCGCCGCCACGAGGCGGAACCTTGGCGGAACCAATCTAGGGCTCCGGCGGAGCTGTTCTGCCGGGGAAACATCCCTCCGGGAGGGGGAAATCATCACCGTCGTCATCACCATCGATCCTCTCATCGGGAGGGGGTCAATCTCCATTAACATCTTCACCAGCACCATCTCATATCAAACCCTAGTTCATCTCTTGTATCCAATCTTTGTTCCAAAACCTTAGATTGGTACATGTGGGTTGCTAGTAGTGTTGATTACTCCTTGTAGTTGATGCTAGTTGGTTTATTTGGTGAAAGATCATATGTTCAGATCCTTTATGCATATTAATACCCCTCTGATTATGAACATGAATATGATTTGTGAGTAGTTACGTTTGTTCCTGGGGACATGGGAGAAGTCTTGCTATAAGTAGTCATGTGAATTTGGTATTCGTTTGATATTTTGATGAGATGTATGTTGTCTCTCCTCTAGTGGTGTCATGTGAACGTCGACTACATGACACTTCACCATTGTTTGGGCCTAGAGGAAGGCATTGGGAAGTAATAAGTAGATGATGGGTTGCTAGAGTGACCGAAGCTTAAACCCTAGTTTATGCTTTGCTTTGTAAGGGGCTGATTTGGATCCATATGTTTCATGCTATGGTTAGGTTTACCTTAATACTTCTTTTGTAGTTGTGGATGCTTTGCAAGAGGGGTTAATCATAAATGGGATGCTTGTCCAAGGAAGGGTGGTGCCTAAGCACCGGTCCACCCACATATCAAATTATCAAAGTACCGAACATGAATCATATGAGCATGATAAAAACTAGCTTGACGATAATTCCCATGTGTCCTCGGGAGCGCTTTCATTTAGATAAGAGTTTGTCCAGGCTTGTCCTTTGATACAAAAAGGATTGGGCCATCTTGCTGCACCTTATTTACTTTTATTACTTGTTACCCGTTACAAATTACCTTATCACAAAACTATCTGTTACCGATAATTTCAGTGCTTGCAGAGAATACCTTACTGAAAACTGCTTATCATTTCCTTCTGCTCCTCGTTGGGTTTGACACTCTTACTTATCGAAAGGACTATGATAGATCCCCTATACTTGTGGGTCATCAAGAATCTTTTCTGGCGCCGTTGCCGGGGAGTGAAGCGCCTTTGGTAGGTGGAATTTGGTAAGGAAAAATTTATATAGTGTGCTGAAATTTACTGTCACTTGTTACTATGGAACATAATCCTTTGAGGGGCTTGTTCGGGGTATCTTCACCCCGACCAGTAGAACAAAGAGTTGCTCCTCAACCTAGTGAACCTACTGAAAATGTTTAATTTGAAATTCCTTCGGGTATGATAGAGAAACTGCTAGCTAATCCTTTTACAGGAGATGGAACATTGCATCCTGATTTGCACTTAATCTATGTGGATGAAGTTTGTTGATTATTTAAGCTTGCAGGTATGCCCGAGGATGTTATCAAGAAGAAGGTAAGGGAAAGGCATTGACATGGTTTAGGCTATGTGATGATATTGGATCATGGAACTACAACCCATTGAAATTGGAATTTCATCAGAAGTTTTATCCTATGCATCTGGTTAATCGTGATCGTAATTATATATATAATTTATGGCCTCGCGAAGGAGAAAGCATCGCTCAAGCTTGGGGGAGGCTTAAGTCAATGTTATATTCATGCCCCAATCATGAGCTCTCAAAATAAATTATTATTCAAAAAAATTATGCTCGGCTTTCTCTCAATAATCGCTGCATGCTCGATACTTCTTGTACTGGTTCTTTTATGATGAAGACTATTGAATACAGATGGCATTTATTGGAAAGAATTAAACACAACTCTGAAGATTGGGAGCTCGACGAAGGTAAGGAGTCAGGTACAACACCTAAGTTTTTTTGTGTTAAATCTTTTATGGATACCGATGCTTTTTGTGAATTTAGCACTAAATATGGACTTGACTCTGAGATAGTAGCTTCTTTTTGTGAATCATTTGCTACTCATGTTGATCTCCCTAAGGAGAAGTGGATTAAATATCATCCTCCCATTGAAGTAAAACTAGTTGAACCTATTAAAATTGAAGAAAAGACTATCACTTATAATGTTGATCCTATTGTTCCTACCGCTTATATTGAGAAAGCACCTTTCCCTACTAGAATAAAGGATCATGCTAAAGCTTCAACTGTGGTTCATAAGAGTAATACTAGAAAAATTACACCCTTTGAGCAAATTAAAGTTGAACCTAGTATTTCTATGGTTAAAGATCTCTTGGCCGATAATATTGATGGGCATGTTATTTACTTTTGTGATGAAGCTGCTAGAATTGCTAGACCCGATACTAAGAATAAACATAGACCTGTTGTAGGCATGCTTGTTATTTCTGTTAAAATAGGAGATCATTGCTATCATGGCTTATGTGATATGGGTGCTAGTGCGAGTGCAATACCTCATTCTTTATATGAAGAAATTATGCATGATATTGCACCTATTGAGTTGGAAGGTATTGATGTTACAATTAAGCTTGCCAATAGAGATACTATTTCACCGATTGGGATTGTTAGAGATGTTGAAGTCTTGTGTGGGAAAGTTAAATATACTGCTAATTTTCTTGTTCTTGGTTCCCCACAAGATGACTTTTGTCCCATTATATTTGGTAGACCCTTCTTGAATACTGTTAATGCTAAGATAGACTGCAAAAAGGATATTGTTTCTGTTGGTTTAGGGGATATGACTCATGATTTTAATTTTGCTAAATTTCGTAGACAACCCCATGATAAAGAATTTCCTAGTAAAGATGAAACTATTGGTCTTCCTTCTATTGTCGTGCCTCCTAATGATCCTTTAGAACAATATTTGCTAGACCATGAAAATGATATGTTTATGAATGAAAGAAGGGAAATAGATGAAGTATTCTTTAAACAGGGACCTATTTTGAAACACAACTTGCCTGTCAAAATTCTAGGGGATCCTCCTCCACCCAAGGGTGATCCCGTGTTTGAGCTTAAACCATTGCCTGCTACTCTTAAATATGCTTATCTTGATGAAAAGAAGATATATCCTATTATTATTAGTGCTAACCTTTCAGAGCCAAAAGAGGAGAAATTATTGAAAACTCTGGAGAAGCACCGTGCTGCTATTGGATATACTCTTGATGATCTTAAGGGCATTAGTCCAACTCTATGCCAGCACAAAATAAAATTTGAGAAAGACGCTAAACCGGTTGTTGATCACCAACGATTGTTAAATCCTAAGATGAAAGAAGTGGTAAGAAAAGAAATACTAAAGCTTCTAGAGGCAGGTATAATTTATCCCGTTGCTGATAGTCAGTGGGTAAGTCCTGTCCATTGTGTCCCTAAGAAGGGAGGTATTACTGTTGTTCCTAATGATAAAGATGAATTGATCCCATAAAGAATTGTTACAGGTTATAGAATGGTAATTGATTTTTGCAAACTAAATAAATCTACTAAAAAGGATCATTACCCTTTACCTTTTATTGATCAAATTCTAGAAAGATTATCAAAACATACACATTTTTGCTTTCTAGACGGTTATTCTGGTTTCTCTCAAATACCTGTGTCAAAAGAGGATCAAGAAAAGACCACTTTTACTTGCCCTTTCGGTACCTTTGCTTATAGATGTATGCCTTTTGGTTTTATGTAATGCACCTGCTACCTTTCAAATATGTATGACTGCTATATTCTCTGACTTTTGTGAAAATGTTGTTGAGGTTTTCATGGATGATTTTTCCGTATATGGAACTTCTTTTGATGATTGCTTAAGCAACCTTGATCGAGTTTTGCAGAGATGTGAAGAAACTAATATTGTCTTAAATTTGGAGAAGTGCCACTTTATGGTTAATGAAGGCATTGTCTTGGGGCATAAAATTTCTGAAAGAGGTATTGAAGTTGATAAAGCTAAAGTTGATGCTATTAAAAAGATGTCGTGTCCTAAGGACATTAAAGGTATAAGAAGTTTCCTTGGTCATGCCGGTTTTTATAGGAGGTTCAAAGACTTCTCAAAAATTTCCAGGCCTCTGACCAATCTCTTACAAAAAGATGTTCCTTTCGTCTTTGATGATGATTGTTTAGAAGCATTTGAAATACTTAAGAAAGCTTTGATTTTTGCACCCATTGTTCAGCCACCTGATTGGAATTTACCCTTTGAAATTATGTGTGATGCTAGTGATTATGCTGTAGGGGCTGTTCTAGGACAAAGAGTTGATAAGAAATTAAATGTTATCCAATATGCTAGTAAAACTCTAGACAGTGCCCAAAGAAATAATGCTACTACTGAAAAAGAATTTTTAGCAGTTGTATCTACTTGTGATAAGTTCAGACCTTATATTATTGATTCTAAAGTAACTGTTCACACTGATCATGTTGCTATTAAATACCTTATGGAAAAGAGAGATGCTAAACCTAGACTTATTAGATGGGTTCTCCTACTACAAGAATTTGATTTGCATATTACCGATAGAAAGGGAGCTAAGAACCTCGTTGCAGACAACTTATCTAGGTTAGAGAATGTTCTTGATGACCCACTACCTATTGATGATAGCTTTCTTGATGAACAATTAGCTGCCATAAATGCTTCTCGTACTGCTCCATGGTATGCTGATTATGCTAATTACATTGTTGCTAAATTTATACCACCTAGTTTCACATATCAACAAATGAAAAAGGTTTTCTATGATTTAAGACATTACTTCTGGGATGACCCACACCTTTATAGAGAAGGAGTAGATGGTGTTATTAGACGTTGTGTACCTGAGCATGAATAGGAACAGATCCTACGCAAGTGTCACTCCGAGGCTTATGGAGGACACCATGCTGGAGATAGAACTGCACATAAGTATTGCAATCCGATTTTTATTGGCCTACTCTCTTCAAGGATGCCCGTAAGTTTGTCTTGTCTTGTGATGAATGTCAAAGAATTGGTAATATTAGTAGACGTCAAGAAATGCCTATGAATTATTCACTTGTTATTGAACCATTTGATGTTTGGGGCTTTGATTATATGGGACCGTTTCCTTCCTCTAATGGGTACACACATATTTTAGTTGCTATTGATTACATTACTAAGTGGGTAGAAGCTATTACAACTAGTAGTGCTGATCATAACACCTCTATTAAGATGCTTAAAGAAGTTATTTTTCTGAGGTTTGGAGTCCCTAGATATTTAATGACTGATGGTGGTTCACATTTTATTCGTGGTGCTTTTTGTAAAATGCTTGCTAAGTATGATGTTAATCATAGAATTGCATCTCCATATCACCCACAGTCTAGTGGTCAAGTAGAACTGAGCAATAGATAGCTTAAATTAATTTTGCAAAAGACTGTTAATAGATCTAGAAAGAATTGGTCCAAGAAACTTGATGATGCATTATGGGCCTATAGAACTGCATACAAAAATCCTATGGGTATGTCTCCATATAAAATGGTTTATGGAAAAGCATGTCACTTACCTCTCGAACCAGAACATAAGGCATATTGGGCCATTAAAGAGCTCAATTATGACTTCAAACTTGCCGGTGAGAAGAGACTATTTGACATTAGCTCACTTGATGAATGGAGAACCCAGGCCTATGAGAATGCCAAGATATTTAAGGAAAAAAGTTAAAAGATGGCATGACAAAAGGATACAAAAACGTGATTTTAATTTAGGTGATTATGTATTGTTATACAACTCTCGATTAAGATTTTTTGCAGGAAAACTCCTCTCTAAATGGGAAGATCCTTACGTTATCGACGAGGTCTATCGTTCCGGTGCCATAAAAATCAACAACTTTGAAGGCACAAATCCGAGGGTGGTGAACGGTCAAAGAATCAAACATTATATCTCAGGTAATCCTATAAATGTTGAAAGTAATGTTATTGAAACCGTAACCCTGGAGGAGTATATAAGGGACGCCTCCTGGAACGTTTCAGTCTCCGAAAAGGAAGAGGTATGTGGGCAAGTATACCGACTCCAAAACAGTTCTAATAGCATTTTTTCTCTGTTTTGGAATATTTAAGAAAATAGGAAAATAAGAAGCAGTCCGGAAAGGACACGAGGCGTCCACGAGGGTGGAGGGCGCGCCCTACCCTGCTGGGCGCGCCCCCTGCCTCGTGGGCACCTCGTGTGCCCTCCAGGCTCCGTTTTCTTGCACGATACTTCTTTTGGTCGGTAAAAATTCATTATATAATCTCCCAAAGGTTTTGACCACCGTACCACGCAAATATCCTCTGTTTTGTTTTGAGCTATTTCTGCTGCAAATTTAGGTCAAGATGTCTTCTCAAGAGTCAGTCGAGGAGAGCCGGGTGTCTCATCCGACACTGGGACCAAGAGCAAACAGTGATGCTGACCACTTTGGGGCATCAAAGGAGGAAGAGATGGAGGCCGACTTGTAAAGGATAGATGCCATGGAAGAGGATCAAGAAGTTACTTCTCGTTTCCGAGCCGGATTCACGATGCGGGAACTACATAGCTCAGCTATTCCAAACTCAGTCATCCCTTCCAATGTTAGATTTCTTTCTTATTAAAATATGAAAAAGAGTGTTACTTGTTCTCCCGCAGCTATGCAACATCCATGGGTGAAAGGAGCTTTAGCCGTCACGGGCAAGCTCCGTAAGGAAATAATGGACCTCAAGCAGCAAGTCAATAAGCTTGAGGAAGAGAATCGTATCCTGAAGGGCATCATCGCCAAGAATATCACGTCACCATGTCCGAAGAAAGAGACATAAATACATGGGTATGGGCACTTCCCTTGGCAACTGCCAAGCTTGGGGAAGTGCCCCGGTATCATATCACCATCACACCTTTATCTTTACCGTTTTTCTTAGTTCGATCCATTTGGTAATATCTTGATTTAGTAGAATAAAGTTTTAGTATGATTTAGTTTTGAGTTTGCTTTATGATCTTTCTATGTAATTGAGTCCATGAGCTATATATAATAAAGGTTAGTTTTGAGTCAAGGGCTTGGTTATCTTGCTATGATCTTGAGAAAAAAGAGAAAGAATAAAAATAAATAAAGAGATCGTATTGATCTTATGGATAGTAATGACTTCACATATAAAGAGTATGATGAATAAAAGTTGTTGAGAGTTGACAAACATAGTTTTGGTCATCGTTGCAATTAATAGGAAGTAATAAAGAAGGAGAGGTTTTCACATATAAATATACTATCTTGGACATCTTTTTTGATTGTGAGCACTCATTAAAATATGACATGCTAAAAAGGTTGAGGTTGGACACGAAAGACAACGTAATGGGTTATGTTTTCTTACATCTGAAATAAATTATATTGTCATGGATCATCCAACATGTTGAGCATGCCTTTCCCCCTCATGCTAGCCAAATTCTTTGCACCAAGTAGAGATACTACTTGTGCTTCCAAATATCCTTAAACCTAGTTTTGCCATGAGAGTCCACCATATCTACCTATCACTACAAAAAAATACACTTCCGTGATGATACGTGTTTGTCACAGTAGGTCATGTTTTCTGTCATGCATGTACATCCATGACAAATTTATGACAGAATCAAGATAGTCATACATGTGTTGTCGTAGAAGTGTTCCATGACATTACCAAAATTATCATCACGGAAGTGTCCACTTCCATTACGATAAATCGTGCATCACAGAAGTGCTTTCGTCAAGGGTGACCGACACGTGGCATCCATCGTAACGGAACGTCGTTAAGCTATCGAGTCCGGTTTTGGATCCGATAACCCATTAACAGCCCCGACCAATGGGGATTTTCCACGTGTAGAATCATCATTGGCTGGAGGAAACACGTGTCGGCTCACCGTTGGGATAGATGTCATCCACTCATTGGACCCAAAGCGCCTATGATACGTTGACATGTGGCACGGCCCAACAGAGGCCCATTCCTATGAAAAGGCCGGCCTGTTTGACTTGGTAAAAAGGTGGTGGGCCGGCCCACGGCAAACCTGTTAACGGCCTGTTCACATATAGCCCATTTACAGCCCGCTAACCCAGGGCCCGTTTACGGCCTATCCGAATTAGGCCCAGTAGCGTCATCTGGGCTGTCCAATATAATTCCAGCCCATTTTAACTTTCGGCCCATGTATGGCCCATGACATCTTTCAGCCCATATGAGGCCCTTAGTAACCCTCGGCCCATTAACGACACGTGGTAAAATTGGCCCGTAATGAACAGTGTATCACTTTATACCCATTAACGGCCCATTATTCCGTTGGGCCATTTCCAGCCCATGTTATCTTTCGGCCTTCTCAGGGCCCATTTATTCTTGGGCTCATTTCTAGCATTCAGTTACTTACTGCCCGTTACTGTCATTTTCTGCTTCTGGGCCAAATTCAGCCCATGCTTACAGTCGGCCCATTTGTGGCCCGTTAATATGTTGGGTCGTTTTCATAGCATCATCAAATACGGCCGATTAACGACGGCCCATTTTGGTCGGCCCATGAACGGACGATTCCAACTCTAGCCCGTTTACGGCCATAATGTGGTATGTTATTGGCCCATGTTTGGGCAATTGATCATACGGCCCGTATAAGGCCCATTGATGATACGGCCCGTAGAAGGCCCATTGATGATACGACCCGTAGAAGGCCCATTGATGACACAGCCCGTAGAAGGCCCATTGTTTCTACGCCCCATAGAAGGCCCATTGTTTCTACGGCCCGTAGAAGGCCCGGTGTCACTATAGTAAATATGTAGCCCATGGTTATTGTGGCCTAGTTTTAAAAAATAGGTTATTGCGGCCACTACCAAACCGCGGAAAAAGAACAACACTGACTACAAGCAAACAAATAAACAAGACAACAAGGAAATAAATAAGCAAGCAACTTATGCTAGGCTATCACGGCTATTACACATATTACATCCACTGGGCATCAAAGTTCGCCACCAGTGCAAATATAGGGAACAAAGCAGCATATCATATACACTGGTTGTCAAAGTTGGCGACCAGTGCAAATAAACGCCGCAGCAAAACAAGTCCAGAATTGAAACCACTTCAGAAGATCTCAAGAAACAATATCCTGGGTACCCATAATGCTGGCAAGATGCTTAGCAAGCTTATTAACTTTCTCTTGTTTGGCGCTTAAATCCTCCAGCGCTTGTTGTTGCACCAGAAAGTATGCATCTGAATTCTGCAGGGACTTCCTCAGTCCTTCAGCTTCCTATCGCAACACATCTGATCGATGTCTTTCAACTTGAAGCTGAGACTCAAGAAGACGAGCTGATTCCGGCAGCGAGTTCGAAGAGCTTGTGCCAGCAGTAGTGGCCAATAACTCGAACACTACATCAAGACAGGACTTCTGGGTTCTCTCACTATCGTCAAGGTAGTTTTTATCAGCTTTCTTGGAGACCAACAGGGATGTCTCACTATCTTGAACCTTATCTGCATTACTTCCTTCACCATTGCATAATGGGGTATTGTTCTCCAATATTTTGTCCGCATTCTAAAAGAGAAACAAGCAGACACATCACAGGTTTACCATGTTGTATATGAAACTCATTTTGGTAAATCTGTTCAGTAGTAAAGTGCACAGGATAACAGCATGAAACAAACATATATCTATGTGCCATGGTCACTTTATGGTCTATATCATTCTAGTTTTTGTTGCCAAATCAAGATAGAGACACAGTTCAAATAATATTTGTTCAAGACAAAGCAGAATAGACAGAATATAAGTGTGGGAAACTATAGAGACACTTGTAATGTGCATGACATGAGAACATAACTATTTATTCATTTGAAACTGAAATCAATATAGAGAAAGTTACAATAGCAAACCAGTTAAAGAAACAAGTTTAAAACATACCTATTGCGCCATTGGAGTTTCAATTCCAGCCTTCAAATTTTAAAATAGTTTGTCTGAGTAAATAAAGTGATGCAAGAGCAAAGGAGTATGAACCATAGCTACAGAACCTGACCTGAGAACAATTCTTCTTCTCCTTTAAGCATTGAGTTGGGATTCGGAGTGGTGGTCCTTGTGCTTTGGGCACTGCAGTTCCCTTACTAACTGCTCGTGTTTGGGTGCTCTGTGGTGGAGACGGTGTTGTGTCAACTGGAACTGGGTTACTATCTGCTGGGGTTGGGGTTAGAAGGGGTGTAGCTGGTTCTTTGTCCAACTAGGTAGGGGTACAATCTGCGAGAGTATGGGTTATATGTGGTGGGGCTGGTTCTTGGGCAAGTACAACCGTTGTTCTATCTACATCAACTGGTAGCACTATCTTTTCTGAAGACCATGTTGTTACTCCCTTAGATACTGCCATCACCCTCTCCAATTCAAATGGCTGATAAACAAGAAAAGTAATTGAATGTACAGGCATTGTATGATAGACAGGTGCAATGGATAGTGGGGAATAAAAGAGGGCATGAAATAATTCACATTTATGTTTTCTAACCAAATAGGATAGCATGACACAATCATATATGATGGCTAACTAAACAGGATAGTATGATACAATTTCACATGATGATGGCTAACTAAAAAAGATGGAAAGACATAGTTCAAAATATGATGACTATGTTAACAGGATGACATGATATAACTATATAATGTGTTTATTAAATAGGTTGGCATGCCATAATTCACATACATGCCGCCTATGGAAACATGATAGCATGATATAATTCCCGGATAGAATGACATAATTCAAAATATGATGACTGTAAATACTAAACAGGATGGGATGATATAACTATATGATGTATTTATTAAATGGGTTTCCATGCCATAATTCAAATAGATGTTGTGTATGTAAACATGATGGCATGATATAATTGAAATATATGATTTATATAGTAAGCAAGTAAGCAGATGGCAATCCATATATGATGTAAAAACTAAGCAATGCAGACAACATGCATGACATGGGTAATATAACCCTACCAAGTTTGAGCATAGACCTCAGGGGGGAAATAGGACTGGTCATCAGTCTCTGAATCCTCCTTTGAGGAGCTCTCTGTATCCAGCAAGATGTCTGCTTCAGCAGGTAGCATTGTCTGCTCTAAATACCTTGTTTTCACTCTAGATACTTCCATCATCGCTTCAAATGGCTGATGCACAGGAAGAGTAGTTGAATATACAAACGTTGTCGACAAATGGAACACGTAATACAAAAAAATGATAGCATGATATAATTCACATACATGATGATTGGCTCAACAGCATGGCATTGCATAATTCACATATATAATGCCTTTGCAACAAGATAGCATTGCATAATTCACATATATAATGTCTTGCAACAAGATGGCAATGCATAATTCACATATATGGTAATTAGACACTAAACAGGTGGCATTCACACAAAGCATGTCTGAACTAATCAAATGACATCGCAATGCAAGACACCATACGCATGATATGAGCAACATAACCCTGCCAAGTTAATTAGAGCATACACCTCGGGTGGGAATAGGACTGGTCATCTGTCTCTGAATCCTCCTCTGAGGAGCTATCCGTCACCAGCAAGATATGCGCTTCGTCAGATAGCATAGTCTGCTCTGAAGACCTTGTTTTCACTCCAGAATTTTCCATCATCGTGTCAAATGGTTGATGCACACAAAGAGTATTTGAATGTACTAACATTGTTGACAAATGTAATACGTGATGAAAAAAGGATGGCCTGATATAATTCACATATAAGATGACTGGCTAAGCAGGATGGCATTGCAAAATTCACATATATGATGCCTGGTTAAACAAGATGGCATTGCATAATTCACATAAACGATGAATAAACTAAACAGATGGCATTCACACAAAGCATGTCTAAACTAAGCAGTTGATATATTTGATGTATAAAGTAAGCAATGCAAGGCACCATATGCATGATATAACCAACATCAGCATGCCAAGTTAGATCGAAGACCTCATGGGGTAAATAGGAGTGGTCTTCTACTTCTGAATCCCCCTCAAAACAGTTATCTCCCTCTTGATTATGATCCAAAATGGGTGGAGGGGGGTTGCCTTTGCGCCCACTGTCGGTGTCAAAACCGGCGGATCTCGGGTAGGGGGTCCCGAACTATGCGTCTAGGCCGGACGGTAACAGGAGGCAGAGGACACGAAGTTTTACCCAGGTTCGGGCCCTCTTGATGGAGGTAAAACCCTACGTCCTACTTGATTAATATTGATGATATGGGTAGTACAAGAGTAGATCTACCACGAGGTCAGAGAGGCTAAACCCTAGAAGCTAGCCTATGGTATGATTTATGTTGTGATTGTTGTCCTACGGACTAAAACCCTTCAGTTTATATAGACACCGGAGAAGGTTAGGGTTACACAAGGTCGGTTACAAAGGAGGAGATATCCATATACGTATTGCCTAGCTTGCCTTCCACGCCAAGTAGAGTCCCATCCGGACACAAGACGAAGTCTTCAATCTTGTATCTTCATAGTCTAACAGTCCGGCTAATGGAGATAGTCCGGCTGTCCGGAGACCCCCTAATCCAGGACTCCCTCAGTAGCCCCTGAACCAGGCTTCAATGACGATGAGTCCGGCGCGCAGTATTATCTTCGGCATTGCAAGGCGGGTTCCTTCTCCGAATACATCACAAAAGAATTTGAATACGAGGATAGTGTCCGACCTTGCAAAATAAGTTCCACATTCCACCGCAGAGAGAATAATTTTTCGCAGATCTAATTTGCTGGCTTGTTTTGGCAGCATGACGTTATGTCATGGCCCGGTGATTATTCGAACCGTTTCTTTTAACCAGCTCCACACATAACGCGGGACGGTTTCTTGACACGTCTTGCCGAAGCGGAGATCGTGTTTCCCCAATTATGGGATTCTCATTAATGCGGTCGTGGGTAACCCAACCGTTTCTAGGACTCCTAGATTATAGGCAAGTCCCAAACGGCTACGGAGAGGATGCTTGATATTCACCCTCTTTATAAGGGGACAAGGTTTTCGCTTTTTTCCGCTCGTGCTCAATTGAACCCTTCCCCCGCCTCGAGTTCTAACACCCAAAGCCCAGGTTAGGTGCTCCGGATCTTCAATCATGTCCGGATCCAGCCTTCAAGGCCGATGGACGCCCCTCCTCCGTTACGGAAGAGGACATTAAGAAGTTGAGGGAGGCCAGATACCTGACCGCCGAGGTTTCGCATCGGCTGCCTGCTCGAGGGCAGATCGTCCCTACTCCCGAACCCAACGAGAACGTTGTGTTCGTCTCCCACTTCCTCCGAGGACTAGGCCTCACTCTGGATCCTTTCGTCAGGGGTTTGATGTTCTATTACGGGCTAGATTTCCACGATCTAGCTCCAGACTCCTTTCTCCACATCTCGACATTTATTGTCGTGTGCGAGGCCTTCCTCCGTGTTACCCCTCACTCCGGCCTGTGGCTCAAGACCTTTGAAGTAAAGCCGAAGATGATCGAGGGGCAACATGCAGCGTGCAGAGGTGCATCAATAGGCAAGATGGCAGGAGCTCCATGGCCGAAAGGTTCCTTTCTAGAGGTGTCCGAATTATGGCAACGGGAGTGGTTTTACGTCACGGCTCCCAGAAGTGCCAAGTGGGCGGCTGCCCCCGCTTTTCGCTCGGGCCCCCCACCACAACTGATGTCATGGATTAGTAGAGGTCTGAGCTGGGGTCCAGCCAAGGACGTGCCTATACTGCAAAGCCGCATCCGAGATCTCTTCGAGGGAGATTTTAATTTGGTTGTGGTAATACAAGTTATGCTGGTTCGTCAAGTCCAGCCTTGCAAACGCTGGCCCCTTCGCTTGTGGGAGTTCAATCCAGAGGGACCACGTGCCATTCAAAGTTTCCTTGGCCTGACGCACAAGGAGATGTACAAGTCATTCTTCGGACCTCAAGTAGAATGTCCGGATATTACCGAGGACGTGGGCCTGAGCAGTAACCGCACCGCCGAACAAGTAAGAAATTCTCTAGCCGAACGCACTGTCTTTTATTCGAAGTTATTTCTGAGAGTTCGCTTTTTGACCAGGACTGGCTAACAAAGGCGAAGATGATTTGGTGTTTGGCCCCCCTCCCTGAGGGTTTGGAAAATCTGGTATTGGAAAAGATGCTTGAGGTTGCACCTTGCCCTGAGCCCTTGAAGGAAGATACCGGGGGCATAATATGGGCAGACGCGGGCCCCCGTCGCTGCCCGTTCCAACCGAGGGAATGAGCGTCACCACGGAGGAGGACGACCGGGGGAGGAAAAGGACTGCTTCCGAGGATCCGGAAGCCGAAGCCTCCAAACGGGAGAAGAAGTCTCCCACAAAGGGTCCTGCCTTGGGGGGTGCTTTTGCCGCACAAAGTCCGCGGGGGGATCAGCCCTCCAACGAGTCGTAAGTGATCCAAAATACTTTAATAGTAAAGGTATGCTATCTTTTTTCTCTGAGAAAATAACCACCGCATATATCTTGCAGTTCGGGCCTTAGCCCCTCTCAAATGAGCTTGTCTTCGGGAGATTTTCTTCCAGAGATGATGGAGAGCGAAACGCCTCCCCCGGACTCCTCCGCTCCAGAAGCGGGCGACCCCGAAGTGTCGTCACGGAGGGCCTCTCCGGATCCGGTGAGGCCAGAAGATAATCCCGTAGACCCCTGAAGTCCCCAGTGTCCGTTTCCCGAAGAGAGCATACAAAAGAGTCCGGCACCGTCTGGTGTGCGGTCGGACGTTCTGAGGGAGTTGGTGGGGCGAGCGGCCATCTCAGAAGAACACCGTATCCTGATGGGTACGGTGATGGAGAGAATCTCGTCCGCCAAAAGCAGATTACATGAAGCCTTTATGAGTCTACTGACAGGCTTTGAGGTACATGAGATAATATGTGATAGTACTGCACATGTTAGGTGTGCTCTGTGTAGATAGTAGCCCCTGAGACTCTGGTTGTCGTCGAGAACGGCGGCGAACAGAGGATCATATTCCCAGGCAATAACCAGACTGCCCCTATGTGCAGGTGGTGGAAGCTCCGGTGGCTAGCCGGACTAGTGAGTTTGCCAAATTAAAACGGCAACTGGATGCGGCAGACGCCGACATCGAGCTTGTTAACAAGAGGCTTGACGAGGCACAGGGTAAGTGTTATTATCCGGTGAATGCCACATAGTAAGAGCAGCATGACGCCCGTATCTTTAATATGTTGTGACTGCAGATGGAGCTGCCACCATGGAAGCCTTGCGGGCAGAACTTGCCCGAGCCAAGGAACAAGCGAGGATTAGTAATGCGGCTGCTTTGAAGGCGGCCGAAGAGTTGAAAGCCGAAAAGGCCGCACATTGCGAGAGCCAAGAGAAGATGGCAAGATGGCCGTAGAATTAAAAGACACTGCCGACCATTGCCGGGTCCTTGAAAAAGAAAACTGAGCGAAGGCAACGGACCTTGAGAAGGCCGCGGCCGCGGACAAAGACACCCGTTCTGCTATGAGAGCGAAGAAGGAGGAGCTGCGGGAAGCCGGGGATATTGCAGCTGGGAAACCCTTCATGTTACGGAGGAAATTCAGAGATCCACGGTATGCCCCTCTGGATCGACTGTGGAGTTCGGCAGATGCGTATATGGATTTGGCGGCGAGTGCTGCCGATGCGGCCAAGTACTTCCAAGGTTAGTCAGATCATGAAGTGGACAAGCTGTTCTGGACGCAATTCCACGTTCCAGAGCGTCTGCTTTCATTGACTGACCAGCTAGCCGAATGGGCCGAACTGAATAGGTTGTCCGGACTCGCCATGAGGTCTGTTGTGGATCAGCTATGGCCGGAAAGGCCAAAGCCGAGCAGCTATTTCAGCTTAGTGCAGCAGTTCCTTGATGCGGTGCCGCGCATTAATGCGATGAAGAGGTCGGTGTGCATAGAAGGCTCGCGGATGGCCCTTGCCCGTGTTAAAGCATATTGGGCAGAGATGGACGCTACCACTGTTGCAGCGCAGGGTTCGGCCATAGGCCGGGTGGCTGCCGAGCACTATTTCGAGGAGGTTCTCGAGGGTGCTCGTTTGATAGAGGCCCAATGATTGAAGAATATTATGTTTGAGTGATATGTATTCTCATTGTAAGCACAATGCTTTTATGAAGTTTTTATAAGGTTATGTTTATACTTTTGCCTGAAAGTAGTATGATGCCTCCTGTGCGGCCGTTTATGTATACATGTGTATAACCTGAAAGATTGCAGCCGTCGGCTTCAACCCCCACGCATATAATGCGGAGGTGCTCGCAAAAAACGCGTGTTCACACTTAACCCAACGTCTTGGTCCTATTAAGGACGTGATAGCGTAGCGAGCGAGGCAACCGGACTATAATGCTTTAACACCTTCACTTAGCCATAGGAGTTTGAAAGTGGGGCTACTAGATAGCCCCTGGTGGCTCCGCACTCTCCCGATCGCGGGGTGCATACATGCCTGGCCGGAAAACGACCCTTCGTTAAGGCGGAGGAATTCTAACATTCTGATAGGTCACCGAGTGGTTGACCAGTCTCATGCTATATCATGACAGTCAGTTTTCGGCTTTCTCTACTGAGGTGCTCGTCCGGATGAACCAGGGCACAATCGCAGTAGTTCTCCTGGTGCTACCTTAGCCGGTAAAGTGGAACGTAAGGCACCAAAACACAGGAGCCGGGCAAACCCAACATTTGACCAAAGACAATGATTCGGAGCTAATGCATATAAGGCCAAACTCGCAACACCGAACACTCCCTAAGGTATTCGGTCTTTATGGTATAAACCGGGCCTAAATAGTGCCCTTCGTAAGAAGCCCCTTGTGTCCAGGTACGTGCATTATTCTGACGTGGCCACATGCCAAGACGTCAGTATCCTTCTCAACTGTGCTGAGAATTCGGTGGATATGTATCAACAAGAGACAGTAAAAAAGGTTTATGCAGGGTCTTAATCTAAAAAGAATCCTTGGAGCGGGTCCCTGCTGCACGTCTGCGCCTGTGTCTCCGTTGTGCCGTATCCTAGATGGGTGTAGCACGATGATCATCTGTAAAAGAGAGGAACTTAGGTGAAAAAGTTGTCGTGCAAAAGGATAGTTTTAAAGGGAACCAAATATAATTCGAGATGAGTAAAAATTGCCACTTGTCTGCGCGCGTTGAGCCCCTTGTATAGGGGTGTTACCATTGATCCGGTATGAATTACATATAGCTGTGCCGGACTCGTCTAACCGTGTCTGAGGTCTTGACGACCTGTTAAATGCTTTAGTTGGTGAGGCCGTTTTTAGTGTGCGGCTGCCAAGGCAGCCGCACTCTCTTCGGCGCGCAAAGATCGCTTAATACTTATGTTTACTATAATCATGCCACGTGGACCGGGCATCTTGAGTGTGAGGGAAGCATAGTGCGGTATTGCATTAAAGCGAGCGAAAGCTTCGCGTCCGAGTAGTGCTTGATAGCCACTTTGGAACGGAGCGATGTGGAAGGTTAAATGTTCGCTATGGAAGTTATCGGGGGAGCCGAATATAAATTTTAGTAGCAGGGAGCCCGTGCAATGAGCCCCTGGGCCTAGCGTTACTCCTTTAAAGGTAGTATTGCTATGGCTAATTTTTGTTGGGTTTATCCCCATTTCGCAGATTGTATCCTGATATATCAGGTTTAGACTGCTACCATCGTCCATCAGGACTCGTGTGAAGTGATATCCGTCAATTATTGGGTCTAATACCAGGGCAGCCCATCATGTACGCCGGATACTTGCTGAGTAATCACGATGGTCGAAAGTGATTGGTTGAGACGACCAGTGGCAGGACTCCGCGGTGATAGGTACTTGGGCATATTTTTCTGGGAGTGCCATTTTGTTTCTTCCCTTGATCACGTGTAACACGTTTACTGTTTTGACTTCTGTTGGGAATTTCTTTTGCTCCCCAGTGTCTTGCTTGAGAGGCTCATCCTCGTCTTCGCTTGGTGTATCCTCCCCCTTGTGTACGGCGTTGAGCTTACCAGACTGCTTGAAGACCCAACATTCTCTGTGGGTATGATTAGCAGGTTTACCAGGAGTGCTATGGTTCTGACATATTTGGTCCAGAATTTTGTTTAGGCTAGACAGTTCGTCTCTGGCGCCTATAGAGGGCGGCTTTTGCTGACCTGGCCGAGAGCTTTTGAATCCGGCGTTTACTGTCGTGCTCTTCGTGATGTCTTCTTTATTCCGGCGTTTGTTACTACTGTTGCGCCGTGATTTCCCGTTTCCATCTCTAACTTCAGATGTACTGGGGTCGCTGGTGCTGCATCTGGTTAGCCGGCTGTCCTCACCCGCGCAAAAGCGGGTCATGAGGCTTGTTAATGCTGCCATTGTTCTCGGCTTTTCTTGGCCGAGGTGTCTGGCGAGCCATTCATCACGGACGCTATGCTTAAAAGCTACCAAGGCTTCGGCGTCCGGACAGTCGACAATTTGGTTCTTTTTAGTAAGAAACCTATTCCAAAGTTTTTGGGCTGACTCTCCGGGCTGTTGAGTTATATGACTCAAATCGTCCGCGTCCGGAGGTCGGACATAAGTCCCTTGAAAATTTGCCCGAAAAGCGTCTTCGAGCTCTTCCCAGCTTCCAATGAAGTTTTCGGGGAGGCCTTTAAGCCAGTGACGAGCTGGTCCTTTGAGCTTGAGGGGTAAGTACTTGATGGCATGGAGATCATCTCCTCGAGCCATATGGATATGGAGGATATAATCCTCAATCCAGACCCCAGGGTCTATTGTTTTGTCGTATGCCTCTATGTTTACGGGTTTGAATCCCTCTGGAAATTCATGGTCCAGCACCTCATCGGTGAAACATAGGGGGTGTGCGGCACCCCTGTATCTGGGTGTACCGCGTTGTTCGGATGTTTGTTGTGTTATGTTGTATGCTGGGGCGCGCTTGCGTGGTCCATAGATGGATCTGGTTGCGCCGTTCTTTTGGTGCGAGCCCTCGCGTGGATCGCGTATTGGCTTGTGAGTGGCGTTGTTTGCCGCTCGATGTTGGCCGTGAGGTCGTCTATCTGGCCAGGTGGCTGTTTTGATTTTTGGTTGTGGGGGGTCTGAGGCCTCCTCATCGAATTCAGGTAGCAACTTCCGCTTTGGGTAGCTCTTGGTGGGGCGATTGTCGCCGTACCACGCTGTTGTGTTGAGTACTTTACTCCATCTGATTTGGAGTGTGTCTTGCGCAGCCTTGAGCCTTTGCTTCTGCTTTTTTAGACTCCTCGCGGTGGCAACAAGCCTTTGACGGGCATTCTGCTGCTCCGGGTGCCTGTCCAGCGTTATGTCATCCGGACTATTATCTTTGACAGAATTGGTTTGTTCGGTTTGATTCTCCGTATTGCCGTGGACCAGCCATGGTTCGCCCTGCTCCAACACTGGGTCTGTATGATCGTTATTTCTGCAGAGGCGGCATTTGGGGCGGCGCGCCGCTTTGACTGCTTCTCGAGGGAACAAGCCTTCGGTGTGTCCTTCCGTTCCTCGTCGTCCTCGTCTTTTGGTGTGTCCACCATGTATACGTCATATGATGAAGTGGACGTCCAGCGCCCTGTGGGCGGTGGTTCCTTTTTGCCTCCCGCATCGTCGTCCATACCGTCGATGTCTTCAGAGTCAAAGTCGAGCATGTCGGTTGAGTCATCAACAGTGGCTATTAAGTGGGTGGTGGGTGGGCGTCGAATTTCTTCGTCGTCCGCATCCCAATCCTGTTGGTCGTAATCCGGCCAGGGCTCTCCTGACAAAGAGAGAGAGACCTTAGTGAATTCAGAATGTCGCCGAAGGGCGAGTGCTGAAAGATATCCGCGGCGGTGAATTCCATGATCGGCGCCCAATCGGATTCGATTGGCAGGGGCGCGGGCGATTCGGGGTCAGAAAGAGAGTCTGGCACCTTGGAGTCACGGGCTGCGCAGAGGGTTATGTTGGTGTTCAGCTCGATCGCCATTGAGACTGCAGCCCCTGAGGCGGTGTCTAACCACCCATCCTTGATTGGCGTAGTTGGCTCCGAACTAAGGGTCGGAGCTGATGCGGGCGCGGCTTCTGGGTTACTGTTCGGCGGCAGAGCTAGGTCATACCCATCGCGACAGTGCGGCGCGCCCGGCTGTGGCTCGAATCCATCGAAGATCAAGTCTCCGCGGATGTTGGCCGTGTAGTTCAAACTATCAAATCTGACCTGATGGCCAGGGGCGTAGCTTTCAATCTGCTCCAGATGGCCAAGCGAATTAGCCCGCAGTGCAAAGCCGATGAATACGAAGGTCTGTCCGGGGAGAAAAGTCTCACCCTGGACCGCATTGCTATCGATGATAGTAGGAGCCATCAAGCCTAACGGCGACGACACGGAGGAACTCTCAATGAAAGCACCAATGTCGGTGTCAAAACCGGCAGATCTCAGGTAGGGGGTCCCGAATTGTGCGTCTAGGCTGGACGGTAACAGGAGGCAGGGGACAAGAAGTTTTACCCAAGTTCGGGCCCTCTTGATGGAGGTAAAACCCTACGTCCTGCTTGATTAATATTGATGATATGGGTAGTACAAGAGTAGATCTACCACGAGATCAGAGAGGCTAAACCCTAGAAGCTAGCCTATGGTATGATTGTACGTTGTGATTGTTGTCCTACGAACTAAAACCCTTCGGTTTATATAAACACCGGAGAGGGTTAGGGTTACACAAGGTCGGTTACAAAGGAGGAGGTATCCATATACGTATTGCCTAGCTTGCCTTCCACGCCAAGTAGAGTCCCATCCGGACACGAGACGAAGTCTTCAATCTTGTATCTTCATAGTCTAACAGTCCGGCTAATGGAGATAGTCCGGCTGTCCGGAGACCCCCTAATCCAGGACTCCCTCACCAACCATGGAGCGACGTTTGCATGAAATTTTATTGCCACACAAGGCTCGTATCTTTTGCTCTACATGCTTAGTTCCATTGTGTACAATAACTGACATGCATAGGAATAAAACATAGTGAGATTATGTAAGGAGTGCATGCACAAATCCAGAGTGATGGTAGCAAACTGTGGATAGACCCAAAACCAATGATAGCAGGCAGATAATAGCTTTAGTTAAAAAAATACAGATAATGGCTCCTTTAATGTTTGTTTGCACCCAACATGAAACTCATAGTAGACACCCGAGATTAACCAGATAGTAGACAGATAGTAATGATTGTTGCCCCAATATGTACCCCACAACCATTTAAAAACTCAAGTTTCAGCATAAGTTTGGACCTGACTCGGAGTCTAATAGGTGAACACGATGATAAAGTAGCATGTCATCATATTAAGCGATGCATAACATAAGCAGACACGGAAGAGTGCGACCTCTCTTGCGGACCCATGTAGTCGTCAAGGTCATCTACTCAGTTGATGATGGTAATGCAGTTGTCGTGGCTGCCGACGGCGGGGAAGAAGATCTGAGGCGGCAAAAGACAGTTTGGAGAGCGGATCCCTGCTGTGGTGAACCCTTCCATCGTTGGAGCAGCTGAGCTGGGGTGGAACACATCACCGCAGGAGCAGGACAAACCACACAAGGTTTTCTTTGACACATATCTGTAATAGAAGTAATTGTGTAAGGGCTTGTTTGAATTTGAGGATTCTAACAATGCAGGGATAGGAAATAGACAGGACTAGGATAGGAATGCACGTGCAAAACAGAGAATTTTAAAATAGAGGATTTCTGCCAATCTGGGTGTTTCGTTCACAAAAATTGGAAGATCATAGGATGCAAAGAAGCATGGTGAGATTAAGATAAACTACAAGAAAATGTACGGTTATAATGCTATTATGCTACTATCTCTTAGTCTTGTGCTTCATTAATAGGAATTTGAAAAGGAGGACAAGTGGAAATTAAAATTCATATGGGTTTTCTTTCAAGGAGACACTAAAGGAACAAATCCTACAGTTTTCCTTTGCTCCATTCCTTTGCACCAAATTCATGAAAAGTAGTACCATATGAAACTTTCCAATTCCTAGGTTTTTCATTCACTTTTCCTTTCAAGCACTGGCGATTCCAGTAGGCATGCTTGAGCAAGGAAAATCCTACACTAAAAAAATGTTTTTGTGCTACTTCTATTACTTTGGACCCAGGCCACTACCCTACTAGCTCAACTCCCAGGGCCATCGACAAATGCACAGCTCAAACGCGCAAAGATAAATAATGATGGCGTTCAAGAGAGTCCATCACGGATAGCTAAGTTGCCTGGTACCTCACTGCTTGTCATATAGTAGGATAAAATGATCGTATTCCCCGTTACTCCGTGTGCTCAGTGGACAATATATATAACATGTAGAGTAAAAAAGATATGCAACAAGTGTACAACCTCTTTGGCGAAGCCATGTCGATCTCAGCATGATTGGGTTGGACGATGAGGATGCTCCAGCTGACTTGGCTGTCGGAGGAGGGGAAGAAGATCTTAGGCGTCTGGAGATGGAGCCCGAGGTACTGCTCCGCTGTGATGGAGGGTTTCGTCGTTGGAGCAGCTCCGGTGAGTTGTACGACGCCGAGGCTGAAGCAGGACAAGAGAGACAACGTTAACCTGAGTGGAATTCTAATAGCATCTCCAATAGATGACGTAAAATACATAACCACAAAGTGCTAGATGTATACATCAGCCGCTCATCTCTGAACTTAACTGTCGAAACTCAATTTAACTGCCGAAACTGAACTTAACTATCAAAACTGAATTTTGCTATCGAAACTGAATTTTACTGTCGAAACTGAATGCACTACAGGTGAGGCTACACGTCAGTCGACTGACTTTTTCATCTCTGGTCAGTCGAATTTGCAGTCGTTGGATACAAAATCAAGGGCTTGCAGTTCATCTTCAACCTCCACCCCCTGAGCCGCCAGCCACCACCGGCCAAACAGCCGCCCCCCGCCGCCTGCGGCCGGCGGCGCGCCGCCCCACCCGCCTCGAAAACACTCCCCATCACCGGTCCGTCGCCGCCCCGGCCATCCCTGTAGCCCCCCCTCCCCTGTGCCGAGCTTTTTATCCGTCGATCCCCACGCCACCGCCCCACCACCACCGGCGACCACCGCCCCCACCCTGAACCCTAAGATAGATAGGGGGTACCTCTCTGGCGAGCCCCCCTCCCCGCTGCGGCTGGTTCTTCCTTAA